>NC_046163.1:815705-1188205 GCF_011064425.1 Rattus rattus | reverse complement strand
TTTGCCTACCCCTGCCTCCCAAGTTCTGAGATTAAAGGCATTGGACTGGCTGGGTTTGTGTGTCAACTTGACACAAGCTGCAGTTATCACAGAGAAAGTAGCCTCTCTTAAGGAAACACCTCTATGAGATCCAGCTGTAAGGCATTTTCTCAACTAGTGATCAAGGGGAGGGCCCAGCCCATTGTGGGTGGTGCCATCCCTGGGCTGGTGGTCCTGGGTTCTATAAGAAAGCAAGCTGAGCAAGCCAGGGGAAGCAAGCCAGTAAGTAACATCCCTCTATGGCCTCTGCATCAGCTCCTGCTTCCTGACCTGCTTGAGTTCCAGTCCTGACTTTCTTTGGTGATGAACAGCAATGTGGAGGTGTAAGCTGAATAAACTCTTTCCTCCCCATCTTGCTTCTTGGTCATGATGTTTGTGCAGGAATAGAAAGCCTGACTAAGATAGGCTTGCACCACCACCACCCAGCCAATTACGGGATCTTTGTGCTGACTCTTCCTGGACCACAAAGACTCAGTTACTAGTTACTTCCCGTTTCTTCTTAGGATGACACTGTTTCCCAGCCTCCCCTGCCCCCATGTGTGGACAAAAGCTATCCAAGGGACAACAGGCACTCTGTATGCTGAGCACGACCACAGCCATCCCTGAGACCCAGGCCTGTGTGGACTACAATGTGCTCTGATACGTGCCAGCACCTTGCTGTGCTCTGGTCTCTAGGCAGGACATGGAAGAGAGTTGTGAGAGGCCAGAGAGGAGTTGGTTTCTCTGGGAAAGATGGGTTCAGTGAGGTTATGATGAAGTGGATACAGTATAGCAGCTGGTGTTTCCCAGTTTTGTGTCACTAACTCCACTGTCCCCTCAACCCTGCAGATACAGTTGGAGTCACAAGTGATGTGGAATTCGGTGCAGCTGATGGATCTTGCCTGTATCCTTTTTAAATTTTTTTTTATTTTTTTTTATTTTTTATTTTTTATTTATTTATTTTTTTTTCGGAGCTGGGGACCGAACCCAGGGCCTTGCGCTTCCTAGGTAAGCGCTCTACCGCTGAGCTAAATCCCCAGCGCTGTTCTTTTTTTTTTTTTTTTTTTTTTTTTTTTTTTCGGAGCTGGGGACCAAACCCAGGACCTTGCGCTTCCTAGGCAAAGCGCTCTACCACTGAGCCAAATCCCCAACCCCATCTTTTATTTTTTTAACACTCCAGATTTTATCCTCCTCCCAGTCCACCCTCTGACTGTTCCACATCCCATAACTCCTGACCCCCACCCCCCACCAGCATCTCCACTCAGATGTTCCCACCCCACCCCCACCCCATTGCCTGTATCCTTAGTCATCATATTTAGTGAAAGGGCAGGCTGGCCTTGGCCGCCAGGGACCGCATGGAGCAGTATCTGAGGAAGGCTGGCAGTGACCTACCTGGCTGAGTAGACCATCCTGCCAAGAACGGTTCGGCCCTGGGCTGTCCTGCTTTACTTCATGTAGGTCCTTACATACTCCTTGTCCCGAGTCCACCCCAACAAAGGCAGAGTCTTCTACAGTTACCCTGAATGCATCTAAAGCTTTATCTGCCCTTACATTCTGGGGCAGGATCTCCGGGAGAAAGCAAGCCTAAATTTTTAACCTAGCCTTCCCCCCACATAGACAACAGAGGGAAGTAGAGGTCGAACTCACAAGCCACCTGCTGCGGCCATCTTAAAATGTAAGGCTCCATCCCAAGGTTTTAATAGGGAGACACAGAATCAAAACATACAGGATTCCGAAAGAGAGTCTTTTGGCCATAAACATGTGAAGTGACTTTTTTTTTTTTTTTTTTTTTTTTTTCTTTTTTTTTTTTTTCGGAGCTAGGGAGACGGAACCCAAAACATACAGGCTTCAAAAGAGAGCTCTACTTTTGAGCTAAATCCCCAACCCATGAAGTGACTTTTTAAAGTTCTTTTTTTTTTTTTGACAGAAAATTGAAATCTTATTGTTAAAGGAGCCCTTAATGATATGGCTAGGAAACTTGTTTTAGAGGCTAGCCATGTCTGAACACATGGTCTTAGACATCGATAGATAAGCAAAAGGTTCTGACTAAAACAGCTGCCTCTCTCTACCATAGCCCATGTCGGGAAGGCTTCTGTACTTGACAAGTCCACTGTGCCAGGCGGAGGTGGCTGACTTATGCTCCCTGAAGAGAACCTTCTAGGAGACAGATTCTGCCCTTAGTAAGACCACTGAGCAGAACCAGCCCAGCCCAGCCCAGCCCAGCCCAGTAGAAGAATGGAAACCCTTACTACTCTTTTTTTTTATTTTCAATTTTTTTCTTTTACTGGTTATGTTTTAAAGTTACATTTTAATTGTTATCCCCTGTCCCAGTTTCCCCTCCAGAAACCTGCTATACCATCTCCCCTCCCCCTGCTTCTATGAGGGTGCTCCCTCACCCACCCACCCACTCCCTCTCACCTCCCCACCCTGGCATTCCCCTACACCGGGGCATGGAGCCTTCACAGGACCAAGGACCTCTCATCCCATTGATGCCCAACAAGACCATCCTCTGCTACATATGTGGGGACCTATGGATGAACTGTATACTTTTGGGATGGTGGTTTAGTCCCTGGGAGCTCTGGGGGGTCTGGTTGGTTCTTCTTATGGGGTTGCCCCTTCAGTCCTTCAGCTCCTTCAATCCTTTCTCTAACTCCTCCATTGGGGACCCCATTCTCAGTTCAATGGTTGGCTGACCCCTAATTACTCTTAACCTACTCTGAGTTTGGGGCTTTTAATTCTGGAGTGACAGTATTCATGCCTCTGCTACTTGGGGTGGGTGGATTCTTGTTGTTGGTTGGTTGGTTTTGTTTGGCTTTTGATACAGGGCCTCTCTAGAGTCTGTGCTGATCTTGAACTCACGAGCTTTCTGCCTTGCCTCCCGGGTGCTGTGCTAGGGGCGTCCCGCTGTGCCTGGCTTTGGGCAGATAGTGAGCTCTGATGCACTTTGGAGTCCCCTGAGAATGTCACTTGTGGCCTTGCTTTGTGTTCAGGAGACTAGGACTTTCATCCATGGAGAGACAGATTACCTGTATCTGTAAACCTTGCCTGGTTGATCCTCAGAAGGATTTTGCTGAGACTGTAGTCCAGAACCCAGGTCTATAGACTTGATCTCCACAGAAGACCTGTTTGCACTGAGTCACTGTGGACCTGCTTGAGTGACATTCCCTGGTGCTGGCTCTCTCATTTTCCAATTTTCCAATGCTTGGAGTTGTAAGTGGAGAGATCTGATGGACCCTTGCTTGGCTTTGCCCTCTGTTTCCTATCAACCTGACCCCATCCTCAGTCCCTAGAACACAGGGCTCTCAGCCTGTTACTCAGAGTCCTCTTGACTCTGATGGCCCAGATGGCTTGGGCTTATCTCATTTTAATTCATGTTCCCTTTTCTCATTCTAATCAGCACCAGTCCTCATTGCTCTATGTTGGCTCCACAACTGTTGATCTTCTATCTGAGAATATTTTTCTCCAAAGCTGTTTCTGGCAGCTAACCTGGTTCTTCCACTGCTCCTAGGGCTGGGGCCAGAATAGTTACATACAGGAGGGAAAAGAGGTTAGATAAAGCTGCCCTATCAAAGTATCTATGAAGGATGTTGTCTTAGGTTTTACTGCTGTGAACAGACACCATGACCAAGGCAACTCTTATAAGGCCAACATTTAATCGGGGCTGGCTTACAGGTTCAGAGGTTCAGTCCTTTATCATCAAGGTGGGAGCATGGCAGCATCCAGGCAGGCCTGGTGCAGGAGGAGCTGAGAGTTCTACATCTTCATCTGAAGGCTGCTAGGAGAAGACTGGCTTCCAGCAGTTAAAATGAAGGTCTTAAAGCCCACACCCACAGTGACACACCCACTCCAACAAGGCCACGCCTCCTAATAGTGCCACTCCCTGGGCCGGCCAATCATGTTCAAACCACCATCGATGCAGATCCATTCATCTGTTCTGCCAGTATCTCCACGGACAAACAGGTGAGCTGGCATTTCCTTTCCTCCTTTCCCTCTCCCTAGGTACATAAATTCATCCACAGCCTTTATAAGTTCATATCACAAGAGACCACGCCTTCCACACACTGCCGCAGGCAACAGGAAGGAGAGAATGCAGTGAGGGCCGATCACCTCAGTACCCTTTGTGATGAGTTATATAGGGATATAGTGCAAGTCGGTTATAGGTGCAAGGAGCAAGCTAGAGCATGTTCTCTGATAAACCACCTGGTTAAACCAAAGCGGGGTCATGATACATAGCCAAACAAAGAGGCAGGGTTATTACATATGGATGAACAGGGAGGCAGGGTTTAGGGTGTACAGCTGGATCGAGGAGACAAGGTTAGCTTATCTCCGGAGGAGCAGCCTCTGCAGGAATGAGGTCTTCAGGCCTGAAATATCCACAGAGGAGAAAGGTATGGTGGGCATATTCTGCACATAGCAGCATCCATACATGGACCACAGGGAAGGCCTGGCCATTTCTCTCTGGGTCAGAGACTAGGGTCCTGGACATGGTTGTGCCTCTGCCAATTGATTTGGGATGTCACAGAACCGGGGCTCTCTACACTCCCCACGACCTCTCATAACCTCCTAATTTTCTTTTTGAGGGGAGTGGGAATTGTAGTCCAAGCAGGACTTGAACTCACTGTATAGGTGAGAATGACCCGGACTTCTTTTCTTTCTTTCTTTTTTTTTTTCTCGGAGCTGGGGACCGAACCCAGGGCCTTGCGCTTGCTAGGCAAGCGCTCTACCACTGAGCTAAATCCCCAACCCCATGATCCGGAATTCTGATCATCCTGTCTCTGCACCTCTGGCTCCACTCTGTTTTCCCACACTTTAAAACAAGCAGGAACGGGGTTGGGGATTTAGCTCAGGGGTAGAGCGCTTGCCTAGCAAAAGCAAGGCCCTGGGTTCGGTTCTCAGCTCCGAAAAAAAAAATAAAATAAAATAAAACAAGCAGGAACAAAGCTGGGTGTGTTGGCTCAGCTGGCTTCATCCCAGCACTCTGAAGTCAGAGCAGGCAAATCTCTGAGGTCTCCGGGTTAGTCAGAGTTACACAGGGAGACCGTGTTTCAAAAAAAAAAAAAAAAAAAAAGGGCAAGGACAGTCCTCTTTGTTAAATCTGCAAGTTGCCTTGACTCTGTACCCTACCTCTACACGCCCTTCATTGGGCTGAAACACTGGATGAGCCTTGCCATGGTCCTTTTGATGCTGGGAACTGTGGTGGTTTGGATAGGAACAGCCCCCACAGACTCCTGTGTGAATGCTTGGCCCATAGGGAATCGCCCTATGAGGAGGTGTGGCTTTTTGGAGTAGGTGTGGCCTTGCTGGAGGAAGTGAGTCACTGTGAGGGCGGGCTTTGAGGTCTCAGAAGTTCCAATCAGTTCTCTTTCTGCTGCCTAGATCCGGATGTAGAACCCTCTGTTCCTTCTTTAGCACAGCGGCTCCTTGCATGCTACCCTGCTATGATGATAATGGACTGAACCTCTGATCCTGTAAGCCAGCCCCAATGAAATCTTTTCCTTTGTAACAAAATTGTTGTGGTCATGGTGTCTCTTCACAGCAGTAGAACCCTAACTAAGACACAAGTCCTGAGGGACTGAGGATGGAGAAGGAAAATTCTTGCTTTAATAGTTGTGTCTGAGCCAGGCTTACGCCTTTAATCCCAGCACCTGGGAGGCAGAGGCAGGAAGATCTCTGAGAGTTCAACGGTAGCCAAGGCTATTACAGAGAAACCCTGTCTCAAACAAAACAAAACTAGAGGAGGGGGGAGAGGGGAGGGAGGCAGGGAGGAGGGGAAGAGGGGGAGGGAGGGAGAGAGTTGCGTCTGAGGGACTGGAGAGTTAGCTCAATTGTTGTCCTTGTAAAGAACACAGGTTCGATTCCCAGCACGCACATGGAGGTTCACCACCTCCTTCAGCACTAGACACACTTGTGGTTCACATATACACAGGCAGGCAAAATACTCATACATACAAAACACTAAAAATAAACCGTAGAAAAAGAAAATTAGGACTGGAGAGATGGCTCAGCGGTTAAGAGCACTGATTGCTCTTACAGAGGTCCTGAGTTCAATTCCCAGCAATGACATCATGGTTCAAAACCATCTGTAATGGGATCTGATGCTCTCTTCTGGTGTGTCTGAAGACAGCAACAGTGTGCTCACATACATGAAATAAATAAATCTTTCAAAAGAGAGAGAGAGAATTGAGTTTGAAACTGTTGACCCTTAATGAATCTGATTAAGGGCTCAAAGTGGCCATGCGTACGGATCCTGTCTCAAGCGGTATTACAGAAACTTACAGCAGGTGAACTTGACCCCGAATGATCTGCAGGAAGAGTCACCTGTTTCTAACACCCCCCCCCCAAGGAATCCACGGGCAGCTGCCCCATGGAGGCCTCAGAATAGTGATCCAAGGACCAAAGACTGCTTGCCTTGGGATTGGCCTAAGTGAGAAGGAACTCTAGAGGCTCATCCAGGGCCTGTAACCTAACCTCTGTTGGAATTTAGCAAGCATGCTTCTGGCCTGAGAATGTAGCTGAGCATGCCTGGGTTCAGTGTCAATGGGTAGGGGAGGGAGAATGGGAAATAGGAAGAGAATGAGAGGGAAAGAGAAAAGGCAAAGGGGGCTTGAGAGAGGGCTCAGTGTTTAAGAGCACTGGCTGCTCTTCCAGAGGTCCTGAGTTCAAGTCTCAGCAGCCATATGGTGGCTCACAGCCATCTGTAATGGAGTCCTATGCCTTCTTCTGGTGTGTCTGAAGATAGTGGCAGTGTACTCACATAAAATAAATTTAAAAGAAGGAAAAGAAAAAAACAAAAATAAAAACAAAATAAAAAACAAACAAAAAACCCCACAAAGAATTGGAGGGAGAGAGACAGACCAGGTAAGAGTGTCAGGATACATGGTGAGTTCAAGGACAGCCTAAAGTACAGAGTGAAGCCACCTCAAACTATCCCACTTATTCCACCACTCCTCCAAGAAAGTATACAAACCTGAGGAGTAGAGGTGAGAGAGTCTCAAGTTCCAGTATAGTCTGAGCTACATAACCATCACAAAAAGAAAGGAGTTAGTCATAATTTGTGCTGTTCCCCTAGGGGAATAGGAGAGACCCAGCAGCCTGTATCACACCTCCCCCCTTCCCTCTCCCTCTCTATCCCTCTTGCCCTCTCTCTCTCTCTCTCTCTCTCTCTCTCTCCTCTGGCTCTCTGGCTCTCTCGCTCTCTCGCTCTCTTCCGAACCTTGAGCTAGAATCCCCACACATGGCCACCTCTAAGAGGTCTCTAGCACATGGGGCATGACACCTTCTTGCCATGAGTCTGGGCTAAACTGGAGCAGAGGTAGGAAGAGGAAGCTATTCTGTGAAGGTAAATCCCAGTATAATGTGACCATTCTGAATAGACGCGTGAGTGAGGGCCAGAAGCAGAGCAGATGGTGAGCTCATGACAGGATTGTGAGGACCGAGTAGGTTGGCTAGGCAGACCACGAAGGATCAAGACAGAGGGGGCAGTGTACTACTGTCTTAGAACAAAGTATCGACCTAAGGCCTGTGCCAGGGAGGTTGGTGAAAACAGGCTGTGTCCAAGGAAGAGGCAGGAGATCCCATCTCATTACTCTGATAAAGGCTGGGACGAAGAAGGGAGAAGACCCGGTTCCGAGGCATGCGAGCCTTTGAGGGCGGAGTGTGCTGGGTTTTGTTGCTGGATGTATGTTTCTAATGCTCAAATATGTGTGCGCATGCGCGGGTTGGGGTGGGGGCGTGTCGAGGTCCGAGAAGGAGTCGCTTCTCTCTTTCCACCTGGTAGAGTACAGTCATTAGACTGGGCTGTCAGACTTGATAGCAAGTATCCTTGCCCAGCCGAGCCATCTTGCTGGGCTCAGAATGGGCCCTGGTATAGTTATGATCAGAGAAATATAGGCGGGGATATCCATTTTTCTGGACTTCAGCTGCGTTATTGGTAATTAAGACTGAAGACTCGGGGTTGGGGATTTAGCTCAGTGGTAGAGCGCTTGCCTAGGAAGCGCAAGGCCCTGGGTTCGGTCCCCAGCTCGAAAAAAAAAAAAAAAAAAAAAAGACTGAAGACTCTAAGCCAGAAAGCCTGAACTCAAATCCTAGGTTTGCCAGCTACGATTCTGTGTTCTTGGCCATGGTGCCCGACCTCGGTTTTCCGCTCTGTAAAACTAGACGAGAACCATATTGCTTACCTCGGGGTGACTGGAAGAGCTGCTACACAGGGCTTAGAACAGCACTGAGGCTCAGGAAGTCCGAGGTTCAGCGATTATCAGTCACTGCGACTGTAGCCCTCCACAAAGGAGGAAAGGGGCCTTTCTGTATTTAAGCACTTGCTCCTCCACCACCGGTCTCCAGATAATAACCTTCTGTTCCTATTCTACGAAATCACTTCTTTGTGCTTCTCTACGACTCTTCATTCTCCCCAATTACGCCCTTTTGAAGACACTCATTCTTAATGGTTAATTATTTCAATTTTGCCGAAGCCAAGGCCTCTCACCACTTGTTTTTCTCCTCTTGCCCCCCGAGGCTTCAGTGTTCTGGAGCCCACACAGTCTGCCCTGTGCGCCCAGGCTCTGGCTGGGAGCCCACCTGAACAAAGCACCACTCAGTACCCTCTGTCCCTCCCCTGCGCTCCCAGAGCCCCAGATTCTCACCCAGGCACGAAGAAGCTTTTAGGTAGGTCAGAGGGGGCTATTCATTTTATACAGGCCCAACTTTGTCCCCATTCCCAGCCACTCAGCCAGCAGTGAGACCCAAGCACTTCTCTGAGCCATGGGCAGACACTGGACACTGACAGTCTACAGAAGGAATCAAACAGTCATTAAGAAGGTGGCCCCAGATTCTTGCACTTATCTTTTGCTATATTATAAACTACTCCAGGCTGGACTGTGGGGGCGCACCCCTTTGATCCCAGCACGTGTGAGACAGAGCCAAGCAGATATCTAAGTTCAAGGCCAGCCAGGTCTACAGAGCTAGTTCCAGGACAGCCAGGGCTACACAGGGGAACTCTGTCTTGAAAAACCAAACCACCACCACCACCACCACCACCACCACCACCACCACCACCACCCACCACCACCCTACCACCACCACCACAAAACTATCCTGGAACTAAGTAGTTTATAACCATCGTCTTTTCCCCACTCATGATTCTGTAACAGGCAGGACTAGATGTTGGTGGTATTCAGCCTCACCGTGTGGGGTTGGGCGGGGCAACCCAAGATGGCTGTCCCCGTATCAGAGACCTTACGTGGAAAGGTTATGGGGAGGTCTTTCCTTTCTAGTCTCATCTTCACAGACCTTACCAGTGCAATTAGACTTTATAGGACTGAGTCCAGAGCAAAAACAAGTTATGAGGCATCTTGAGACTTCAGATTTTAAAAATAAAAACCAGAGAGAGAGAGAGAGAGAGAGAGAGAGAGAGAGAGAGAGAGCGCGCTCGGATTCATTGGGAAGTATCATGGATTAAATTGGGTTCTTGCGTTCTTCCAGGTTGGACAGATGGTTCAGTGATTAAGAGCACTGGCTGTTCTTGCAGAGGACTGGGGTTCAATTCCCAGCATTCACAAGGAAGCTCACAACTGTTTGTAGCTCCCATTCCAGGGGATCTGACACCTTCACACAGACATACATGCAGTGAAAACACCAATGTACATAAAATAAAAGATAAGTTATTAAAAAAATTGCTGGGGGGCTGGAGAGATGGCTCAGAGGTTAAGGGCGCTGAGTGCTCTTTTAGAGGTCCTGAGTTCAATTCCCAGCAACCATATGGGATCCGGTGCCCTTTTCTGCTGTGTTTGAACCCAGTGACAGTGTACTCACATACATAAAATAAATAGATCTTTTTTTAAAAAATGAAAAATGCTTCTTCTTTGGAAAAACACCAAATGGCGGATGACACCGGTGCAGTGGGAGGGCCTGAAGGACCCAGGGGTCCAGGATTAGGAGGCCACAGCAGCTTCCATGGAGGATTTGGCAGCAGGCTTAGGCGGAGTGGTTGAGGCCGTGGCCGTGGTCAAGGCTGCGGGGCTCGTGGAGGTAAAGCTGAAGACAAGGAGTGGATTCCATCACCAAGCTGGGCCGCCTGGTTAAGGACATGAAGGTCAAGTCCTTGGAGATCTACCTGTTCTCCCTGCCCATTAAGGAGTCTGAGATTATTGACTTTTTCCTGGTGCATCTCTAAAGGCTGAGGTTCTGAAAACCATGCCAGTGCAGAAGCAGACTCGGGTTGGCCAACGGACTAAGTTCAATGCTTTTGTCGATACTGGGGACTACAATGGCCTCGTTGGTCTTCGTGTTAAGTGCTCCAAGGAGGTAGCCACTGCCATCCGAGGGGTCATCATCCTGGCCAAGCTTTCTATCTTCCCCGTGTGGAGGGGGAACAAGATTGGCAAACCCCACACTGTGCCATGCAAGATTACAGGCCGCTGTGGCTCTGTGCTGGTGCGTCTCATCCCCACCCCCAGAGGCATTGGCATTGTCTCTGTTCCTGTGCCCAAGAAGCTACTGATGATGGCCGGTAGAGATGACTGCTACACTTCAGCCAGGGGCTGCACTGCCACCCGGGGCAACTTTGCCAAGGCCACCTTTGATACCATCTCCCAAGACCTACCCCTGACCTCTGGAAAGAGACTGTGTTACTAAGTCTCTAATCAGGAATTCACTGACCATCTTGTGAAAACCCACACCAGAGTCTCTGTTCAGAGGACCCAGGCTCCAGCTGTGGCTACTACATAACAAGGGTTTTTATACAAGAAAAATAAATGAATTAAGTCTGTAAAAAAATTAAATGAAGAAAGCATCCTCTTTTAAAGGGAAGGGAAAGAACCTAGACCTAAAGTGCACACAGGAAGAGTGCCTGGGGGAAGGCTAGAACTATGCTAGGAACAGAGGCTCAGAATGCACCCCTACAAGCCAGCACCCCACAAGCCAGCACCCCTACAAGCCAGCACCCCACAAGCCAGTCCTGCTCACAGCCTCACCTAGGACTCCCAGCCCTCAGCCACGAGTTCTGTCTTAAGTCACCGGTGTTTAGTACTTTGTTATAGTGGCCCTGGCAAAGGGAGAAACAAAAGTCATCTGTTTGAGACAGGGTGTCCCTGTGTAGCCCTGGCCACCCTCTAACTCAGGGAGATGCACCTGCTTTTGTCTCCTGAGTATTGGGATTAAAAGCCAGCCTGCCTGCCTGCCTGCCTGCCTGCCTGCCTGCCTGCCCCTGCCTGCCTGCCTCCCTCCCTCCCTCTCTCCCTTCCTTCTTTCTCCTTCTTTCCCCTTTTTTCCTTCTTTCCTTCCTTTCTTCTTTCTGTTTTCTCTTTTGTCTGAATTTGGCTTATTTTTCACTTAACAGCAACATTTGGATTTTTGACCCAGAGAAAAATGATTTCCTCTCTCTGACTTTCAGAACTAAAAACCAATTTATTTTCTTTTTCTTTTCTCTTTTTTCCTCCTCCTCCTCCTCATCTTTTTTTTGACAGGGTTTCTCTCTGCAGCCCTGGCTATCCTAGAACTTGCTGGCCTTGTCCTCACAGAGCTCAGCCTGCCTCTGCCTCCCAAGTACTAGGAGTAAAGATGTGCGCAACCATTGGCTGAAAAAAAAATTCTTCTACTGCTTTGAGTCACAAATGCAATTTGTTCATTAGGCCTGGGAAATTGATATAAATAGGAATAATAAATGTTTCATGTGGTAAATAGAAATCGAGGAGTCATAAACAGGGCTCAGTATGACCGAAAAAAAAAATCAAAGAGGTGTGCAGAGCACCCCAGGTGAGGGGACACAGCAGAAAGGTAGTTGTACAAGACAAACGTAGAGAGGACTACAAGCGGATTCAAAGGCAGGGTGGAGATGGTATATACGTATCATCTTGACTACGGTAGGGAAATCTGGGGAAAAGAAATTTGACATCCAAGCCCTTGGCTTTTTGTCACATCTAGTATTTTACTGAGCCTGTTCCTTACAAGTTTTAAGGACTGGGATGAAGTTTTCTCAGGACTTAAACACCCCCCCCCCACCAAACTAGGTATTTGGAAAATGCTGAAGAGTAGAGACTGTTCTGTGTGATTGCCCTAATGTGCTGCAGAACTTGAGTGGCAATTCTGTTCACACCCACTCAATTAGAGGTGGCACTGTGGAGCACTGTGGAGAAGAGACAGAAAGACTGTGACAATCAGGAAAGCATTTTTTTTTAAGATTTATTTATTTTTGTTTATATGAGTACACTGCAGTTGTCTTCAGACACATACCAGAAAAGGGCATGGGATCCTGTTACAGATGGTTGTGAGCCACCATGTGGTTGCTGGGGAATTGAACTCAGGACCTCTGGAAGAGCAGTTAGTGCTCTTAACTGCTGAGCCATCTCTCCAGCCCCAGGAAAGCTTTTAAAGTGTTGTGGTGGGTATATACAAATGACCTGAACTTGCTCTATAGCATAGGTTCTCAATCTTCCTAATATTACAACCCTCTAATACAAGCTCCTCACATAGCTACCCCTAACTATGGAATTATTTTGTTGCTACTTTATAACTAATTTTGATACTGTTTTGAATCATAGTATGAATATCTGATATGCAGGAGATCTGATCCTGTGAGTGTCTCGCCACGCAGACTGAGAACTGCTGCTGTAGAAGGTAAGGGGGTAGCTTCTTCAAAACCTTTTTGCTTTTACATTTTCTAATGTTACGTATAGGAAGAATTCCATTAAGTGGAGCAATCTGTTCGTTAAGCATGGAGTGCTGTATTCAAGTACACACGATGGCAAAGGTAGGGGCGTAGAAAAGAGAGAATTGTTCTTCTGTTTTGATCCCATGACACCAGAGTATCAATTGCTTTAGCTAGAAAGACATTGGGCATCACAGCCTGCTGTCTGCCTTAGGATTATGCAACAGCCAACTGGCTGGATGTTACCCCACACTCGACACTACACTGGTTCTCGAAAGCTGGGAGGGAGGGAGGTATGGAAGGAACTTGTCTTGGTTGGGGTTGCCATTGCTGTGAACAGACACCATGACCAAGACAACTCTTATAAGGACAACATTTAATTAGGGCTGGCTTACAGATTCAGAGGTTCAATCCATTATCAAGGGATGAACATGGCAGCATCAAGGCAGGCATGGCGCAGGAGACAGAGCTGAGAGTTCTACCTCTTCCTCTGAAAGTTGCTAGGGGAAGACTGGCTTCCAGGCAGCTAGGAGGAGTGTCTCAAAGCCCACCCGCACAGCGACATACTTCCTCCAATAGGGCCACACCTACTCCAACAAGGCCACACCTCCAAATAGTGCCATGCCCTGGGCCAAGTATATTCAAACCACCACAGAACTTGAAAATAACCAAGTCCCAACACTTGATAGACAGTTTGGGGACAGAACTCTACAAAAACAATTACAAACCAGTGGTTGGGACTCATGTCAAGGGTAATGCGGGCCACAATCCTGGGTGATAGTTTCTTAGAGCAGACTAGAAGCTTAGAACAGACCAAAAAGATTTACTGCTTAGAGGCTTAAAGTTTGTGAAATAAGTCAGAAACAGAAATACTGAATGCCACATGTATCACAGTGTTGCTGTCATGAGGAAGGGATGATATAGACGTCTTTGTCTTGGGTACAGACCCACCATTACAGATTGGCACACGGAGGAGCTGTAGACCAAGTAAGGGAGTCTCCCATTAAGCCTTTCAATAGTTCTGGGAACCCAGAGACATCAAAAATGTCAGCTTCCTTTGAAGTGGGCACCTAGAAGTAATTGCAGCTCTGACTCACCTGACTGTGGAACCCCACTCGAGGCAACCAGGTCCTCACCAGCCAGGCAGGCACAGGTGGCCAAGGGACAGTGCACAGGACTGCTGTCACCTCCCTTCCAATGGCTTTGCTGGCTTGGACTCTTATTTGGTCAGTCCCTCCCTGTCTTTATCGCTGGACCATAAGTTGAAGTTACTGAGAGATGATTAAGTTTCCCCCTTCCTTCTTTTATTTATTTATTTATTTATTTATTTATTTATTTATTTATTTATTTGATATGGAGTCTCATTATATAGCTCAGGTTGGTCTCAAAGTATCCTCTCAAGGGCTGAGATTGTAGGCACAGCTGCCTCAAGCCTTCCTCTTGACATACACACACAGCGATGGAATTGTGGCCATCCTTGTGGACCATGGACCACAAGGCTTCCCATGGCCGACAGGACAACAAGAGGTGAGGACCAGATATGGTAAGCTCAAGCAAGCCTGAGCTCTGAAGCACTGCCCAGGACTTGATGGAAAGATGCTTAACTCCCTCCTCTTCCCAGGGTACAAAGGACAGAGCAGTAGTATAAAATGTGATTATCTGGACTGGAAAGATGGCTCAGTGGTTCCTGCTCTTCCAAAGGTCCTGAGTTCAATTCCCAGTAACCACATGATGGCTTACAGCCATCTGTAATGAGATCCAATGCACTCTTCTGGCTTGCAAGCAGAACCCTGTATACATAATCAATAAATAAATCTTTAAAAAGATGTGATTATCTTGGGCTACACCAGAATCCTTGGCAGGGTTTATAACCACGGACTACAGGCAGGCCTGGTGCCCAGTGCCCTCCAAGATCTTAAGAGGGCATCAGCTTTGGGTCCTCTGCAGGAGCAAGATGTGCTGTTAACTACTGCACTGTCTCTCCAGACTCAAGAGGGACAGCTTTTAAGAACTACTGATGCCTCCCAGAGCTGTGGATCTGGTCCAGAGTAGGCCCAACTTTATTTTTTTTTAAATATAACTTTCCTAAACAAAGCAACCAGCATTGAAAAACCACAGCCCTGGGGTCCCAGATATTTGAAGAAACAGTATGACCAGATGGTGTAAACCTTAAAAATCATCCCTCCGCCTAACATTCCAGGCCCAAACAATAACAGAGCTTTAAAGTATGTTCGCTAACATCTTGAAGTCAGCCAACTTGAATCCAAGTTCATGGACTCAAATTCCGGTCACTTCTTTTGAATGCACTGTGATTGTCTGCTCCCTATGCTTCACTCCATGTTGGCAATTGAACCAAGGGTCTTGTACATACATGTGTCGGATAAGCACTCTGCTATGGAGGTCCATCTGATTCTTGTTCCATCGTCATTCCTGAGGATCCTGAGAGATACCGAGGTGGTGAGAGTTCATTCCTACAAGGGAGTCTGTGCACCCCATGTCTCAGACATGATCACAGAGGCACAAGATCCAAGTTGGCTTTGGGACACAACCCTTCTAGCTGCTGACTGGACTTGGGTCTAGATAACTTCAACTTCTTTGTACCTGTCCAGCCTCTCACTTGAAAGAAGAGAGGATTCTGAGTGTGGCTGCTGGGCAGGAAGGAGGCTGGGCCTCTGACGGGAGCCTATCCAAGTTCACACAGCTAAATAGCGGTGTGAGCATGTCTCTGTTTCACCCACTCCGTGCCTAAATTATAAACCTCAGGTAAACAGAAGATGGAGTCTGTCGCACTGCACTGCACTGAGGAAGGAAGTGCTTAGCACAGCGTCTGACACAGACGGTAATTGGGATACTTCACGATGCCGACCATTTTGTAAAGTATCCCTGTGTTCTGCTGCAGAAATATGTCCATGGTCGTATGTCTGAGATGGCACACAGACAGACTCAATGCCAGGGGTTGATCTAGGGTTAACATAGAGAGAGGGTGGCATCCACAGGTTTGCTGACTGGTTCACGGAGCAGCCCAAATCTAAAGGTGATGTGGTAAGCAAGGGTAAGTTCCAGAGTCTCAAAGAGGAGTCTAGAGTGAGGATGCAGATGATAGGTGCTAATCCCAAAGATGGGAGGAGGAGAAAGGTGACTGACCCAAATCATCATGGCCAAATTAATCAAAGCAAGCTTTTCTATTTGTGTCCATGGGTTACCTCCCACTAAGGTTCAAAGGGTCAGCACTGGATGTGACGAAGGCTTTTCTAGCTCAGGGGTAAGGGGGTTCCAAGTGGGGAATTTGGCAGGCAGAACATCAAGAGCAGAACATATGTATAACAGGCTAGTCCTAATGGCCTCCTGAAACAAAGACAGGGTTGCAAGGTGGTTATCGCAAAGTAGTCATAACAAGATTGTCATAGGTAATCATATAAGCTTTGGGAAAAAGGTAGGGTTGCAAGTTGGTCATAAACAACTTTTTGAAATGAAGGCATGATTGCCATTCCTGGAACAGGCCGTGCAGAACCATTCGTAGTTAAGGTTAGAGGTGGGCATAGCCTGATCCTTGAGAAACAGGTTTAACCGTAGACAGGTCTGAGCCTCGTTTGTCTTTACTAGAAGATGGCTTTTTAAGCCTCAGAGGGAGGCAGGCTGGTTCTTCAATATTTTGGGTCTTGACAGACAGGGGAAGGACACCTCCCTGGACTCTTCTGGTAGACAAGGCAGGTGCCTGGCTGGCTGAGTGTTTGGGGTGGGGCAGCTGGTGTCTGATTACCTCAGACTTGGGGCTAAGGAGAATGAGGAGACTGGAGGTTCGGCTGCCTCTGATTTGGTTGCTTTTTTTTTTTTTTTCCCAGCAGATAAAAAATACCTGCCTGGTCAAGTCCTCTGTGAGGCCTCAGGCACACAGGGATAAAGAAAATAGACATGCCATTTCCTTTTTTTTTTTTTTCCTATTCTTTTTTTCCGGAGCTGGGGATCGAACCCAGGGCCTTGCGCTTGCTAGGCAAGAGCTCTACCACTGAGCTAAATCCCCAACCCCGACATGGCATTTCTAACCTCAGAAAGCACGTGTTTGGGGTCTAAAGAGAGAAGGGATTAGGAACCTTAAACAGCCACACCTTTGTAAAGACCTGCAAAATAGAAGACAAGGTGCTAAGGGAGCAGGTAACAGGACCTAGCCATGGTGGCCTTGGTGGTGGCAGAAAGAAGC
The DNA here is from genome assembly GCF_011064425.1 of Rattus rattus. Classification (NCBI taxonomy): domain Eukaryota; kingdom Metazoa; phylum Chordata; class Mammalia; order Rodentia; family Muridae; genus Rattus; species Rattus rattus. Next base: position 1,171,349 of record NC_046163.1, on the reverse strand, counting down.
TGACAGACACTAGTAGTCAGTGAGGTGGGGGAGATTCAGGCCTCAGCCAGAACATGCAAAAGAGCAAGGGCAGGGGATGAACTCAGGCTCACAAAAGGCGCTAGAAGAACTCTGCCCCAGACAATGGTTAGCCATGAGCTGAGCAAGGGGGGGGCTGCGTTAGAAACGCCTGTAACCTGGCTGGAGAGATGGCTCAGGGGTTAAGAACAACCACACGGTGGCTCACAACCATCTGTAATGAGATTCGATGCTCTCTTCTGGTGTGTCTGAGGACAGCTACAGTGTACTCATATACATTAAATAAATAAAGCTTTAAAAAAAAAAGTTTGTAACTCAGCAGCTATGGGAAGCCACTGAAGAATTTTAAGACTTTCTTTTTAACTTTTATTTCTATTGTATGTGTATGGATGGTTTTCCTGCATGTATGTCTGTATATCATGTATGTACAATGCTTTCAGAAGCTAAAAGAAGGCTTTGGGACCCCTTGGAACTGGAGTAATAAACAGTTCTGAGCCACCATGGGAAGGCTGGGGGTCAAATGACCGCAGGAAGAACAGTCAGTGCTTGCTTGATTATTTATTTATTTACTTATTTATATTGAGTGCACTGTCACTGTCTTCAGACACACCATAAGAGGGCATCTGATCCCTTTACAGATGGTTGTGAGCCACCAAGCAGTTACTGGGAATTGAACTCAGGACCTCCGGAAGAGCAGTCAGTGCTCTTAACCGCTGAGCCCTCTCTCCAGCCCCCTGATGAACTTGGGTGACATCATGACCCCACGCGACATATTTTTGCTTTATGATTTGGAGTCCTCGCACGTTTATCACACTTGATTGTCACAGTAACCCTACAGAGATGTCACCTCTGCCTTACATCCCAGACCCAGGGGTCTCCCACACTAGACCACATCACGCCCACCCTTCCTTCTGGTACCAGCTGATACCCGTCTCCACCCTCACTGATGGAAGGAAGGTGATAGGCGATGTTGCTAGTGGGAAGTCAGGGAGCCCCGCTTCTCTGTCCTATCTCTTGTGACATATTGATTCCTGACGCTCAGGTTTCTTAAAGTAGCCCAGCTAGAAGGGAGGGGATCCTACTCTGAGGCCTTTTGGTTGGAAAAAACCCACCCCTCCCTTCTCACCTGGGTGGGGATGGCAATAACAGAAATGTCCCACATGTCTGGGCCTGTCTGAGACTTTCTTTTCAAACCCAGTGAGCAGGGCACGTAGCCGCTGAAGGCTGAGGTGGAGGATGCTCCACTCGGGGACACGGGCCTGCTTTCCTGTCTACCGTCCCCTCGGATTGCTCAGATTGGCTGGATGAAACGGTTCGAGCTTTTAATTGTTGGTACTGACATAGCATCACCACTTATCATATCTTTGATTATTTCTTCTGACTTCGGCATTCTCCCCCCAGATGTAGATATGCCTGACCATGAGACCCCCGACCTGATTAGCGTTCACTGCCAGCTTCACGCAGCTTACTTCAGACCCAGCACTTTTCAGGATGATCTGATCCATCTGCCCCTGCACAAGATGGCCAAGCAGGGTAAAGCTGGTGCAGTTCGGGGGCGTTCCTTCAGGCTCGTAGCCTAGTTCCACCTGTCCTTTCTCTAGGATGTACTTTCCATCCGTGATGGAGCCTGTTCTTATTTGCACTCTGTCGAGGTTCGCTGGATTGTTCAAAATCAAGATCAAGTAGTTCCCTGTACTGACATTGTAGGACCAAAAGAAAGACTCGTCCAGAGCATAGGCCGCCTGCGGGGAATGAACATCAGAGAACCTCATGTCCGTGAAAACCGTTCCAGTGAGGCTATCGGGACAAGGAAGATCTTCTTCCTGGTCTGTTACGTTGTTTGTGAAAGTGAAGTGAGTCAACCTGTGGTAGAAGAGAAAGGGTCTGTAGAGGATTGGGCTTTGCTGGGCCAAGAGGGTACAGAAATGACGGATCAGCCAGTCGAGAGGTCGCTCCTTGTGGAAGAGGAGGAGGAAACGGGTCAGGAGTGGAAGGTCCTTGCTGTGGAGAAGTTTACCCAGGATGCCCATATTAGAGAACTCCAGGAGCACCCATGTGTTGGGCTTCCTGCCGATCACCTTTGAGCGAATGTGGTCGACAAAATTGGGGGCACAAAAGACATCGTCCTCTATCAACAGGAAGTAAGGGGAGAGCTTTGTGGCAAAGCTCATGAGGAAAGCGTGATCTACATTCTGCTTGGAGTAGATCTGCCCCTGAGAGATCTCCTTCTGGACATTAGACACAGTGGGGTAGGCATCAGGTGGGGCATGGATCAGTAGTAATTGCCCTGTCAAAATCTGGGACCTGTAGAGACTTGAAATGCGGAAGATAGTTCTCTTGAGCCAGGTGGGGTCAGAGTCGGCCAGGTGGACCAGCACAGTCATTTGTCTCTGCTCAGATGTGGAGGAGGCGTGGTACAGGGAGGCCAGGGTATCCAGGAGGCCATTTTGACCGTTTCCTGACTCTGAGGTGATCCCCACTGTCAACCATGCTGAGAGGTAAAACAGGGACAACTGTCAGTGGATGGTAGTGATGAGTGCTCAACAAGATTAGAGAAGCTAATGGCGAAACTCATGGTGAGGCATGACTAGAATCTAACCTCTCTGTACTAAGGAAGCTGAGGTAGGAGGACCATGAGTTCAGTGAGACCCCGTCATAAATAAAATAAAGCTTAGAGTCCTGGGGAATAGTCCTGGAGTAGCGGCTCATCCTCTGGTCTTCCAGAAGGCCCAAGTTTGGTTCCCTGTACCCATGTTAAGAGACTTACAACTGCCTGTAACTTACGTTAGCAGATTCAGCACCTTCTGACCTCCGTGGACACTGACTCACACACAAACAAATCTTAAAGATTAGAGGGTGACATTTGGGACTTTTTTTTTTTTTTTTACTGGGCAGAAAGAATATGCACATTGCTGCTACTTTAAAAAAAAACAGACCAAGAGTTCTGTTTAAAGATCGATTTGTTTATCTATTTATTTTTATTCAGTTATTTAATGCGAATGGTGTTTTACCTCTAAGTCTATGAGGACATCTGATCCCCTGGAACTGGGGTTACAGACAGTTGTGAGCTGCCATGTGGGTGCTGGAATTGAACGAGGGTTCCTGGAAAGAACACAGTGCTCATAGCTGCTGAGCTATTTCTTCCAACCCCATTCTTGGTGCTCCTAAATGTGGTCATCCGTCCAGAAATTTTAGCCTCATCTGCAACTTTATTAGACATACAGAATCCTGAGGCCATCTCCAGAATGTTTCAACTATGTCACTTGTATGTACTTAAGAGTTGAAGAAATACCAAGCTAAGTGCCCCAGAATCCCAGTGGATTCTTCTGAATATTTCTTCTAGGACAAGGTTTTTGCCAGGTGTGGTGGCTCCTTCCTTTATTCTTTTTTTTTTTTTTTCTTTTTTCGGAGCTGGGGACCAAACCCAGGGCCTTGCGCTCGCTAGGCAAGTGCTCTACCGCTGAGCTAAATCCCCAACCCCTCCTTCCTTTATTCTTAGCACTTGGGAGGCAGAGTGGGGTAAATCTCAGCTTGGGGCCAGCCTGGTCTACAGAGTTTCAGGACAGCCAGGACTACACAGAGAAACCCAGACTCAAAAACAAACCACCACCACCACCACCACCACCACCACCACCACCACCATCAACAACAACAACAATGAGACAAGGTCTTTCTATGTAAACATTGCTGCCTTGGAATCACTTTGTTGTCTAAGCTGAGCTTGAACTCTCAGCAATCCTCCTGCTTCAGCTAAGTACTGAGATTGCAGCCTTGCGCCAGCATGTCCAACCCTTCTGAGTGTTTTTTAAACTTGAAGCTTGTGGTTAAAGAACTTGATAAATACTAGCTAATTGTTATGGTTATTATTTTTATATAATTTTTTAGAATTATTTATTATATGTATATGAGTACACTGTCACTGTCTTCAGACACACCAGAAGAGGGCATCGGATCCCATTACAGATGGTTGTGAGCCACCATGTGGTTGCTGGGAATTGAACTCAGGACCTTTGGAAGAGCAGTCAGTGCTCTTAACCACTGAGCCATCTCTCCAGTCCTGTTATGATTATAATTCCTTCTGCTTTAAGCCTTTCAGCCAACTTATCTTCCCAATAATCCCTTTTAAAAAGATACATTAGAAAAAAAGAAAGAAAGAAAGAAAGGACGTTCTTTAGCATCCAGGAGCCTAAGACATTTGTTTTGTTCTGATGCACTGTCTTGGTTTTTGTCACCATGACACAAGCTAGAGTTATCCAGCAAAGGGGAATCTTAATTGGAAAAGATGCCTTCATAAACTGGGCCTGTAGGCAACTCTGTGGACATTTTCTTCATTAACGACTGGTGTGGGAGGGTTCAGCTCCCTGTGGGCGGGGCCACCCCTGGACAGGTGGTCCTGAGATACAGAAGAAAACAAACAGAGCAAGTAGTCTCCCTCCGTGGCTTCTGCATCAGCTCTTGCCTCCAGGTTCCTGTGAGTTCCAATCTTGACTTCCTTGAGTTTTGACTGTCAACTGCAGGTATAAGCTGACAGAACCCTTCCTCCCACTGTAGTGCTAAGATACACACACACTCTGGAGAGCACCGGGTCTACACTGTTCCATTTCCCCAGCCCAGGACTTTTACTGCTACTTCTGGCTATGTTGTTGGCCAGTTCCTTTCACCCTCTTTCACCCCTGAGCTTAGTCCTAAAAACCATAAAACAAAAAGATTTGTGCTCTTTGATCTAAGACCCTCCTGTTTCTAATATTCTTTTTTTTTTTTTTAAGATTTATTTATTTATTATATAGAGGGCATCCCATTACAGATGGTTGTGAGCCACCATGTGGTTGCTGGGAATTGAACTCAGGACCTTGAGAAGAGCAGTCAGTGCTCTTTTTTTTTTTTTTTTTTTTGGTTTTTTTTTTCGTAGCTGGGGACCGAACCCACGGACTTTCTCTTCATAGGCAAGCGCTTTAAAACTAAGCTAAATCCCAAACCCCGCAGTCAGTGCTCTTAACCACTGAGCCATCTCTCCAGCCCTCCAATATTCTTTAATCCAGCGATTGCTCTTTCTTACAATGACTAACTTTATTCTTCCCCACAGTGGTTTAATCTTCTTTTTCACTCATATATTTTTCTTAATCATTGAATTCTTCTACCCAAAAATGCATATAGACAACTTTAGCCACAACTCTTTTTTTAAAAATATCTCAACGAAGGGGTTGGGGATTTAGCTCAGTGGTGAGGCGCTTGCCTAGGAAGTCACGAGGCCCTGGGTTCAGTCCCCAGCTCCAAAAAAAAAAAAAAAAAAAAAGGGAAAAAAAAAAAAAAAGAAAAAAAAATATCTCAACGAATTCCTCTTCCCTTTTATTTAAATGCTCTAAAGTTAGGCATGAGGGTACATAACTTACTCCCAGGACCTAGGACACTGAGGCAGGAAGAGTTCAATTCAAAGCCAGCCTGAGATACATAGGAAGGAGGAGGCCAGCCTTGGCCAGACATGGAGACCTTATCCAAAAGTTTGACCCTCAGAGGACCTGAGTTCAGTTCATCGAACCCAAGTGTAAAGGAATTTTAATTCAGCAACATGGCTGCCCTGACTGGAACACAGACACCCCTTTAATCCCAAGAGACAGAGGCAAGCAGATCTCTGAGTTCAAGCCCATCCAGGTTTAGGTAAAGAAAAGTTTTGGTCCAGGTATGGTGGTGGTATACACCTTTACTCCCAGAGGTCAGGAGACAGAGGCAGGAGTTCTAGTCATTTTGTCTGCGTCTGTGAGTTGATAGACAGAGCAGGAAGAGAGAGTGGAGGAGTTGAAGTTGGTTCAGTCAGTTGAGTTCAGTTCAGTCAGTCAGTACAGTGGAGTTGAGGTCAGCTTCATTCAGTTTGTACAGTAGCTGCAGTTGAAGCCAGAGAATGAGGAGCCAGGAGGTTAGAACAAATTGCTGGAGTTAGTTTGAGTCCAAGCAGAGAAATTCAATGAGAAGCTGAGAGAAGTCAGATTGGATCAGTCAGCTTGGAGAAGAGTTTGAGCCGGAACAGCTGAGTTGAACCAGCCGGCCAGAGTTCAGAAAGAGGGAGAAAGGGTGAGTTTATTCAGCACTAAGCCTCTGAGATGACAATTACGTCTGGCAAATAAAAGTTACATTCACACCCAAGCCATGCAGCTCACAATACCTGCACCTGCAGCTCCCAGGGATCCATACATATTCTATGCCATAATATACGTATGTATATGTACATATACTAATCACTCGTAAGTCAACAAAAACCAATGGTTGAGGCCACCCCACCCCACCCCCGTCCAAAAAAGGCCACATGAGGGCTGGAGGGATGGCCCAGTGGTTAAGAGTGCCTACTGCTCAGAGGACCTGAGTTCAGGTGCTACCGTCCAGCTCGAGGGCTCACAACCAACGGCCTGTAACTGTAGCCCCAGAGAATCTGACGCCCTCTTCTAGCTTCTGTGGACACTTGTACTCCTGCACATATGCCCAGAGACAGAGACACATGCGTCCACTTAATTAAATAATAAAATAAAAGGCATGGCATGATGGTGCACACCTTCGATTCCAGCACTCAGGAGGCAGAGGCAGGAGGATCTCTGAGGTCCACTTTGTCTACATGGTGAGACCCTTTTTCAAAGTCGGCCAACAAAAGCCAAAGGATCATCCATTCCCCACCCCAACCCCATCCTGCAGAAGGCACATAGCCAACCGTTCCTAGGGCGTAGTCATAATTGCAGATTGAACTGTTAAGTTACACAAGGGAGTCACTCCTTGTTTACCCAATGCGGAGATGTATGGCGTTGCAGATAAGTGTATATACAAGGTAATGTGAAGAGATATAGTATGTGATCAAGATATTGTTTCTGCCTGGTTTTTTTTTTATTTTTAGTGTTTTGTATGTGGGTGTATGCATATGTTGTGTGTGTGTGTGTGTGTGTGTGTGTGAGAGAGAGAGAGAGAGAGAGAGAGAGAGAGAGAGAGAGAGAGAGAGAGAGAGAAGGGACATGCTGGAAACATGAACTCAGATCCTCGAGAGGAAGAGCAAATGCTTCTAACCACTTAACTATCTAGCCTTTATCCCCTGATCCATCCCATTGAAAACAACTACCTTTATCCCTCCTTCCTTCCTCATACTCCTGGTTTGTCAATGTCCTGGGTCTGGGGAGGGAGTTGTCAGGCAGATTCAAGTGTTTCTGGACACAGTGCCTTTTTCTCCTCCTGCCCTCTTCTTTCCAGGTCATTTTCCCTCCTGTGGTCCTCCTCTTCCTGTGACACTGTCATTCCCAAGTCCCACCCCCACCCCACTCCCCATCTTCCCTCCTGTGGTCCTCCTCTTGCTGACACTGCACTCTCCCTCTCCCTGGTACTCACTCTTTCTTCTCTGATGGATTTCTTTCAGGTACTTGGAGGTGATGCTCTGCCAGCTGTTTAGTGATTTGGAGTTCTTCTTATTGCCATGCTTGATCACCTGGACCATTGACAAAGACCAACAGATACACGTCTTTTCATAAAACCACAGCCTTTATTTATTTCTCCCAACTTCCCATGTGCCTTTTAGGTAGAGAGAGGCCAGTGCAGTGCCTGGCCATGAGCCCAGAGATCCATGGGCCTTGTTGGAATCTGTCTTGTCTCTCGTCTTGAGAAGCATGGCAAGCCGGTGTAGTAATTTACAGAACAGTGGGTAGAGCCACACCCCATTCCACTCAGAGGGAAAGCTTTGGAAGGGAAGTCCAGAGGCCTTGGGCAACCTGCCTGTCCTCAGCTCTCCCACCACAGACTCCCAGTGTCCCAAAGAATAGTCACCGTAGTTTTGACATCTTTGTTTTCTTCTGGGACGTGCAGGACGATGAGGATCCACAGGACCATGAGGGCCACAGAGACTCTGAAGAAATGTCTGATGGAGCAGCGCATTGTGTCTGCTGGGGTCGGGCTCCTACAGCAAGAGGTCAGTGCACACATTGGGAGGGAGGCTGCTCTCCCCACCCTAAGATTACTGTTAATGTACAGGAGCACACACTGAGCTAGAAACCTGAGAGAACACAGCCTTGTTCCCTTCCTAGACAAAGAAGGCCACTTGTCCTCTGGTGACATTTGCTGCCACTCTTCCTACATTTGTCTGGAGTTCCAACTCTCCCAGAGTTTCCCCTGCTCAGAACGGTAAGTGCTAGCAGGAACGTTATTTTTTTTTTTTTTCTCCCCCGGAGCTGGGGACTGAACCCAGGGCCTTGCGCTTGCTAGGCAAGCGCTCTACCACTGAGCTAAATCTCCAACCCCCCAGCAGGAACGTTATTAACAGGCCAATTTGTGCTAGAAAACAGATGGGCGTTGTATGCTATGCATTTGAAACAGAAACAGAAACAAAAAGTCAAACTACTAGCCAGGCGGTGGTGGCTAACAGTTTGGTTTTGTCATTGTTGTTTGTTTTTCGTGACAGGCTTTCTCTGTGTAGCCCTGGCTGTCCTGGAGCTCACTCTGTAGACCAGGCTGGCCTCCAACTCAAGAGATCCACAAGCCCCTGCCTCCCAAGTGCTGGGATTGAAGGCCTGTGCTACCACCACTTGGCTCAAACATATTCTAATATATTCCTGTCTTACTCATACTTATAGGCCCCCATTAGAGCAGGCTTCTGTTTCCTTGAGTAAGTTAAGTGAGTGCTGGGTTATTGGGACACAGCTCAGAGTCAAAGGCGTCTGCATCCAGCCCTATTCTTGAGTATCTTTTCTGATTGCTCCTCAACTGTCAGAAGCCAGGTTCCATGTGTCTCGTCAACGAGTTCCATGCTTGCTCTGCAATACTCAGGACACACACACACACACACACAAAAAAGGGAATTGTAGTCACGTGACTTCTGTGCTCCAGCGGCCCAGTATTCTCCAGTCTCCTTCACTCTTAGGAATGTCTCCCACCTTAGTCGGCTTTGATATTTTTTAATTAACTAGTTAATTAATATTATTATCCTTTTTTCTCCCTAAAGACAGGCTCACTCATCAGGATAGCTCTGGCTGTCCTCAAACTGTTTGCCTCTACCTCCAAAATGGGAGGATTAAAGGGCATATGCCACCACACCAGGCCTAAATTTCTTTCTTTTTTTTTTGATTGTGAGTCTAGCCTTTAATGGCTGAGCCATCTCTCTCTGGTCTGATTTCTTTTTTTAAAATTATGTGCTTATGTCTGCGCACACGTTAACACAGTGCTTGTGGAGGCCAGAAGAGGGTGTTGGGTCCCCTAGAACTAGACTCGGAGGTGGTCATGAGTTGTTTGCCCTGGGTATTAGGAACTGAACTCAGGTCATCTGAGGTAACATCTCACGCTCCAGTGCTGAGCCCTTCCTCAGTTCCAAATGTTTTGATAGGCATTAACATGCATCTCGGGGTTGGGGATTTAGCTCAGTGGTAGAGCGCTTGCCTAGGAAGCGCAAGGCCCTGGGTTCGATCTCCAGCTCCGAAAAAAAGAACCAAAAAAAAACAAAAAACAAAAAACAAAACAAAACAAAACAAAAAAACAAAAAAAAAATGCATCTCTCTCCTAGTTTTTTTTTTTTTTTTTGATAATAGTTACAAAACAAAACCCCTTATGCATAATAAGATACAACTTTTCTTACTTGTTTTCCTTAAGGCTTTTCGTCATGTGAGTGATTCACTTATGAACTTCTGTATAAGATACCCAGAGGGCTGGAGAGATGGCTCAGTGGTTAAGAGCACTGACTGTTCTTCCAGAGGACCTGAGTTCAAATCCCAGCAACCACATAGGGGCTCACAACCATCTGTGATGAGATCTGATGCCCTCTTCTGGTGTGTCTGAAGACAGCTACAGTGCACTCATATAAATAAAATAAATAAATCTTTAAAAAAAAAAAAAAGATACCCAGAGGACCTATAAGATACCCAGATGACCAAGACTTCTGCAAACCACAAACACATGGACAAGTGTGCTTAATGAAAAAGGGCTATATAATTTCAGTTAAAAGACCTCGGCACAATAGACAAACCTCAGTTCCCTTCGTTCCTTCCAGTGACAGCTTGGGGCATCAGGGAATTCTTTTCTTATTCAGCCCTCTCAGGTCAACACTGTTCTGGAAAAGGCAGGACAAAGAGCAAGAGGGGCTGGAACAGGAGTCAGTCACTGTAGGAGTTAGGGACAGAGCCTGAGGTCTCTGCTGCTTACTCCCCTGAGCTCAGCTCCCTCTGTGATGTTACTATTGTGTCCCAGTCCCCCACTCACAGCATCAGAGGGGCACAGGTACAGGATACATGTGATGAGTGTGTGCTTCACAATCCCTCTCTACAAATTATTATTTGCCTTGAAAAGCAGCAGCAGCTCTCCTTGAAGGGAGAAAAGAGACGCAGAGACCACAGCACAGAGAACCATGGCGCCCGCTCCATCACACGGATCTTTGCTGTGACTCCGCCCGGTCTCTACTTCCTTCCGGGTTCTTTCCTGGCCTCCTTCCCCCTCTCACCTTCTGAGTTTGTCAGCTTTCATTCTTTGCCTTTTGCATGATCTCTTCTCCCTCTCTATTGGAACTTTGTCACTATGGAAAAAGCAGGTCTGTTATCTTCTTGTGGAAGAAAAGTCAAAAAGGATAATACTTCTCTTGAACTCATGTTTCAAGTTCTGTCCTACTTCTGTGAAATTCTGCACAGCAAGTCCTTGGGAGTGTGGACTTTAACCCACTTTGGATTCTTTCTCAGCAGATCTACATTTTTCATTCCACTCGGAACCGTTTCCTTTCTGACACCCACCTTCCCCAGACTCATCTTTTTCCTTATGCATCAGTGCACGTGGTCTTAAAGCTTTTTTTTTTTTTTAAGATTTATTCATTTTATTTTATGTATCAGTACACTGTAGCTGTCTCAGACACACCAGAAGAGGGCATCAGATTCCTTTACAGATGGTCGTGAGCCACCATGTGGTTGCTGGGAATTGAACTCAGGACCTCTGGAAGAGCAGTCTGTGCTCTTAACTGCTGAGCCATCTCTCCAGCCCGTCTTAAAGCTTTCTTATGTTCCTTCTCATTCTCTGGCTAATCCCAGGCCTCTGTGCGTGTGTGCGCATGTGCAAAGGTGTTACTATGTCTTCCCAACGTGACCCTTCCACATCTGCTAGGACTAACTGGTTCCAAGTCTGTACCACTCTTCTGTAAGCCAACTTCTACTTCAAAGTCAGAGATAACTTTTTAAATTACAAATTGAGCTGGGTGTGGTGGTGCAAGCCTTTAGTCCCACTTTAGCACACTGGGAGGCAGAAGAAGGTGGATCTCTATGAGTTCAAGGCCAGCCTTTCGTACAGCGTTTTCAGGATGTACCGAGACCTTATCTCAAAACAAAACAAAATGCAAACAAGAACCCCAAACAAACAAAACAACCACCTCCAACCCAAAAATTATAAATCAAAGGCTGGGAGAGATGGCTCAAGGGTTAAGAACACTTGCTGGTCCTGCAGAGAGCCCAGGATTGAGTCCTAGAACCCACACAGTGGCTTACAACAGCCCAAAACTCTAGTTCCAGGGAATCTGATGCTCTCCTCTGAGACGTGAATGTGGTATATACATACATACATACATACATACATACATACATACATACAAACATACATACATACATACATATATACAAACATGTAGGCAAAAACTTATACACATAAGATACTTTAAAAATTAAAATTATAAATAAAAATCCAGTGTGTAGCATATGCCTACCTAGCACTCAGGAATCAAAAGTAGGAATATAAGTTAAAAGCCGATATAGATTTCATAAAAAGACCCATGAAAAAAAAGGGAAAAGGGGTTGGGGATTTAGCTCAGTGGTAGAGCGCTTGCCTAGCAAGCGCAAGGCCCTGGGTTCGGTCCCCAGCTTCGGAAAAAAAAAAAAAAAGAAAAAAAAGAAAAAGAAAAAAAGGGAAAAGAAGCAAGGCTTTAATAATATACACCTTTAACCCCAGCACTCGGGAGACAGAGACAGATCTCTGAATTGGAGGCCAGCCTGATTTACAATTCTAAGATAATCAGGGATACACAGACAAAAACATATCAAAAACGCCGTAATCAATAGGTAGGTAGGTAGGTAGGTAGATAGATAGATAGATAGATAGATAGATAGATAGATAGATAGCACAGACAGGTAGATAGATAGAAAAAGAAAGGGGGTGGAGATTTAGCTCAGTGGTAGAGCCCTTGCCTAGCAAGCGCAAGGCCCTGAGTTCGGTCCCCAGCTCCAAATAAAATAAAATAAAATAAAATAAAATAAAATAAAATAAAATGTAAATTTTAAAAAAGAAAAAGGAGGGGCTGGGGATTTAGCTCAGTGGTAGGCGCTTACCTAGGGGCGAAGGCCCTGGGTTCGGTCCCCAGCCCCAGAAAAAAAAAAAAAAAAAAAAAAAAAAAAAAAAAAAAAAAAAAAGGAAAAGTCCTAAATCGGTGCGATCCCTTCTCCTCTTGCCATTCTCTGAGGACCTCTCACTGCAAATAGAAGAAGGTCCTGGCTCCTGATTGCAGACGGCCTGCCTGTGAGGTCTCTTTCTCTAGACTTAGAGGCTTGTTTTCTTGGAGGATGGCCGGTAAGGCATGCAGGACTCTTGAGTCAGGGTCTTTGAACTCCTCGGTAGGATTAACCAGTGGCTGCCCCTTCCCTGCCACTGAGCCCAAGCTCAGATGCTCTCTTTGCTGCCCTGTTCCTGTCACTGGCTAATAGAGCCCAGTGCCGCTAAGTGCCACCACTGTCATCCTTCTCTACTTACTAGATGGTCTGTTATGTTTTCCTGAGCATTTGTTGCTACCAGAAATGATCATGACTTAGGGGCTGGAGAGATGGCTCAGTGGTTAAGAGCACTGACTGCTCTTCCAGAGGTCCTGAGTTCAATTCCCAGCAACCACATGGTGGCTCACAGATCTGTAATGAGATCTGATGCCCTCTTCTGGTGTGTCTGAAGACAGCTACAGTATACTTGTATACATATAATAAATAATATTAAAAAAAAAGAAACCCCCCCCAAAAAAATAAAAAAAAAGAAACCCTGTCTTGAGAATGCAAAACTAAAATAAAAACAAATAAAAAACAAAAAAACAGATTATGGGCTCAGACAAACTAGGCTAGAATTGGCTTCTGTTTGGCTCGTTCATGTGATCTTGGCCAAATGACTCAGTCTTTCTGAAGCCCAGCTCCTCCCCTATCAACGAAGATGACAGATGACTATCCTCCAGTGCCTAAGGGTTCTTTTGTTGTTTAAGACAGGACCTCATGTAGTTCATGATGGATTTGACTTTTCTCTGTAACTCAGGCCGGCTTTAAACTCCTTACTCATATTGGCAACCCATAACCTCTGTAACTCCAGTTCCAGGGCTCTAGTGCTCTATGGGCACTAGGCACATGCATGCATGCAGGCAAAACACATGCTTACATGCAGGCAAAACATATACATACATGTAGGCAAAACACTCACATACATAAAATATTTGAGTTGGGCATAGTGGTGCATGCCTTTAATCCCAGCACTAGGGAGACTAGGGGTGGGGTGGGGTGGTGGATCTTTGAGAGTTCAAGGCCAGTTTGGTCTTAAATAAATAATGAAACAAATAAATAAATGTTTGAACTTCTGTTATGTGTGCTTTCACCTCTCAAGTGCTAAGATTATGGCTCAAGGGTTCTTGTAAGAACTTAAAAAGATCATCCACACAGTCATACTTGGCATGCACCAAGAACTCATTGCAACTTTATCCTCTACATAATGACTCTCTCACTCTTGACTGGGTCACACCCAGTAGCTTAGAGGCCTGCCTTGACCTCATGGCAATCCTCCCATCTCAGCCTATCAACTGCTTGGACTACAGTCACCACTCTCTCTACCATGGCAGTCAGTTTGGCCTTCTTCCATCGGATGTTTGAGAGTTCCAGCTCCCTCATTTCTACATTGCTGTCCACATTGTACTTTTGTACAACCACTCAGAGAGGCTGCCTGTCTGTTATCACCAGATCCCTACTTCTCTGAAGGATTTAGAGGAAGCAGAAACAAACAAACAAACAAAATCAAAACAAAACAAAACAGAGAATAAATCTGAAAGAGGCCTGACACCTCTCTAGGCCCTCATCAACATTGCAGTTAGGGGCAGTGGTCAATCTGCCTCACAGTGCTTGTTGGTTCTGGATGTCCTCACTAAGGACTTGAATTTGGCTGAGGTCAGGATTCTCCTCCAGTCCTGGGAGGATGAACCATACCTGCAGGGTAGGGATGGTGAGGAACATGCTCCTCTTTGTGCCTTCTCCCCAGGGGGCTCAGCCTTGCTCTCTTGACAATCATTGCTTGTTTGGGGACCAAGGGAACTCGTTAGCCCACTGGTTTCATCTGGCCAATGGAGAGGCCAGTGCTCCACAGTCTGGCCACACATTTTGAAAGTCTGAATTAAAAAAAAAAAAAAAATGGGAGAGCTCCAAAAACTCAAGTTAGTTGGGCTAGATTTAATTCCAAGCAGAGAGGCAGGGAGCTCTCTGTGAGTTCATTGCCAACGTTCTCTACATTGGAAATTCCAGGCCACTCAGGTTATATAGTAAGACCAAGCAAAACAAACCACCAGTGTGGTGGCACCCACTTGTTATCCCAGCATTTGGGAGGTAGAGGAAAGAGGACCAGGAGTTCAAGGTTATCCTGGATGGTGAAGTGAGTTCAAGGTCAGCTCAAGAAACAATGACTGCCTCCCCAAAACCCCAAACAAAACAAAACTTGGAAGAACTTACATCTTGGCCTTATGCTTGGCACTTATTTTGCCTAAGGTGTTGGGAGCTGGAACCCAGTCAAGGGTGCGGTTTGGGGGAGAGGCTGGGAGGGGAGTGGTATACACCTGCAATCCCAGCTCTGGGGGGCCAGCCTGTTTACAGATCAAGTTCTCAGACAGTCAAGGCTACACAGAGAAACTCTGTCTCTGAAAGCAAAAAACAAAAACAAAGAAACAAAAACCAGAGCACACAAAAAGATGTGGATCTCAAAGTGGCCCCTAGGTCTGATGGGCTGGGAACAGAGTCGGGAGGGGAATGAGCGGAAGAACACAAATGAATAAGCCTCAGCAAAGCCCAATCTGAAGAGCCACCATATAATTCCTGGCTTTCTATACTGTGGGGACAGTGTTGGGGGGGGTCAGTGAGGAGACATGGGGAAGGGAGGGCAGTGGCTGAAATTAAATTAGTTAGGTATTTGAGGAAGACTCAATATTGGATAATTCCTAAGGGCCCTCTAGGGAAAGGAAACCAATAGGATTTGTGGCTACATATTGGTATCATACTCATACATCTGCATTATCTATATATAAAGAGAGAGACCGATTGAAGGAATTTGTTTAAGCCCCACACATTTATTGACAGTTCTGGAAGCTGCATGCCCAAGATCAGAATGTTAGCGGGATTTTTTCTCCAAGGCCTCTCTCCTTGGCTTGTGCCTGGTAGCCTTCCAGCATTTTCACCGGCTCGTCCGTCCTTCTGTACCTTCCGTACATCGTTTTAAAGTTGCCAGAACTTTAGGAAAAACTAGCCTTAGAGCAGTCTATTCTCAAACACAGTTCATCTTGGGTCTTGGAAATCAATTTCACAAGGCTCAATCAG
Organism: Rattus rattus; assembly: GCF_011064425.1. Classification (NCBI taxonomy): domain Eukaryota; kingdom Metazoa; phylum Chordata; class Mammalia; order Rodentia; family Muridae; genus Rattus; species Rattus rattus. The sequence continues at coordinate 1,155,762 of NC_046163.1, read as the reverse complement.
CATAGAGGTTCACCACTGTACAAGGGTATTATGTGAAACTATGTAGACAAAACCCTGGAGATCACTAGAGTCATGGTTTGCAGCCACAGCGGCCTAGAAGGAAGTGGTGGGACCCAGGCAGAAGGTGAAGGCACGGCTGGTGGGAGATGAAGTGAGGTCCCTTCCGATACTTTTAGAAGCTAGCCTACCTAGTGTTTGGCAAAGATTAAAGGCAGGTCCCGACTGACTTTGCCATTCTCATCCTGGTTTAGCTGTTTAGCTGTGTGATCTTGGCTGATTAATGGGATTCTAAGTTTCTCTATTTGAAAAAACGATGGCAACAAAACCATCTACTTTTTTTCATAGGGTGGTGTGCCTAGTAGACTATGACTTACTCCTGGCTAGCAGCCCTGACTTACGCTAGAGTACTAGAGGAATAATGCAGTATTTCAGGTTTTTTTTCTTTCTTTCTTTCTTCCTTCCTTTCTTTCTTTTTTCCTTCTTTCTTTTATTTACTTATTTTTTTAATAAACACATTGGTTGTTCATGTCAAGGAAGAAAAATGTGGGGAAAAAAGCCTCCTTTTGCATTTAGAAAGACATGCTATACTGAACATACAATGGAATTTAGTTGGTTGGTTAATTTTAATTAGATAGACATGGTGATGCTCTGGAAGGTTCCAGCGAGTTACATCCCAGATACAGAGAATTCTAAACATTTGAGCTATCTGAGGAACAGGACATGCTGAGAGGAATCTGGCAGTCTGGAGACCTGAGTTTGGAGTTCTGGGGGAATAAACAGAGAATGTGACTTTCACCCTTCAGGGGCACAAGATTGCTCCTTGGCTCAGAACTAAGGGAGGTTGCAGCAGGAGGATTGCTGTGAGTTTGAGGTCAGTTTGTGAATCCGAGGCCATTCTAAGCTGCATAGAAAGACCCTGTCTCCAAAACAAACCATAAAAAGATTAAATAATGTTCCTTGAGTCTTAGGCTTCCGAAGTGGCCCAACCGGAATGGGAAGAAGCACCTGAAACCCAAGCCTTGGTGAGGGTTACCTTGCTCCTCCCAGCCCCTGTGGGTAGGGCCAGCACCACCGTGGGAACATTCCACTTGAGAGTGTCTGATCCACACAAGGGTCTGGTTCTTTGGGTCTCACACCCAGTTACACCGATGGTGTACGTTTTCTGGCTTTCAGCTGAGCTGTTGAGTCAGCAGAGATTCCGGGAGTGGCGAGGGGCAGGGTTTGGGACAGACAGTAGCTCCGGTGCAGTGCCGGTCTAGGAGAGGTCTTCCCCTCCCTTGTATGTGTGCCTCAGAAATGTGTAGGGATGAGGTGGTCGTTCGTGTTTAGTTAAAAGATGCTTCCTCAAGACCAGACCGGCTTTCCAAGGACAGAGCCCGTAATGAGACCCTTTATCATGATGTCAGCTGGGGGTGGGGACCAAGAGAGTACAGATATCCCACGGGCAAGGCCTTGCCGCTGAGAGGGAGGGATACTGGTTCCAGTGGATTTAAGCAGAGGAGGGCATGGGAAGGACGCTTTATCTCACTGTATTCACACACTGTGTGGGCTGTCCAACACTTCGCCACTGAGTTACTGAGAGACAAGTAGAGTCTTCTCTATGTCCAGCCCAAAGCCTCATCCTCAGACAATTGGAGTCACAGAAACTCAAGGCCATTTCTCTCCCACCCCCCTTTCTACAAATATTTGTGGAGCAGCTCCCACGTGCCTGGTACTGACTTTACTCTTTCCCTCTAGCGGCTTACCAAGGGGTGGGGCACGCGCTGAGGAGTTAGCAAGGGCTACGCTGGGAAACAGATGCGGAGCTATAAAACTAGCAATAAAGAGTAGCAACGAGACGTTTTGGAAAGACACAAAACAAGTAAAGCAGAGGGACGTCCCATGGTTGCCCCAAGGGGCACCTGACACCAAATATTCCAGAGCACGAAAGGTGCTGAGTTCAGATGTTATCACTGAACTGGAGATGAGAAACTGAGACGGTGCATCGCCGGTACTTGGGAAAACAGAAGATGGGGACGGGAAAATACGGGTGGTAGTAGACCCGATGCACTGAAGTTAAGGCCAGGGCGGAAAGAAGGCACACGGACGACATCAGAGCCCCGTCGAGGCGGCAGCGGTGAGGAGGGGGTGGGGAGCCGGACCGACACGTGCGCTACGTGCTGCGCCGGCCGCCGCCCCTTTCTGGGCTTCTGGGGAGCCAGGCCTGCCCCCCCCCCATCTGTGGCTCAGACCCCGAGCCAGGCAGGAGGGGTGGGGCGACATCGACGGAGAGCGAGAGGAAAAGTCCTCGTGTTTGGAACCCAGAAGCCTGGTCTCCACTGCACGGCGACCGGAAGGAGGAGGACCAGCGCCTCTTAGACCAGCAGGCAGATTTAGGGCACAGGCTGCGCTCTTGGGGTGCAGGCCGGGGGCGGAACTCAGCCTGCTGGGGGGTAGGTTGAGGTCTGACGACTGAGTAGGCGGGATAAAGACACACATCCCTAGAGATGTATCTAGAGGCTCTCCAGCACTCATGGGGTGGTTGGGGGACGGAGTCCGGGGCGGAGGTGGAGTGTTGTCCAAGAGTAAGGGGGGGGGGTTCCTGGAGACGTGGCACTCCGAGCGGGCTTGGTTCTACTCCGGCCGCCCGGGCTGCAGTCCCTCTTTACCCGAGAACCTGGCGCTGTGGCTCCGCCCAGCCCTCGCTCCCAACCCTCTGGGTACCCGAGACCCGGCACCTCCAGGCCGGGGTTACCCAGGTCCGGCCTCTGGGGCGTCCAGCCGGCCCTACACTAGACAATGCGGACCGGGCCCCGCCCCCGGAGGCTGATGCGGCTCGGGCCGCGGCCAATCATCGCCTGTGGCCAGGCTCTTTAAAAAAAGAAGAGCCGGCCGCGGTGTGGCTGTCAGCTGGAGAGGAATCCCTCCGCCCATGTAAACACACATCATAAAGGGCAAGGGGAAACGTCTTCCGTGGGGCGGGGGAAGCTGTTACCTTTAAAGCAGAGCTCCTTCTCAGGCCCTAGGTTCTCTTTACTAGCTTGGCAACCGCCACTCCCTCCGTGTCTCTCTGGGTTGGTGTGAAGCCTATTAGTTGCTGCTTGATCTGAGAGGAGTAGTATCTCATCATTTCGGATCACTACCGGAAATGGAGGAAAGATGACTAGTAGACCTTGAAAGTTGGGAGTGAGAGAAGATGCCTAGGCCACAGACAACTGAGACTTTTCCTAAGCTCGTATCCTCTAATTACATACCCACAATTCATGTATTTCTGAAGTCTGAAAGTTATAACCTACTTGGTTTCTAGGATGCCAACGTCAAGGGTAAAAGTACTGTGTTCTCCCAAGGCAGAGAATAAGAGAGGGAATCAACTCTAGGAAGATCCTCAAATGCACACAGGGCATATGACACCCAGGGCCAGGGCCAAGAGGGACAATAAAGGATTTTTCTCAGTCAACATGACGGATCATCTCAAGTCCTAGCCTTTGAGGTCAGCCTGGGCTACATTGTGAATTCCAGGCCAGCTTTGGCAACAAGTATGCAGTCCTGTTTCAATTTTTCCCCTCCTCAAAACATTATCAGGAAAGAAAAAGAAAAAAAAAAAACCCCAAGGTTAAAAAATATGGCAGGCTGAGTGAGGTGACTCATGTTTTTAATCATTGAATCTTTAATCATCGAATCTCCGATTTGAAGGCAGCCTGGTCAATATGTGAGTTTCAGGCTAGTCAGAGATATACGGAAATCTTGACTCAAAAATTTGGTAAATTCTGTACTTCTTACCTAGGTTTTCCCCACGATTCTATAGCCTGCCGCATCACCTTATCTTATGATCTTGTTTTCGGAATAGGTTACTTTCTTCTTTGGTTCCATCTCATCGGCAGCAGAAGACTCAGGCTCCAAATCCCTGTGGAGCTAAGAAAAGCTTTTCCTTCTCCAGGAACTGAATTAATTGTTTTGGAGACCGGGTAACTATGGAGCATATTAAAGAGTGAGACTTTTCTCCCCTTTACTGAAAAATGTTTTGTATTTTGTATTTTTTATATTTTAAAAATAGTGTGTGTGTGTGTGTGTGTGTGTGTGTGTGTGTGTGTGTGTGTGTGTGTGTGGCCTGGAGAGGCAGAAGAAACATCAGAGCCTCTGAGGCTGCAGGGAAGAGGCAATGGTGAGCTGACTGACGGGTGTTGATCTGGAAACTCAGTTTATATCCTCTAAGACAGAAAGCAAGGCCCTTAATCCACTGAGCCATCTCTCCCGGCTTGTTTTTTGATGCAGGATCTCATTATGCAGATCAGGCTGGCCTGGAACTTGTGGAGGATTGAAGGTGTGTGCCACCACATAACTTCTTTCTTCCTTTTCTAAGCTGAAGAACGATGGTTCGTGTGTGATGGGATACATTTGTTAAGGCAGGAGGATCAGAAGATCAAAGTCGTCTTTGGCTATATAGAGAGTTCCAGGCCAGCCTTGGCCACATTAGTCCTGTTAAAAACTACACCCAGAGACTAAGAGAGGTAGCCTATTCTGAAGGGAGGGCTCTGGATCCACTGATCCCTCCCTATACAGGGGCAAGCAGTGTTTCCATGAGCTTGGTTGCTTTCTAGATTAAAGAAATCATTGTTGTGTTCAAGTTCTACTTAGGCCCTTCTGACTTTTTCCAGGGCATCCCCCATCTTTGTATTTCATAGTTACTCAATCTCTCAGCCCCTTTGTTGCTTCCTCTGAAACAATGGGACCAGTTCCGATCTCTTTACTAAAGACTTGTACCTTCTAGTCTGCTGGAAATCTGTATATCAGAGGCATCTCGAGCTCAGCCCATTCAGGAGTGAATACATCTTCCCTGGAATGACATGCGCATGGCATAATCTGGATGCTTGTCCCAGCAACACCAACTGGTCAGGCATTCCTTAGTATGGCATTCCTACGGTCCCTTCCTAGTCTAGCTTTTATTTCCTACAGTTTTGTTTCAATCTATAGGGCTGTTGACTTTATTTAGGCCCTCCCTTCATTCCTTGACTGGGTTATTTCAAGATCTTTTTGCTCAAGTCCAACCCTGTATATGTGTAGACTTCTGTGCAGCACCCCCACTTTCCAATAAACAGTCTGAACTCTTGGAATGGTCAAATGCTTAAGCCCCTCACAGACTAAACAATCCCGAAAAGCTTTTGCACTTTACAATGTGTCTAGGATAAACAAGTGCTCGAAGAGTTATTATTCTCCTCATTACTATAGCTTGCGTCTGTCCTCGCTGTTCTTGTGTTCAAGTTGTTTACTTGGAGAATCCTCCAATTTCAGTACTCTGCCCCTCGGGTTTTACTATGCAAATCCTTCATGGCAAAATGTATGACGTGATTGATCGATTGTACCTCTGTTCTCTCTACTGGACTGTTAACTTCTTGAGAGCAAGAATTCTGAAACTTCAGTGGTCAACTGAAGCATTAAGGATAAACATCCCAGGCAGAAGGCCCCTGCCCCTCCCGGTTAGGGGGCGGGGCGAGACCTGGCTCGGGGTGGCAGCGGGGACTTTTTTCCTCGCCGTGGCGGCGGAGGCGCACGGCGTGGGGTAGCGGCAAGACGTCGTCGGAGGAAGGCTGAAAAAGCCCTAGGTGTTGCCGTTGCTAGTAGAAGTCGGACTTGTCGCCCGAGCTGTGCGTGTGCACAGGTTTCGGACGGAGCGGAGCTCGCTGCCGCGGTTGCGGAGCTTGCCCTGTGCTCGCCCCTGCCCACGTCGCGGTGATGGAGCCGGCCACCGCGCTGTCCCCAGGCCCGCGCCCGGCGCTGCCCCTTGGGGGCCCGGGCCCGCTGGGAGAGTTCCTGCCTCCCCCCGAGTGTCCGGTCTTCGAGCCCAGCTGGGAAGAGTTCGCGGACCCCTTCGCTTTCATCCACAAGATCCGGCCCATAGCCGAGCAGACTGGGATCTGTAAGGTGCGGCCGCCGCCGGTGAGTCAGCCAAGCACCCCGGATCCTGCTCGCGGCTGGGGGAGGGAGCGAGGACGCGCGGCCCGGGAGGCCGGAGGCGCGGGGGCGGGGAGAGGTCGTCCCGCGGGCCCAGTCAAGTTTGGGGCGGCTCGGAGGGTGGGAGATATAGCGGTGGGAGGAAGGCGCCCTGGGGGCTCGTCCCGGATGGGATGCGGGTCGTGAGGACAACCGGCTCTGGCAGGGCGGCCGGAGGGCCAAGTCCGTGCCGCTCCGGGGGTTGGTGCGCTGCACGATCCGGCAGCAGTGAGGACTGGAGTGGTGGCAGCCGCCGGGGTGGTCGCTGGGGAGTCCTCCCGAGCCCGGCTGAGACGCGGGCGGGGAGGCAGGGCTCTGGGCCCGCACGGCTCCGTGGCTGGTCCTCGCCTCCTCCTCGGGGTGCGGGGGTGTGTGATGGGTGGGGGTGGGGGACTTGCGAGTTGTCGTGTGAGGAGGAAAGTTTTCAATATGGCGGCGGGAGCCCCTGGTCCTTTGTGTGGTGGCGGCGTCGGCCCGGAGCTGCCCTCACCTGAGCGCCCCACCCTCCGGACCCGGGTCCCCCACCACCACCTGGTCCCTCGGCCTCCGGGAGTCCCGGGGGCGAGCTGGGGCAGGGGGCGGCCAGCGCCACTGGGGGCGGGGAGGAGCTGCGAGTCCGGTCTGGAGCGGCTGGCTGAGTGGTGGTGGGGGTGCAAGGGTGTGGGGGGGCACTTTGAGGATTGTGGGGGCAGGCCAGGAAGCGGAGGGCCCTGATGGCTTGCTCGTCCTGGCGGACTCTGCCACACAGACTTCGGGCCGGACCGCTTTGCTCCCGGGGGAGGCCTGGCTGGGGCTGAGGTGCAGAGGACGTGCTTGTAGGGGAGATGTCAGACGAGCCCTTGGGATTTCATCCCGGTCCCTAGCCTTCCCTACTCGGCCCTCCGGCGGTGGCTCTAGCGCCTCGAGCTTGGGGGGCTGTGAGGGGTGGGGTGTCCCCCGAAGACAGTCCTAACGGCTGTAACGTCCGCGGAGAGCCGGGCCCACTCCTTCCCTGTCCTCCCCCCTCACCCCCCCCCCGCAGCCGGAACTGGATGCGCTGCGACACCCCAGGTTTTTCGTCTACCTTTTGGGATGACCTGAGTCTGAGTTGGCCTAAACGACCGTTGGACCGGCCGGGACGGTTGGGAAGGTTTAACTGCCTTGCCTACCGTTTAAGAATTTTCTATCTTTCCCTGCTCTCTCACAAGTGGAAGAAGACCCTCCCCCCACCCTCGCCTTTTACCCCTTAAACTTGCTCTTTGTAATGGCATTTTGAGTTGCAGGATTGTGTACGTAGACGTTCTAGAAAAGCTGTTTGCGAGAGCTCCCTGAATAAGCCCTATCTTTCCACTACCCCCACGAAAGAAAAATTAAAACACAGACAACACATTTTAGTTGCTCTTGGACAACTTTGAGGACAGAAATGAAATGCCTTAGAAAATAACTGGCCAGGCCAGCTAGTATGGGGAAAATGTTGGGAAATAGATTCATTTCTTCTGGTGAAATGGACAGGGTCGATTGTTGTGGCTTAAAGGAAGGTTTCTGTTAGTGTAGAGGCCTGAAGAAGTTACACCCTTGCCTCATTAGATCTAAGGTTTTAATTCTAAAACATAGACCACGTTTCAAACATTGAGCGATTTAGCTTTATTATTTAGTGTATCAGGGAAGATGAATGTGACTAATTGCATGTTTGCATTAATGGAATTTTATCCAGAAATTAGGAAACTTGACTAAGTTATTAGAAACCAAAATATAAGAGGAGTTAGGTTCCTGTGAGTTGTCCTCCATGTTGGCATTGTGGCATACTAGGACTGGGGTGAGTCCTTTTTCTTACTGTCTTTGCCTTTTATAGGGCTATTTTCTTCGAAAAATAGAGTTGCTTTGGTTAGGTTTGGCTACTCATTTCCTCATCTGGGCTAGCAGCTTAATGGCAGTCTTTAGGATTTGTGCGTTTGTTTTGCTTTTTCCCAATGTCACACATGATGGCCACCATTTTGTATTGAGAATACTATATACCACAGCCTGAGAGGAAAGGGGTGAAGAGGAGGAAATAGTGTACACAGAACTAGTGCTGCTTTGGAACCCTCCTTTGTGTGGAGGGGACTTGCTTCCTCCTTTGTTTAACAAACTCCTATGCCAGAGTGGAAGAGTTTGCCAGTATTTGCTGTTGTTAGAACCACAAAAAAGAAAATCCAGAAGTTGTAGCTCTTGAACAGAGGGGTCCTGGAACAAAGGCTTCTTAAGAGACCGTAAACAGTCTTTGTTTGGGAAGTGTTTTGTGTTTGGAAAGCTGGAACAAGTGGTTTCATATAGTTGAAATGTGGCAACAAAATAAACCTTTAAAAAAATAAGAAATATTTTCCATGGTGTAGCACTTTATAATTCCTGTATCTCTAGATTTCTGTCCATTGAGTTTTGGGAACTCTAATGGCTAAATTTAAGTGATTTGGAGATTGTGGTATACTTTTAGTATGTAAGTGGTAGAATTATAACAGCCTTTCTATTTCCTTTTGTTCTTAGCTTTGTGTCTTTAATTAATGGTACTTAGATAGCTTTGGTCTATACCTGTTTAATAAGTGAGGGCCATAAGCTGCCTGGCTTGTGCAAGCTTAGGGTGTTTACATTATTTTGTGTATGAGTTAACAGAAATTTGTGGAAATCCAATAAAGTAACTGATAAAACGATAAGTCAAGACTACGTGCAGACCTCAGGTTTAAGGACAGTAACCAATCTTACTTCAAAGGCATGTAAGGGATAGCTAAGCTTATTTTCTGAAATTTTTACTTGTTTTTTATTTTCTTTAAAATGCACGTATTTCCTCTTTGAGTACATAAATGTTTAAGTACAAATGCTATTTTCACTGTGTAGTATTTTGCTGCTCAGTAGATATTTTTTGAATTTCTCCAGTGTGCTAGAAATGTGTGATAGTTTTGGTACCGTCATCGCCTTCAGAAACCTAACATGGCTGCAGTTAGGCAGAGTCCACAAGATTCTCCTTCAGTAATGACCAAAATCAAACACCAAATGGCACAATCAACCTTTAATTTTTAACTTCCTGTGGTTGTTTTGAATCTCCATCTCCATCTTTCTAGCCATTACATGTAAGACTGTTGTAGTGAAGTCAGCATCTTCGAGGGAACTTGTTAATTCCACTTGGAGAACAAGGAGGAACTTAAAAACACTTTGTACTAATTACCACAGTGCTTGAGGGGCAGGGGCGTGTCTCACTGTAGCTTTGGCCAAAGCCTTGAACTCACAGGTCTGCGGGGATTAAAGGTGTGTGGCACCACACCTGCGCGCGCCCCTCCTTCCCTCCCCCCCCCCTTTGTCAAGACAGTTTTCTCTGGCTATCCTGGAACCCTCTCTATAGACCTGGCTGGCCCTCCACCTCCCTAGTGCTGGGATTATAGGTGTGGCCACCACTGTTCTTCATTTCATTTTGGTTTTACATGTGTATGTGTACATTGGCACACAGGTACACAGGATGCACTGCAGTACATTTGTGGAGGTCAGAAGACAAGTTTGTAGAACTCTGGTCATTTGGGTTCTGGGATCAAATTCATGAACTTGCTTGTTTAATTTGGAGGGCAGTAAAAGTCAAGGATGTTTGGAATACAGGAGTGGGTAGGCAGAAGTTCACCAAAATGGTGACCTGCTTTTAGAGGGTTTAACATTATAGAGATATGCATGTGGACATATATAGTCAGTGTAGTTTATGTGCAATTATGGCATCGTTTCATAGACTTACCAACTTTTTTTTTCCGTTGTGATTGATTTTTACTTTGTTTGGCCTGTATGTATATATATGTGACCCTGGGCATGGCTGTTGTCCACAGAGGCCACAAGAAGGTATTGGACAGACCACCTGGAACTGAAGTTAGAGAGGGGTGTGATCTTGCTTTTTGGCATGGGACCAGTGCCCTTAGTTCTGGAAGCATCGTGTGGCCACTCATTGCTGTCTTAGTGGGCTCACATTCAGCTTTCTAGAAGGAATGTGAGGGCTTAGTGTGATGCACAACAGCCCGATCTACTCAGCAGTTCCAGGCCTGGCTGCTTAGTAAAAACCCACCTAGAAACAACAAAAGGAGGCTGGAGAGATGTTCCTGGGTGAGCATTTGCTGCTTTTCTGGGAGACTCAGGTTTGATTCCCAGTGCCCACAGCCGTCCATATCCAGTTCTACAAGATCTGTCGCTGCCTTCTGACCTCCCTAGGTAGAGGCACCCATGTGGTGTTCACATATGCATACAGACAAACACTTAACACACGTCTTAACTATTTAAGGGATGAAGAGTTGGTTCTATAATTAAGAGTTATTTACTGCGCACACAGGAGGACTGGAGTTCTAATTCAAATATCCAGACAGCCACATAACAAATTGGGTATGGTCTATATTCCCTGGTAATCCCAGCACTGAGTGGTGAGTAGACAGAGGACTGCTGGGCTTTCCCTGGCTTCCAGCCTAGTGCAGAGAGTGATAGAGGATTGCACTTGCTGCCCTCCTCTGGTGCATGCACTAACACACACACACATCACATACATGCAGCACATTCACACATGTGCACATATACTCTTCATACAAAAAACTTTAAAAATCACTTAAATCTTTTTTTTCCTGGACATGAGATTTTTTTTTTTTTTTTTTTAATAAAGCCATAACTACCAGGGTAGAATTGAAGTTTTAAGCTTCTGTCCGTGCCTGTGGTTGTGTGTGGGAGGAAGTGAGCAGGTGCTCACATGCTTCTGGCTGCTGTAGGTCAGAGGACAGCTCTCAGGAGTCGTCCTCAGTCCGCTCTGCTCTGGGCCAGGTGCGGTTTCTGCCAGGTGTGCTGCTGCCCAGCTAGCTGTGGGTCCCCGGGACCAACCTCAGGTTGTCAGGCTTGTGCAACAAGTGAAAAGTGTTTTCGTCCGGTGTGCCATCTCCCCATCACCATCCCCTAACTTCTTTGTTGAGTCAAGGTTTCTCTATATAGCCCTGGCTACTCTGGAACTCTCTGTAGCTCAGGCTGGCCTCGAACTCAGAGATCCACTTGCTTCCACCACCTGAGTGCTGGGATTAAAGGCATGGGCCAACATGCCCGGCTCTAACTTTTTTAAAAAGAAAAAAGTTACTAGTATAGAAAATAGTTGCTGTAGCTGTTTTTCTAGGTAAAGTGAGGTGCAACATTCCTGGAGGGAGGCCCAAGCTGACTGTAGAGAGCATGCAAGGTCTTTGTCTTGTTACAGGTACACAGGTAGCACTGCAGCCGGTCACAGTGAGCTCTCTAGTAGTTAATGAGTGGTCACTTCCCTAGTTAGTGTGGGTTATATTGCCAGGGTTCTGGCCAGTGCTTGGTTGCCTTGTTACAGTTTCCGGAACTTGTAAAGAAACTTGACCATTTTAAGAACAACTCTTAGCAGGTGTAGAGGTGTGGGTAGTGGGTGGTCGGATTTTCTGTCTGCCTTGTTCCATTGCTGGGATTGGTCGTATTTTATATCAACTAATTTGGAAGGGACTTTTGGTTAGGTTGATATTTGTATCAAGCTAGTCTGGAACTCCCAGAGCAGTCCAGGCTGGCCTCAAACTCAGTACTTTGCTTTGAGTTCTAGGATTACCAGAGTATATTAACATACTGGTCAAACACTCCTTTAATTTTAATATTTTTAATTTTAAAATAAAGCTGTTGCCAGTCATAATGATGATGCCTGCCTGTAAGCCCAGCATTTAAGGCTGAGGGAAGAGGGTAGAATGTTTGAGGCCAGCTGTTAACCTCTTAAAAATCTGTTTCTACCAAGAAAAATTTTTTAGGGATAAACATTATTTATCAAGTCTGTGTATGTTGTGTGTGTATTCTTAAAAGTCAGTTTATTATGTAGAGGGAAGTACTATTTTAAAAGCTGCCTGGAGTTTTTTTTTTTTTTTTTTTTTTTTTTTTTGGGGCTGGGGACCGAACCCAGGGCCTTGCGCTTGCAAGCGCTCTACCACTGAGCTAAATCCCCAACCAACCCCCCTGGAGTTTTTGAGTGCGTCTGTATTTGTGCATGCGAATGACTGAGTGCTCAGTTCACAGCATGTGCACCTGGAGGTGGGAAAATGGCCCTGAGTGTGTGTCCATGCTTCTTGTGGGAGACAGTCTGTTGTTCTCCTGTGTATGCCAGGCTACCTAGTCTTCATACTCCTGTCTCCTTGCCCTCTTCCCATAGAAGCACTGGCATTAGGAATGCTGTTTCCACGTATTTGACTTTCCGTGTGTTCCGAGGATTCGAGTTTAGATCTCCATGTTTGTGCAGCAAGCTCTTTTACCCACTGAGCCATCTTCCCAGGCAGCCCTAGAATTTTTTAATCTGATTGCATCATGACCTTGGGTAAAGTCTGTTTACCCCAGTGTGTATACCTTCTCATCCGGCTCTAAAGGGATCTGACACTGACCCAGGGCCACTGTCTAGATTAATTAATGGATTGCAGGAGCTTAAATCTTCAAGTTTTTCTTTCTTTTATCCCCCTTTCACATTGCTAAGAAGATCCGGGAACAGATGTAGCAAGACAAAGGTCTGGGTCAAATACACATCCCTCATTTTCCTACAGAGAAGAGTTGATTTTAGTGAAACTTGGAAAGGCAAAAAGCCCAACGTCAAAGCTAGAATAAGAACTAGGCATGGTGATACATTCCAGTCTGCATTAGTTTAGAGGCAGTTAAAGGCCAGCTTGGGTTACTCATTCTAGGTTACTGTTTGTTCTAGGTTAGTTTTGGAAATATAGCAAGCCTTCCCGGTCTCATTTCTAACCCCAACCTTAGAATATACCTGGATGTGATAGGTTATTCCCAGTATTCAGGAGGCAGAGACAGAATCATGAGTTCAAGGCCAACCCAAGATACACAGTGAAACCTCTATTAAAATATCCAAACTAGGGCTAGGTGGTGGTGGCACACATCTTTAATTCTAGCACTTGGGAGGCAGAGGCAGGCAGATCTGAATTTGAGGCCTGCTTGGTTTACATAGTGAGTTCCAGGACAGCCTGGGCTCTGTTATACAAGAAACCCCTCCTTGAAACAAATTGCAACAAAACCCCCAAAACTAGTCAGCGCCGGAGTGTGGAAGGTCAGCTGAAGGGCAGCCATGGGGAAGTCAGCTTTCATGCTGGGGTGAGACTTTTCAGTGATGGCTGTTTTGGTGTTGTCTATACTCCTCTAAGTGTCCAATAAATTCACTGAAATAAAAAAACCAGAGGACCCCCCCCCCTTGAGTCTAACAAATAGAATTTTACTGTTTATTTAAGAGGGCTTCACATAACCCAAGGTGTCCATGACCTCCCCACCTCCCAGGTATTGGATTCTAGCTATGCATTGTCACATGGCTCGCCTGTGTGTGTGTGTGTGTGTGTGTGGACTGCCTGATGCCTAAAGTGATCAGAAAAGGGCATTGTATCCCCTGGGACTAGGGTTAAAAATTGATAGGAGTGGCTTTGTGGGTGCAGTGAATTGAACCTGGTCTTTTGGAAGAACAGCAAGTGCTCTTAACTACTGGACCATCTTTCCAACCCCTATTTGTTTTTATTTTTATTTATTTATTTATTTATTTATTTTTTGGTTCTTTTTTTCGGAGCTGGGGACCGAACCCAGGGCCTTGCGCTTCCTAGGCAAGCGCTCTATACCACTGAGCTAAATCCCCAACCCCTTGTTTTTATTTTTTAAAGATTTGTGTGTACTTGTTTCTGTGTGAGTGTATGTGCGTGTATATGTGGGGATTCGTGTACTTGTGCATCTGTAAAGGCCGGAAGAGGACATCAGACTTTAGAACTTGGGATAACAGTGTTGGTGGATGCTCTGCTTGACTTGCCAGTTCTGGGATTTTGCAGCAAGTGCTTTAAGTGCTGAGCCATGTGCTCTAGCACCTTCTTTATTCTTGAGACAGGGTCTTATTGCATAGTTCAGGCTGACATCTTGGTTGATTCAAATGTAGGTTTTCTCGGTACCCGAATCTTTAATTTGAAGCCTGCCAGGTCTATAACTAAAAAATCTTTTTTGTATGTGTGTGCACCCATATAGTAACAGCAATTGAACCTAGGCCTCATGCACGCCAGGCAAGCATTGAGCCAGTGAGCTACAGCCCCAGCAGATCTCCCGCCACTTTTTGTGTGTCTTAAATAATAGAGAATTTTCAATGTGGGACTAGAATTAATAATCATAAAACTGAGAACTGTGCGTCTGGAGGGCTATGGATCTTACACTGTTCTGGGAAAGAACCTGATTGGTCTCCTAACTGCCTATGACTCCAGCTCCAGGAGTCCAACCCCTCAGACCTCCAAGGACACGATGGGAAGCCCCAAGCATGACCAGAGCCTTAGGATTCTGTAATGGCTTACATTATTTCTTAGGAGGATTTAGAGTTTATATTTTACCTCAGGTGGATCTATGCACCTTACACTTGTTTTTTACTACTATACTTTTGTGTATGTGTGTATTAGTCTTAAGTCAAGCAACTTAATAATGGTGCTTTCTAGATGTATTTAAGTACTGTCAGCTGGAGTGATGGCTCGCTCATTTAATAAAATGCTTGTCTCTGTGAAATATGAGAGCCTGAGTTTGAGACCAAGAAATATATAAAGCCTGGCTAGCCCATTCAGGTGATACCGTTGCTGGGCAAGCAGAGAAGACAGGAAGATGCTTGGAACTCACTGGCCTGCCCAGCTAGCCTAATTGTTCAGCTTTAGGTCAGCCAGAGACTCTTGTTTTAAAGGAGTTGAATGTCCTCTCTGACCTCATATACTCCTCAAACACGTGTGCACCTGCATACATATACACATACTCAGAAAGATACTCCGATGATGGTATTCAGGGCCTGCTATTAATGTATTACTTTGTATATTTGTATGATGTGTATGTGGGTGCATGTACCATGGCAAGCATGTGGGGGTCAGAGGGCAACTTTGTCAAGTTGGCTCTCTCTTTCCACCTTTATATGGGTTCTAAGGATTGGTTTGTGTGACAAAAACTTAACCGCTGACCCACCACTATAGCCCATGTACTAAGTTAGTTCTAAGTCTTCAAATGTTAGGCATTTTGGTTGGTACTGTAGTTTGGCTAGGTTCTTTTCTTAGCTGTGTTGTCCATGTGGTCATCCTAGGACGATCTGTTCATTCCTTTTAGTTTTTGTCATATTGACTTGGGCCAAGTTGGAATGTCCAGAGAACTGGTCTAAACCTAGTGTGTTTTTTAAGCACTTACTTGGAGCTATTGTTTTTTGAGGTGGGTTCTCTGTATACCTTGGCTGTCCTTGAACTCACTTTGTAGACTAGGCTGTCCTTGAACTTGAACTCACAGATTTTCCTGCCTCTGCTTCCTTGCTACCACACTTGGCTGGAGCTCCTTTTTTTTTTTTTTTTTTTTTTAAAGCATATATAATTTAAATATTACATCATTTCCCCTTTTCTTTCCTTTCCCTAACCCCCTCCACATACCTTCCCCTCAAGTTCATGGCTTTTTTCTTTTACATACATACATTCCTAACTACATAAAGGCAGCTTGTTTAATCCATGCATATGATTATGAGTTCAGGGCTGACCTTAGTATTGGATAACCAGTAGGACTTTCTTGTTGAGACTTTCCTAGTCATCTCTAGTTCTTTGTCTAGGGTTCAAGTCCACATGAAATTTTCCTTCTATGATAGCCTGTCTATTGGTGTCATCCTTGTTCTGATCCTGTTTAGGCAACCATGTTGATGAATGTTTATGGGTGTAGCTTCTCTGGCATTTCTAAGGGAAGCTCTCATATCAAACTTCCTATTCTTCTAGCTCTTAAGAGGTTTCCCACTTCCTCTTAACGATTCCTGAAGCCTTTGTTCAGCAGTTGTGTTGTGTATGTATCAGTTGGGGCTGGGCACCACACTTGTCCCCTGAGTTTTGATAGGTTATAGTTTTCTGTAGTGATCTCTGTTGTTTCTTTGAGAGATGAGACCTACACTGACCTTTTTATGAGTGTCCTGCGTGACACTGACATGTGTCCTGTAGGCTGCAGTGGCGAACAGATCCCTGTTGCACCTACATAGTTACACGGATCTTCAGGCAGTGTCTCGTTTTCTGTACGGCAGTTACACCAGCTCATCATTTGGAGCTGTTTAAACAGATGCAACTTCTCGTCTTTGCCAGGCTAATGTGCAGGTAAAGACAAAGCAAGTTCTCTTCTTCACATCTGTGTGTGTGAGGCAGGGAGGAGAGCGGAGGATGAAAGAGGGATTTGTGAAGTCTAACCTCTGCTTTGTAAGATTCAAAGTAGTTAGACTCTTCCTTGAGGTACTCATCCAATAGTATGATGCATTTCGGACAAATTGAAAATAGTCACCAGATCTTCCAGTGGGAGGATAGATTCAGGAATTTGTGTAGAGATTGGGCTTTGATTCTTTTTTTTTTTTATTTTTTAAAAGATTTATTCATTTATTATACATAAGTACACTGTAGCTATCTTCAGACACACCAGAAGAGGGGATCAGATCTCTTTACAGATGGTTGTGAGCCACCATGTGGTTGCTGGGAATTGAACTCAGGACCTCTGGAAGAGCAGTCGGTGCTCCTGACTGCTGAGCCATCTCTCCAGCCCTGATTCTTTTTTTTAAAATTATATTTCAATTCTGTTCATACTCTTAGTTCTTTCATTGTTAGTCTTATGTCTTTTCTGTTTATAAAATGTCTTTGCTATAAATAATGGGTTCATAGATTTTTATTTTTTTGGTCTTGCTTTTTTTTTTTTAAAGAAAACAGTGTTTAGGATTTGATTTTGGATTCTAAAACTTGGTGTGTGTGGTTTGTGTGTGCATGCACAAACCACACACACACATGCACAGGACATCACTAGGAATCTAGTAAATGAAAACTTTAAGAGAAAAATTTTAACAAATGGTATGCACTCATTGATAAGTGGCTATTAGCCCAAATGCTTGAATTACCTAGATGCACAGAACACATGAAACTCAAGAAGGATGACCAAAATGCGAATGCTTCACTCCTTCTTTAAAAGGGGAACAAGAATACCTTTGGCAGGGAATAGGGAGGCAAAGTTTAGAACAGAGGCAGAAGGAACACCCATTCAGAGCCTGCCCCACATGTGGCCCATAAATATACAGCCATCCAATTAGACAAGATGGATGAAGCAAAGAAGTACAGGCTGACAGGAACCGGATGTAGATCTCTCCTGAGAGACACAGCCAGAATACAGCAAATACATAGGCGAATGCCAGCAGCAAACCACTGAACTGAGAACGGGACCCCCGTTGAAGGAATCAGAGAAAGGACTGGAAGAGCTTGAAGGGGCTCGAGACCCCATATGAACAACAATGCCAAGCAACCAGAGCTCCCAGGGACTAAGCCACTACCTAAAGACTATACATGGACTGACCCTGGGCTCCAACCTCAAAGGTAGCAATGAATAGCCTAGTAAGAGCACCCGTGGAAGGGGAAGCCCTGGGTCCTGCCAAGACTGAGCCCCCAGTGAACATGATTGTTGGGAGGAGGGCAGTAATGGGGGGAGGATGGGGAGGGGAACACCCATCAAGAAGGGAGGGGGAGGGGTTAGGGGGATGTTGGCCCGGGAAACTGGAAGGGGAATAACAATCGAAATGTAAATAAGAAATACCCAATTTGGGGTTGGGGATTTAGCTCAGTGGTAGAGTGCTTGCCTAGGAAGCGCAAGGCCCTGGGTTCAATCCCCAGCTCCGAAAAAAAGAACCAAGAAAAAAAAAAAAAAAGAAATACCCAATTTAATAAAGATGGGGGAAAAAAGCGAGAAAAAGTTTAGTAGAATAAAAATTTCATGGCTTCTGGTGGCACTTTCATTATTGCTACGTTGTTATCCTGGACCTGGACTATTTTCAGTGTTTTCTTTGCTTATAAAAGAAGAACAATGCTGACCCATCTTTACACACTGAAGTTGGAGAGAGATACTGTATGGTGGAGCTAGGATTTGAACCTAGACAATGAAGTAGACAATTAGTGACCATTTATTAAGAATGAAGAAAGACACAGGATCTTATTGTGAAGCCAGCCGCCTGGTCAGAAACTCACTAATCCAGGCTGGCCTGAAGCTCTGAAGGTCAGCACGCTGCTTTCTGCCGTAGGAGCATTCCATGGTGCCAAGTGACTTTTTCTTTGCTTTTTTTTTTGGTTCCTTTTTTTTCGGAACCCAGGGCCTTGCGCTTCCTAGGCAAGCGCTCTACCACTGAGCTAAATCCCCAACCCCTGACTTTTTCTTTTTTTAAAGACTAATTTATCTTTTTAGTTTTTCAAGACTTTTTCTGTGTATCCCTGGCTGACTTGAAACTCACTCTGTAGACCAGGTTGGCTTTGAACTCCAATCCTCCGATTCTCTACTGCCACGAGTTCTGTGCTTAAAGGGGCATGTTACCAAAACTAATTTTTATAGCCCAGGCTGGCTTCAAACTCAGTTACCTCATGCAGGAATATTAATGCCATTGTGTACAGCTCTTTGACAGGCTTAATGAATGTAGCTTTTCTCTTCTGGTCACTAAAATATAAATATGTGGAAGTTGTAAGCTACAGATACACAACATTAGGGCCTCATTTTAAGGGAGCCCGGCTGTCCTGAACTCTAGCAGAGAGTGACTTGGGATTCCTGATTCTAATCTAGCTGCTAATGTACAAGTGTTAGAACAAAACAAAGAAGCACTCCAAGAAAGCAGGAGATTGTCAGTTAGATTCCATCCCTCCTAGGCATGGGTTTGTGTGTCCCTGTGTTCAGGGTGCATGTGGTCAGCAGCAGCTTTGGGAATTGGTCCTCCTTCCACCTGAGGTCACCTCAGCTCGTCAGGCTTGACAGCAAGTGCCTTTATCCTTTGACACCAAACAGGCATTTAAATGATGGCCAGTTCATCTGACTGCAGGCTTTTCATATTTTAGGCTAGTAAAAGTTATTTTGGAATGTAGCAGTAAATGAAAGAAGCGAGTCAATTGACTGACAGCAGCGACATCCTTTACCAGTGTGGTGGAAGAAGGAAGCTGTCGTGGGAGGGCAGGGAGGGGCCCACTTAGATCTTTAATTGGGCGTGCTCATTACATCCTTTTCACAGGGGAACCTAGAAACTGAGTCAGGAGGAGGATGGGGAGTCTCTGAGCTGTGTATGACCAGGAAACTTGTCTCAGAAAACAAGAACAGAAAACTAAACAGCAAGAGAAACCCTGAAGCCAGTGCCTTAGTATGTTTGTGCTGCTATAACAAAATATTTGATAAGGATACATTATAAGTGATACTACAAATTCTTTTTAAATTGTCAAAGTGGGCAAGTGTAGATTAGGCTCTTTTCTGAGTTTCATGTCTTACAAGGGCAAGCTAGGTCTCTATACTCCAGTATAGAGTATAAATGTACAGAGTAGTAAATGGAGACCTAGACTCCTGAACCACAGGTTTCTAAATCCACAAACAGGCTCCAACATCGTGATTTAAACCACTCTCAAACACCCCACCTCTTAATATTATCACACTGGTATTTAGTTTCAGTGCAAGAATGCCCAGAGGGGCACAGACACTGAAACTCCAGCAGTTGGGGTTGTCCTGAGGAGCTGGGTGTTATGGCTCTGTTTACAAATACTTACCTGATTTATGGTTTAAGCCATGGGTGGTGGTACAGACCTATAATCCCAGCACTCTGGGAAGTAAGGCTGGATATTTACAAATTTGAGGCCAGTTGGTGCTAGGACCCTTTGACCATTAGGAGATCTAGCTTCCTAAATTCAGGTTTTGATAAGTCTTATCACTGCCAGTGAAATGAGCCAATTCAAGCCAGATTAAAATACATACAGTGCAGGTTTATTGGGAAGCTGCTCTCAGGCCAATTGGCTGGCCCAAGGGAGAGAGAGGAGAGGGAAAAGAATGAGAGAAATAGCCCATGCAGGGCGGGGGGAGGGGGGAAAGGAGAAAGCAGGGATCCTGGCTAGGAAGTTTGCGGTTGGGGGCAGGGTATGCCAGGTAGGGACTGAAGGATGCTGGGAGAACCTGGGGGCCAGGTCTGCTTTGATATGTAAAATATGTACCTTAGCCCCTTGTCCTGGTGGTGTGAAACCAAACAGGTTTAAATTCAGGGCTATTTGGGATCATCCGGGTTTATCTAATTGTTAACGTTAACAATCCATCCTTAACGTTAACACTGTCATAATTGTAGCAGGGCTAAATATCTCTACTTTTTGGAAGGAAGGAACACACTTTTTCTTTTTTTAAGATTCATTTATTTTTATTTCATGTGCATTGATTTGTGTTGTGCCTGTACGTGTCTGTGTGCGGTGTCCGTGGGATCCCCTGGAACCGAGGTTGGACAGTTGTAAGGTGATGAGGCCACCTGGTGCTGGGTGTCCTGGAAGAGCAGTCAGTCTCCTGACGCGGACTCTCTCTCCAGCCCCACTGTCTTTTTTTAAATTAGTTAATCTTTTTTGTTTTTCAAGACAGGGTTTCTCTGCTTAGCCTTGGCTGTCCTGAGACTCACTCTACAGACTAGGATGGCTTGGAACATAGAGATTCCCCCTGCCTCTGCCATCCAAGTTCTGGGATTAAAGGAGCTCACCACCACCACTGCCCAGCTTGGTTTGTACTTTTGAGTCTCGCTATATATGTAGCCTTGGCTGGCCTGGAAGTCCCTATGCAGGCCATTCTGACCTTGAGCTCATAGGCTAGACTTTCTCTGCTTCTTTAGTGCTGGGATTAAAGGCATCAATTAATTGAAAAAAATTTTTTTGATAGCTTCTTATTCTGAAGCTCAGGCTGGACAGGTACTTGCTTTGTAACTGTAGGCTGGCTTTGAACTTCTTTGAGCTGACACATTTTGTCTCTCACCTTTCTGAATGCTTAGATTACAGGTATGAGCTACCAGACCTGATTTACCTAACTTGTTTTTGTTGGATGTGTGTGTGTGTGTGTGTGTGTGTGTGTGTGTGTGTGTGTGATGCATGATGCATGATGCATGATGTGTATGTAGGCACTTATGTCACTGTCCTTCTGTGGAGGTCAGAGGACTAGAGGACTACTTGGGGGAGTCTGTTCTTTCCACTTATATTGGGTTCTAGAGATTGAACTCAGGTCATCTAGTTTGCAAAGTAAGTTTTATATGCTGAGCCATTTTACTGGCCCCTGGTTCATTTCTTTAAAGTAATTTATTTCTTTATGTGCATTGGTGTCTCGACAGCATGTGTGTCTGTGTAAAGGTCCCCTGGAGCTGGAGTTACAGAGAGCTGTCATGGGTGCTGGCAATTGAACTCAGGTCCTCTGGAAGATCAGCCAGTGCTCTTAACCACTGAGCCCTTTCTCAGCCTCTGGTTTATTTTTTACTCCTTATGTATTTTATATATTGTTTTAGTTTTTCCACACAGGGTTTTTCTGTGTAGCTCTGGTTGTCCTGGAACTGGTTCTGTAGATCCTGTTTTGACTACCAAACGGTAGGATTAAAAATGTGCCACCTTTTTAAAAAATTCCTGTACACAAAGTTGTTCTCCTTAAGGCAGAGTTCAAGGGGTCAGCATTGGACGGGAGGAAGACAGGATTTTATAAAGCTCAGGGGTAAGGGTGTCCGAATGGGGGATTTGGCAGGCAAACAGGTTACAGGAGCAGACATCAGTGTAACAAGTTAGTTCTCACACCTCTGAACAAAGACATTGGCACAGTAGGCATAACAAGGCGGTCATACAAGGTGGTCGCAGAACCTGTGAAACAAAGAAAGGGTTTCAAGATAGTTACGAACAGCTGTTTGAAACAAAGGCATGATGGCTGTTCTTGGAACAGGCAGTAGTTAAGGCTACATACAGGTGGGGATAGCCCAATCCTTGAGAAACAGGTTTAACCATAAACAGGTATTAGCCTAGTTTGTCTTTAAGATGGCTTTTAACTTTGAAATGGAGGCAGGCTGCTTCTTCAGTCAAAGAACAACTATTAGGAGTCAGTGTTGACATGGGTTTCTCTCTTTTCTCTGCAGTGTATTCCAGGGTGGCTCACCTGACAATGGGGCAAAATTCCCCTCTCCTCCCTTCTCTCTGCAGGGATGCTGAGGTCACAAATATGCACCAGCTCCTCCAGCTTTGAGTGGGCTCCTTGGATTGTGTTTATGTCCTTAGGTTTGCATAGCGTGCACGGTTACCATCTCCCCTAAATGTTCTTTGAAATGTGAATAAGGATGTCTGTCACCAAGCCTTGCAATTTGAGTTCAATTCCCAGAACCCAAACAATGGAAGGAGAGAATGAAATCCTGCCGATCATTCCCTGAGTGGTCAGGAAAAACAGGCTGGCGCCTCACTGTATGTAATCCTCGCACTCTAGAGGCCAAGGGATGAGCACTGTGAGTTCAGGCTCAGCCTGGGCTTAGTATTGAGACTCAAAGCAAAGCAGGGAAGTTGGCTTTCCTGGGCTTACGCTATTATTAATTTGTACATTGTATTTTGCACTGCTGAAGATTGAACTCAAGGTCTCTTGAATGCATGGTAAGCTACATTCTCCCATATTTGAATTACTTTTTTATTTTTATTTTTTGGAAACAGTGCTCAAATTGGCCTTGAAGTGTTGGGATTATGGGCATGTGCCACTCTTCCTAGTTTTCATTTTTTTCTCCTTTTTTCCTTTATTAACTTGAGTATTTCTTATTTACATTTCGAATGTTATTCCCTTTCCCGGTTTCCCGGCCAACATCTCCCTAACCCCTCCCCCTCCCTTCTATATGGGTGTTTTCCTCCCCATCCTCCCCCCATTACCACCCCCCCCACCAACAATCCCGTTCACTGGGGGTTCAGTCTTGGCAGGACCAAGGGCTTCCCCTTCCACTAGTGCTCTTACTAGGATATTCATTGCTACCTATGAGGTCAGAGTCCAGGGTCAGTCCATGTATAGTCTTTGGGTAGTGGCTTAGTCCCTGGAGTTTTAATTTTTTTTTTAAAAATAGCTTTATTTTGTTTTGAGTGTTTTGCTTGTGGTTGTCTGTGCACTATAATAAGCATACCCGTTGTCCACCGAGTTCAGAAAAGGGAGTCCTATTTCCTGGAACTGGAACTGCATATGGTTGTAAGCTACCCTGTGAGTGGTGGGAACAGAACTTTGGTCCTCTGCTCTTAGCCACCAAGTCTTTCCTTCCAGCCTCCTAAGTTCTAATTGGAGTAAAGCTTTTGTCTCTTGGAATTTATTTTGCGAAAGAGAACTTACCTGTAGCCTAGGCTATCTATCCTTTTGCCTTGGGCTTTTAATTGTTGGACTAACAGTACTACCACACCAAGGTGGGATGATGATGAAGATAGTGTTATACTAATTATTATTATTATTATTATTATTATTATTAGTGTGTGTGTGCACATTCTCACATTACTTGTCCTGGGGCACTGACATTGTGTCAGTGTTGATCAGAAACAACTTGGTTTTCTCTTTCCACTGTAAGATTTCAGATATTCAGGCTTTAATAGCAAGAACTTTTATGTGCCCAACCATCTCACTGGCTCTGGAATTTATCTTCCTCCTGAGACAAGGTTTCACTATATAACTCTGTAGCTCACTCTGTAGACCTCACTGGCCTCCAACTCCACTTGTCTCTACCTCCCAAGTGCAGAGATTGGTGTTCACCACCACACTTGACTGGGATTTGTTAGTTACTTCTTTATTCAGTTACACTTTATTCAGTCCTGGCATCAGACTGGCGAGTCCTGCTGTGGGTGCCAGTGCCCCAGAGGAGGGAATCCCCTCCCCTCAGCTACCAGACTAGTTCTCCAAAGACCACAGACAGTGACATCTCTTCACTCCTGTTAGTTACTTCTAATTCAACTGTTGAAAGTCTACAAATGAAATCGGATCTGATAGTGCTCAGCTGTAATGCTAGAACTTAAAAAGACAAAAGCAGGAAGATGCCAGGCTACATAGAAAATCCAGTTTCACAAAACAACACAAACAGATTGCATCACAAAAAAAAAAAGTGTGGCGGGTACACTGTATGTACGTGTACAGGCCCACGTGAAAGCGGAGATGGGGGCTGGATGGAGTGTCTTCCTCTACTGCTTTCTCCTTATGACCCTAGACATGGTCTTTCACTGAGCAAGAAGAGCTGGCTTTTTTAGCTAGGCAGGCTTGCCAGGGAGCTCTGGTGATCTGCCCATTTTCATCCTGTATTTCATGCCTGATAATTTCAAGTGCATGCTGGCTTTTCTTTTTTCTATTTTTCGGAGCTGGGGACCGAACCCAGGGCCTTGCG
This sequence comes from Rattus rattus, assembly GCF_011064425.1. NCBI lineage: Eukaryota > Metazoa > Chordata > Mammalia > Rodentia > Muridae > Rattus > Rattus rattus. The sequence goes on along the minus strand of NC_046163.1, from coordinate 1,131,629 downwards.
TTTGCTAGGCAAGCGCTCTACCATTGAGCTAAATCCCCAGCCCGCATGCTGGCTTTTCAAACCCAGGTTTTTTTCCGAGGGAGCATTCTGACCCATTGGGTCATCTGCTGAGTCCCTTCACCTATCTTGCTTCTATGAAGCAAAACAAAGTGTTTCTAATCAATCTGTAAAGAGCAAATAATACATATTTGATTACAGTCCTTGGGGGGCAGAAGCAGTTGGGTCTCTGAGTTGAAGGCAATCCTGTTTACATAATGATATACACAGAGAGACTGGAGAAGAGACCAGACAACCAAACATGATACTATACACTGGATGGGATGCTGGAACACAAACGGGATCGTAGTTTTAAAAAATACATGAATAAAGGATAAAGTGGGAGATTTAATGTGGTATACTAATCCAAGATATTAGAACTAGTTTGACATAAAAAAAAAAAAGCCTATTAAAGATGATTTTAATTGTTACGTTTTGCACTCTTCTGACACCAATTGAAGAGCTCACAAAAGGATAAGAATAGCTGGGAAGTATAGCTCTGTGATTCAGCACTGTGGTACACATCTTTTTTTTTTTTTTTTAATTTATTATATATAAGTACACTGTCACTGTCTTCAGACACACCAGAAAAGGGCATCGGATCTCTTTACAGATGGTTGCGAGCCACCATGTGGTTGCTGGGAATTGAACTCATGACCTCTGGAAGAGCCGTCGGGTGCTCTTAACCGCTGAGCCATCTCTCCAGCCCTGTGGTACACATCTTAAGGTCCAGGGCCTGATAACTAGCACCACTATTAAAAGGTATATAAGGGTGGGTGTTCGAGAGGTAATTTAAGCTGTAAAGGGCACTGGCTGTTCAATACAACAGAGGCCCTTGAACAGCAGTTGCCACCAGGCATTGTATGTGCATTGGTTCCTACTGGAGCTGAAGTTATGAATGGCTGTGAGCCACCTGATATATGGGTAATGGGAACTGAACTCAGGTCCCCTGTAAGAGCAATAGGTGCTGGTCATCTCCTGAGCCCCTTATATTACCTTTATTCTTCATTTACTTGGTCTACGTGTGTGCACATGTGCCACTGCAGAGGTGGGGGTCAGTACTATTTTCCAGAGTAGTACTCTCCTTCCACTGGGTGGTCCTGGGATTGAGCTTACATCTGACAGGCTTGGTTGGTAGCAAGTGCTCTTGCCCACTGAGTGGTCTCACTTGTCCTAATCACTGAGGAAGCACCTAAGTTGTCTGCTGTGTGTGCTCCTTAAGTCCTTATGGTAATTTGTGTCACCCTCAGCTGAAAAGGATTGCCAATCTAGCTTAAAATACTCCCTAAAACAGATTTCCTTAGATCGTAGCAATTTTGCATTGAAGTTTTGTGTTAATTTTTAAAACCTGTAAACTGTAAGAATATGGATTTGGGCATCTGTTCTTCCATCTGCTGGCATTGGATTGTGATCCCGTGAATACATAGTTCTGATGATGAAAATAGACTAATCCAATAATGCCCATAATCTCGATGACAGAGTTTCATAGAGTACGTGTAATTAGAAAAATGTTTTGGTCCTTAGTTAATGTTACTTTTTGTACTGTTAGCAAACTGATAAAAATAGGCTCTTTTTTTGATAAGTTTTAAAACCGTTATCATCAACAACAACAACTTTTTGAGACAAGTCTTCTCTGTAACGGCCTGGCTGTTCTGGAACTCAGCTCTCTCTGTAGACCGTTCTGGCCTTGAACTCAGATCTGCTTGCCTCTGCCCCCTTGAGCGCTAGGATTAAGGATGGGAGCCACTAATAGCTGGGCAAATGTTCTTATACGTTGTGCTGGTCATGTTCTTCCTCCTAACTTCCCAGATCCTCTCCACCTCCCTCCACCTAACTTGATGATCTCTCTCTTCTCTCTCTCTCTCAAAAACAAAAATGAAAATCATAGTAAAAGAAAACATCCCAAGTAAGACAACCCCTCCCCCCGCCCCAATAAAACCAAAACCTAGTCCCCAAGTACCCACCAAAGAATCATGGATTCTGTTTTCTGTTGGCCAACTAACTACTCTTGGGCAAGGGGTTGGCCTTGGAATGTGGTTGGTAAACTCAGTGACACTAAATTGCAGAAAATAGGTCTTCCCTTTCCAAGCAGGTATCAATTGCAAATAGCTCTTTGGGTTAGGGGCCACTTTTGTTCCTATTCCCCAGCTCTCAGTGCTGAAATCTTGTCTGTTTTGCTGTGGTGCAGATCTAGTGTGTGCTGTCAGCCTCTGAGCTCTTCTGCGTAGCAGCCTGCTGTGTTTGGAAGGAGCTGTTTCCCTGGAGTCCTCCTCCACTTCTGGCTCTTGGAATCTTTCCCCTTCGTCCTTTACAGATCTCTCGTGGGGAGGGGCTTCAGACATTCCTTTTCAGACTTACATAAGTGCTCCAGATCCTCTTGCTCTGCGGTCATCCAGCTGCCCGTCTCTGTTAATCACTGCCTACTGCAAGGAGCTTCTCGGAGATGGGCCAATGCCTCTCCTCGTGGGTCCTTGTAGAGACTGGTTCTGTGCGTCTGGCAGGAGTCAGAAGGAAGGATGGAGATGTGCTAGAAGAAAGGAACTAGGAGAACCCTGGGTCTGCACCAGGAGGCCACGTCCCTAGGGGTAGGGCATGGATGTGGGCTCAGAGGTGGGTTCCTCAGGAATGGGCTTTTGGCACTGAGCTTTAGTTGGTTTGCCTTCAGGGAGTCAAAACACTATGTCTAGCTTCTTCTGAGGATATTTTCTCATTTGGCTAATTAATAGACCTCAAAATGATGATAGACTTTCTGTAATTAAAAACATTTTTTTAGATGTACTTATTTATTCTATATAAGTACATTGTAGCTGTCTTCAGATACACCAGAAGAGGACATCAGATCTCATTACAGATGGTTGTGAGCCACCATGTGGTTGCTGGGAATTGAACTCAGCAACCTCTGGAAGAGCAGTCAGTGCTCTTAACCACTGAGCCATCTCTCCTGCCCTAGAAACATTTAATATGTTAAATATATGGATACTAATAGTTGGTTATCTATGAAGGAAATTTTTATGGCATTTAAGAAGACTGTAAAGCATTGTTTGAACGTTACTCTCATGGGCTAACTTTTGCTTTTGAACCATTGTGGTTAAAACTGATTGTTGCTGGGCTGGAGAAGAAGGCTCAAAGGTTAAGATCACTGACTGCTCTTCCAGAGGTCCTGAGTTCAATTCAAGGCAACCACATGGTGACTCACAACCATCTCTAATGGAATTTGATGCTCTCTTCTGGTGTGTCTCTCTTCTGAAGACAGCAACAATGTATATATAAAATAAATAAGTAACTCTTTAAAAAAAAACCAAAACTAATTGTTGCTAAATTAGCGCTGGGATAAGGAAGATGTTTGCTTGCTTCTCAGTCCTCTCTCAGGGCTTGGGTCTTCAGCTGTTTGTTTTCCCAAGGAACACATTTCTGACTGCTAAGGAAAATAATTGAGCCTTTTAATAATACAATTCTCATAATTTCTATTTTTGAAAGAGTTAAAACTTTCGTCGGGTAGTGGTGGTGCATGCTTTTAATCCCAGCACTCCAAGATGCAGGCAGAGGTAGGTGGATCTGTGAGTTTAAGGCCAACCTGGTCTACAGAGTTCCAGGAACTCAGGGCTATACAGGAAAACTTGTCTCAAACTAGCCAACCAGCCAAACAACCAAACGACCAAACAACCGAACAACCAGACAAACAAACTTTTAAAGCAAAGGAAATGAAAATAAATCCAGCAGGAAATTTATGTAGAACTGCTTTATAGTCTATAACTTGTTCATTTCACCTTTTTTTTTTTTTTTTTTGAGATGGAGTGGTCATGTTTTGTTTCCCTGCCAGGTCTAGTACTCATTATGTGTAGTCTAACCTGGCCTCAAACTCACAAGACATCCTCCAGCCTCAGCCTCCCAAGTGCTGGTACGCTGTCCTGTACCTGGCTTCCTGTAAGTAAGCGTCTATTACTCACACTTGCAATGGGAGCTCTGTATTCTGTGAAGAGTGATTCGTGGTCCACATTATTGGTAGGGGATAAAAATTTCACCTTTTTGGTTAGTTTACCTAGACTTGGCCCTATGTCTTAGTTCTCTTGATAGTTGGGTACCCAGATGGGGCGTGGTTTAAATATTAGGTCAAGAGTGGCAGTGCGTGCCTTACGGCAGCAGGCAGGAAGACCTGACTTAAGGCCACACTGCTCTGTGTCCATAGCTTTCCAGGTCAGCCAGGGCCCCAGAGTAAGAATCCGCTTCAAAACAATAACCATAAACACGACCAGCCAACCAACCAACAGCCACAGACACTTTGAAGAGCCTTTTTATTATGTCGTACTTTGAAGTATATTTTTATTTATGACTGTTGTAAGAGGACAACTTTTGGAGTTTTTTTTTTTTTTTTTAAGATTAAATGAAAACAAAACAAAACAAATGTGTGTGGGGGCCTGTGTACGTGCGTGTTGGTGCTGACAGAAGAGGCAGTCTACTCCCCTGGAGCTGTAGTTACAGATGTGAACTGCTGTGTGGGTGCTGGGAATTGAACTCAGATATTCTGCAGGAGTGGCAAGCGGCTTTAACCACTGAACTTCCCTTCAACCCTTTCTTTCCACCGTGGCTCTAGGGCTTGAACTCAGCTTATCAGGCCATTTTTAGAATTTATTTTATTTGAATCTGCATAACTAAGCAACTAAGCACACATAATTTATGCTTGTGGAACTTAAGTGTGTGTGTGTGTGTGTGTGTGTGTGCGTGCGCGCGCGCGCAGGTGAGTGCAAGTGTGTACTTCTGTACTGCTGTGGAAGTCAGAGGATAATGTGGTGGAGAGTCAGTGCTTTTCCTTCTATGGTACCCAGGAACTAAACTCAGGTGTTTGTGAGGCTTGTGACAAATGCTTTTACCTACCAAGCCATCTCTGGGCCACATAAAAAACTTTTATATGCTTTTATGAACATAATCTCCTCACTCCTTCCCCAACATTTCTTGTAGCAGAGGCTGGCCTTGCACTATCCTGATTGATCCACCTCTGTTTCCTGTGTGCCACAGGAGTGTAGTGCCGTGCCCGCAGGAACATGACATTTCTATGTCTTTTAGGATATGCAGGCATGTAAAGAAGAGGTCAGCCAGGGAATAACCTGGCTATTATTTCTTAGTGTATAAAAGTTTGGGACCTAAGAGCAGTACAGCTGACTGACTCAGCAGGCAGAGAGGCACTAGCTGCCAGGCTTGGTCACTTGAACGCCACTCTCAGGACCCACATGGTGGAAGGAGAGAAGTGACTCCCTAAAATTGTTAACTTTTCTAATCGCTATCTTTTATGTTTTGATTAACTGTGACCTCCTTTCCTTCTTCCCTTTCCTCTCCCTCCCTTCCTCCTCTATGTGTTCCCCTCCTCACCACTTAACTGGGGTTGAACCTGGAACCTCAGGCAAGTGTTGTACCTCTGAGCCATATACCCAGCCCTAGTTCTTTATGAAAGCCAATAGCTTTTGTAAAGTATAAGAGAGCAAAGCTCTGAACAAGTCTTTCTTTTACCTTGGCACAGGGCATTAAGAAGGGATGTGGTTTTTTTTTCCTATGACATCTTGTCGAGTATAATTTAACACATCAATATCTGAAGATATTGATCTAAACATAAACTTTAATCTTTTTGATTCTATGGAGTATTTTCTGTGACACACACCCCTCCCTGCAGACAGAATCTTGCTATGTAGTTCAGGCTGGTTTAGAACTTGCTGCCTTCTTACTAGAACCTACTGAGCACTTTTGTTACAGTCATGCTGGCACACCTGGGCATAGAATACTTTGTGTTTTTGACAGGGTCTCATCCCAGGCTAGCCTTAACTAAAGATGACCTTGAACTTCTGATCCACTCTACTTCCCCATTGCTGGGGTTACAGGTGTCCTCACCACGCCTGTTTCATTTGTGTGCACTGTGTGCATGGACTTGCCTGTGTTGTGTGCTTGCTGGTGCAGACTTGTCTGGAGACAGGTTTGCACTGAGGTGACTTCTGGGATCTGCCTGTCGTCACTGGGGTTACAATTGTGGGTAACTGCTGCACAGCCGTGGTTTTTGTTTTTGTTTTAATTTATTCACTTTACATTCTGATCGATGCCTCTTCCTCCTGTCCCCCTCCCCCCATACACACAGTCTCTCTCCCATTTCCCCTTCTCTGAGGGTGGGCTCTCTGGGTATCACCCTACCCTTGCACATCAAGTCTGCAGGAAGAGTCTTGGGAGGGAAAGGATGTAAGGCAGCTCAGTTAGGGAACCGGGAACCATAGACATTCAACAGATTTAGGAACAGCCTCTACTCCAGTTGTTGGGATCTCTGAGCTGTGCATCTGTAGGCCCCATGTATGTTCTTTGGTTAATCCTCCCTTAGAGGACTCCCCAAGGGTCTCCAGCTTTTGGCTGGGCCCCCAAGGGTCCAGATTAGTCTACCCTGGTTTTCCTGTGGAGTTCCTATCCCTTCCATGTCCCTCAGTCTTCCCCCTCCTTTCTCCCAATGGTTGGCTGTGGGTTTCTGCATCCCTTTCCCCAGCTGGCAGGTGGAGCCTCTCAGAGGACAGCCATGCTAGGCTCCTGTCTGCAAGTATAGCAGAATAACATTAGTGTCTGGGATTGGTGCTTGCCCATGGGATGGGTCTCAAGTTGTGCCAGTCAGTGGTTGGCCATTCTCTTAATCTCTGCTCTTTTGTCCCTGTACGTATTGTTGGCAGGATAATTTTGAGTCAAAGGTTTTATGAGTTGGTGTCCTTATATCCATTGGGAGTCCTGTCTGGCTACAGGAGGTGGCCACATCTGTCTGCATATCCCTTACTGCTATGAGTCTCAGCTAGAGTCACCCTCACAGACTCCTGGAGCCTCCCCCATCCCAGGTCTCTAGCATGTCATTAAGATTCTCCCCTCACCCTAGCTACCAATCAGCTCTTGATCAGCTCTTCCAGCCCCCTGGCCCTCTCTCCTGTCTCTCCCTACACCTTCTAAGTGAGAGTCAAGCATACTCACTTGGGCCTGCCTTGTTTAGCTTCTTTGGATCTGTGGGGTGTATCATGGGTATCCTGTACTTTATGGCTAACATTCACTTATCAGTGAGTACATACCATGCGTGTCCTTTGGGCCTGTGTGTCCAGCTTTTATTGGGTTCTGGGTATCTGCACTCAGGTCCTCATACTTGAACAGTAAGCACTTTGCAGGGAACTACTTCCCAGCTGCTCCAGCCCGTGTGTGTGTGTGTGTGTGTGTGTGTGTGTGTGTGTGTGTGTGTGTGTGTGTGTGTGACGGTTTAGTCTTCATAGTCAAACTGAAAATCACTGGTGTGATAGAACTCTAGGCACGCCTGGGGGTGGGTTACATTAATTGTGGAAAAACCCATCTTAACTGTGGGCAGGACCATCCCCTTTGGGGATCTTGGACTGTGTATGTGAGAAAGTGAACTGAGCAGGGGGCTGCATTGATTTCTCTCTGCAGACTGGAGCTCCTGCTGCTTTTACTCCCCTTCAGTAAGGGTCTATTCCTCATGGATTGTGGGTGGAGTGGGGCGGATTAGGGAGACTTCGTTCTGGGTGATGGGATCTATACTCATGATTATGCTGTAGGCGTTCTTAAAGGCTGAGTCATCTCTCTAGCCCCACTTAAGGTGTTTTTTTTTCCTTCTTCTTCTTTATTTTTGGTCAGTATTTTATTGAAGCATCAGGATGATAAGCTAGACAGGAGCAAGCACTTCGCTATCTGAGCCATATCCCAGCTTGAATACACTTCTTTTTTTTTTTTTTTTTTTTTTTTTTTTTTTTTTTTGGTTTTTTTTTTTGGAGCTGGGGACCGAACCCAGGGCCTTGCGCTTCCTAGGCAAGCGCTCTACCACTGAGCTAAATCCCCAACCCCTTGAATACACTTCTGAGTATGAAATTGGAGTAAAGGCTGTGAATCTCCTTGAATTAACATTCTCATAATCTAATATTATTTTACATATTTTGGTTTGTATTTAAATCAGATAAGGAAGAAAAATTACCAGTCTTTCTTTTCTGTCAATAAAATTTTGTCTTATACCATTTGTCTCTATTTGCCAAGTTAAGGTACACAATATAAATTAACTTAACCCATAAGTCACTGTCTAGAGCTTTCATTATCCCAAACTGAAGTCAGCGGAACTCTTTTTATTCCTTCAGTTGTACCCTTACTTTAGATATTAAAGTTGTCTTCCAGTTTCCCCCATGTTTGGGAACAGTTTACCCATGATTTGATGGGTATAGTAGTTTGATGGGACGACTACACTCCGCAGCTTTCCCATGTGAAGCAGACTTGTCCCCCCGAGCCACACCCTCCCTTTTTATTTTGGACATTGTTAAAGACTGAGCAATTTTCTTACCTGTATTTCCTCATTTAGCAGCTCCTCCATGATTGCAGGATGCTGTAGAGAATAGATAGACATTAAGAATAGAGTTAGAGGGGTTGGGGATTTGGCTCAGTGGTAGAGCGCTTGTCTGGGAAGCGCAAGGCCCTGGGTTCGGTCCCCAGCTCCGGAAAAAAAAAAGAAAAAAAAAAAAAAAAAAGAATAGAGTTAGAAATTACTGTGTTGACTCTTTTACTGCAGAATTGATCCTCATAAAAAAGCATTTTCTTTCTTCTCTTTTCTTGTTACACAAGGATATCTCTATGGCCCAGGACTCGAACTCACCACTTGCCGAGGATGACTTTGAACTTTCTATTGTATCTAATAACTTTTGCTTTCCCCTAGGATTGGCAGCCACCATTCGCTTGTGATGTTGATAAACTTCATTTTACCCCGCGTATCCAGAGGCTTAATGAGCTGGAGGTAATGTTCTGTCTACCTGTCTGTCTGTCTATGTGGGGATGAATTGCCACTAACGTTAGAGTCTGAGAGAGAAATAGTTTATGACCATGGCCACCAGGCAGGCCTTTGCAAACCACATCTCAGTAAAGATACTGATGTATGTCTGTTCCCTTTTGTCTGCTAAGTAATACATGGGTGATTGCATCTTTAGAATATAATCAATGGAGGTTTTGAAAATAATTAACTTTTTTTTTTAAATAATTAACTTTTGAGAAGAATGCAGTAGGAAAGGTTTTATATCCCTAATTTTCTTTTACACTTAAAATTTACATTTAATTTTTAATTTTCAAAAATTTTATTTTATGTCTATGGATTTCATCTGCGCCATATATTTGCCTAGGACCCTGGGAAGTGAGAAGGGGCCATCACGTTCCCTGGGACTGAGTTACAGATGGTTGTGAGCAACCATTTCTCTTAACCCAGACTTGATTTAGAAACACACTTTCCCCAATGAAGAGACTGCGGCATAATCACATGCCTTTAGAATGCACATAAAGATTTTGCTCTTTTATTTTAATTTTTTAGTCTCCAGGCTGTAGACTGTGGTTGTTTGTTTTGTTTGTTTGTTTGTTTGTTTGTTTTTTAACTTTCTGTGCATTGGTGTTTTCCCTGCATGTATATTGAAAAACCTGAAGCTGGAGTTACTGAATTTACAGACAGTTGTGAGCTGCCATGTGGATGCTGGGAATCAAAGCATCCTCTGGAAGAGCAGCCGTGCTCTTTAACCACCAAGCAATCTTTCTAGACTACAGACAGTTTTAAAGTACAGGGTAGAAGGGTTAGAGAAATGGTTTAGCTGTTCTGAACATTTCTTGTTCTTGCAGAGGACCCTGGTTCATGTCCTAACCATTTGTAACTCCAGTTCAAGAGAATCTTGATGGTCTCATGCCCTTCAGCCATTTGGCATGCGTGTTGTACACATACATGCAAACAAAACATTCATACACATAAAATAATAAAAATAGTACAAGCTAGAAAGTACTAGGTTTTTTTTTGTTTTGTTTTGTTTTTGTTTTTTGTTTTTTTCGGAGCTGAGGACTTGCTCTACCACTGAGCTAAATCCCTAACCCCAGTACTAGGTTTTTGATAAGAGTTTATGCCAGTGTTTTACAAGTTCCTTTTTAATTTTTTTTTCATTTTTGAGACATAAGTAGCCTAGGCTGGCATGAAATTTACTATATAGCCTAGTGCAGCTTCTAAACTGTAGCCATCCTCCTGCCTGCAGCCTGTAAGTGCTGGAATTACAAGTAAGAACCTTTACCTCTGTTTTATGTGGTGCTGATGATTAAATCCAAGGCTTTTATATGGTAGGGAAGTGCCTCTACCAGTTGAGCTTCATTTTAACCTATTTTCAAGTTTGCAGATGAATGTCAAGGTAGTAGATATTATCCAGATGCGGTGCCCACCTTTAATCCTAGCATGAGGGAGGTAGGAGGATGAGTAGAGGACAGCTGGATCGGTGTAGTGGGCCAACTGGGGCATGTAGTGAGGCCGGCCCTCCCTATCTTGGGAAAAAAATAACTTAAAACTATTGGGATTGCCATTGGGAATTACCTGAATATGGATGGAACTTCCAAATTGTCCCCTTCAATTGGGCATGGTGGCACACACTTTTAATTCCAGCGCTTGAAAGGCAGAGACGGGAGGATCTCTTGAGTCTACTGGTGTGCCAGGACTTGGTGGGAAATAAAATGTTACTACAAGCCATTTCTGAATTTAACCAATAACATTAAATTGTGCCTGTAGTGATTCTTAGTTGAGGCATTATTGTTCAGAGCAACTCTATTTTGTATGCTTTTGCCTATTTCTGTGTTGTATGCAGAAAATATTTTGACTGAAAATGTTTTAGTAAGTCCATATAGTAGAATACAGGAATCTTAAGCAGTGTTAAGTGACAATGGTATTTTCCACGAACAGCACCTACGTTTAATGTACGACTTAGACAAGCCAACACTCTTGTACTTAATAATTTAATAAGTAGAATACTTTAATAAGTAGAAGTTAGTTTTGTTCTTAGTCTTAAGAGTCTTAAGAATGAAAAAGGTAACAGGGGCCTTAAAACAAGATGGCGCCGCCAAGTGCAGTGGGGAGCGACAGCTGTGGAAGCCGCCCATTCCCTCCCAGTGGATGAACTCGTTCATGACCGAGAGCAAGCTCATCCTGGACAAACAGCAAGACCCTTGTGCCATAGGGAAAACAGTAAGTGACGTTAAAATGCATCTCTTTGATGTCTAGGCCCAAACACGTGTAAAATTGAACTTCCTGGACCAGATTGCCAAGTATTGGGAGCTACAGGGAAGTACTCTGAAGATTCCTCATGTGGAGAGAAAGATCTTAGACTTGTTCCAGCTAAATAAGGCAAGTGCAGCTATCTTAACTTTTTATTTCCCACAACTTTAGAAAGAAGCTACTTGTTTGAAATAGGTAAAATGAGTTTATATTTCTTTTCGTTGTTAAGCATATTGAGTATCAGAGCTTTGCCTGTGTAGTCTGTAAGCTTTATTTTGTAGAAGATTTTGTTACGACTTCTCTGTCATTTGAAATGTCTCAAAGGGACCTTCCCGTTTTAGTTTAATAAGGAAGAACCTAAGGCTCAGGGAATTTGGCTCCGCTTCATTTTCCCAGATGCGATGGCGCACTTGCTGCCCTTTTGCTTTTTAAATAGAGATTTTTTAAGGTAGCAAGGAAGGACCAAATATGGGGGCCTTGTGCCTTAATACAGATGTGATTGTTAGTCGTCGTCTTCGGGGAGTGAGAAGGGGCTTTGAGAGCGGTGAATGAATCCCAGCAGACCACACCACACTGTCAAAAGAGCTGTTCTTATTTTCTACCTTAAAATCAATAGCTGGTGTTTGCTATGTGAGCGTGTGTGTTTTGTTTCTTTGTTTTGACATAGGAAGTGAAAAACAACAAAGGAAGCAACTGTAACCAAAGTATAATGGGGTTCGTCCTTAGTTAGGTTCCTACCTAGGTGTGAGGGAAGTACACGTGAATCCCTCTAATCTTTTTCTTTCTAATTTTTATTTATTTTTGCTGTTAACAGTTAGTTGCAGAGGAAGGTGGGTTTGCAGTTGTTTGCAAGGACAGAAAATGGACCAAAATTGCCACCAAGATGGGTTTTGCTCCTGGTAAAGCAGTGGGCTCACACATCAGGGGACATTATGAGCGAATCCTCAATCCGTACAATTTGTTCCTATCTGGGGACAGCCTGAGGGTGAGTATGAGCTGCCTTCACCGTTGATTTATGCATATTTATTGCTACATTGTTTTTTCGGGGAATGAGATAGTTTTAATCAAGTTTATGTCCTTTTGAGGAAAAAAAATCCTAGGGCTTTGGTTTGGGGAGCAGCTGTGTTTAAAAGTTTGGCATCAGCATGAATAAGATTATAAAGGGAATATCTTTTAACTGTCAGATCTAGCTAAACTATGTATTTATATCACTATAGGAGTCAAGTACTTTTTTTTTTTTTTTTTTTTTTCTTTTTTTTTTTTTTGGAGTTGGGGTCCCTAGGCAAGCGCTCTACCACTGAGCTAAGTCCTCAACCCCGAGTCAAGTACTTTTAAATACCCTATTTAAAGCATCCCTCCCTGGCTGTCACATGAAAGTGTAACCTGGGAATTACGTGGCCTAACATTTGTCTACTAAGATTTCCAAGGACAGACTATTTAATAAAGGGGGAAGGACTTAGTGCTGCGAGGTGCCTTGCTTTCTCTCCAGCATTTCCTCTCTGCAAGCCTCTTTGGTTTTAGCTAAATGCTATAAAGCTATCCCACATTTTTAAAGGCTGTGGTAGAAAGGAGTGTCTTAATCCATTTGCATCCTTTGAGATACTCTAAATACTAGAGTAGTAAGTCCTATAACTTCATTTCTGTGCTGCGAAAGATTGATAATACAGGCCAAAGCAGTTGCTATAAACTAGCAACACTGTAATGCTAAGTCCTAAATCATCGCGTTTTTTTGTTTTCTTTTGATTCCTTCTTGAACTTCTTTTTTAGACTAGAAGTGATACTTAAAGGTTTTAATATTTTTGCATATTTGCATACTGGTCGTCAAGCTGAAGCTCTCTTCTATGTTGAGAAGGGTCTTATATAAGTCAAGCACTTTACCAACAGCCTACATCCAAATCTCTCTCCCCCTCTATAAAAATAAATGTGTGTTAATGTTTTGTGAGCCTGGCTGAGGTAATTCATTTTAGACTGTTTAGCTGTATGAGTTCTTGGGAGTTTATAGTCCATTATGGCAGGGGAGCGTGGCATCAGAAGTGTGATGAGTGACAGTAGTCATGCTGTGTCTGATGTCAGGAGGCAGGGAGAACTAAACACTTACCCTACTTCTCTTGCTCTTCATGCGTTGTCCACCACCGGCCCTGGGATGGTGCTGCCCACAATTAGTGTAGCCCTTCCCACCTTAATTAGTCTAGACAATTCCTTAGGGTATGAAATGTAGCTTGTCTCCTAGGTGATTGTAAATCCTGTCAAAGGGACTTTATTAGCCATCACAGTGTGCATCCTGGGCTGCTCTTGAACAGGTGATTCCCCTGCCTCAGTCTCTCAAGTGCTGGGGATTATAGTTGGGGACCATATACTAGATTTTAATTTCTGTTTTATAGTTATACCCTATAAGCATTTAGTTGCCCTATATAGATATTCTGTCTGGAGATTAGAGTGAATAGGGAAAGCAAAGATCTTATCTAATTTATGAATCGCAGCCTTTTAGAACTTGCAGTTGCTTAGAGAGCCAGTGTAGTTAAAAAACAAAATCAAATGAACAAACAGAAGCCCTCGGCATCAGAAGTGTTATATATGTAGTCCAGTCTTGTATAGATAGAAAGGCCCACTCTCAAGCATGTAAAGGTGGGTATCACGTTGAGACTTACTCTATACCACTATATTCTGAGCACTGGTACATTTTCCTTGTAGAAAGTTTTAAAAGGGGCTGAGTGCCTGCCTGCTGTGCACAGGGCCCTGGATTTAACCTCTAGCACTTCACAGACTAGTCATGGTGGTGCACTGGAAGCAGAGGCAGGCGGATTTAATTCAAGGGTTATTGTTGGTTACACAGTTAATTGAAGGCCAGCCTAGGCTACATGAGACTGAGCTGTGTGCAGGCATAATGGAACACGGGCTCACTCTTGCATCACCGTGGTTTTTGAATTCCCTGAAAGAGGAGCACAGCGGTCTCGGTGGGGTGAGGTGATTATGATGTAATGATAATCTCTTTGCAAGGAGAGGTTAAAGTCTATATTAGTAATAAGACCAGTGTGTTAGGTTTGTGTTTTGAACTATTGTTTGGAACAAAAGATAGATTTTTCTTTTATTTATTCTAAAATGTTGCTCAGATTGATTTGTGCTGAGGGTGTCTAAAGGTCTTAGAGAGCCATGAATATAGATGGTAGAACTACTAAGACCAGTGGGGAATAGAGATGAAATCTGTGATAGAATATGCGAATTAGGTCATCACTACTTGCCTAATTCCATAGAATTTTAACCTCAAATTCACATAATTTTTTTTCACAAAGTTCATAGAGTGTATAAAAAGTATACATTTTTTGTTTCTGGAAGACAGGATCTCATGTATCCTAGGCTAACCTCTAATTTTAACAGTGTAGCCAAGGATAGTTTTTTCTGATCCTTCTGCCCGTACCTCCTGAGTACTAGGATTAGAGGTGTGGCCACCACATCCAGTTCATGGTTGCTGGAGATCGAACCTGGGGACTCAGCCTGCTACATAAGCACTCAGCCCCACCCCGACTCCTGCCTTCTTAAAAATTCATTCATAGGAAAGTTGATTGAGCTACACCCTAGTTAATTCCATGTATCCCATGCCAAGCATAAATGATGTGCCCTCCCCTGGATGGACCAGATAGTTGCATTGTGGATCCTATTTTCAAAAATGCTTCTCAAGTGGCTGGAGAGGTGGATCGCTGGTTAAGAGCACTTGATGCCCTTGCAGACTATCCGGGTTTGAAGCCCAGAACCCACAAGGTGGCTCACAACCAACTGTAGGTCCAATTCCAGGGACCCTGATGCCTCCTTCCTCTGGCTTCCTCAGACATTAGTCATGTACACAGTGCACATATTCAGGCAAATAAATGCTCATCCAATACAGATTTTAACAAATCCTCCTCACTGTACTTACTGTCTTCTTAGGAAAAAGAAATGCATAACTGAGAAGTTCATGTAGCTTCAGTAATAATAATTTCTTATGTTATGTTTTGACATTAACTATTGTCTTTCTGTCAGCTTAGTATGAAACTGAAAAAAGAAATGAAAAGGAAGCATTCCCGATAAGAACGGTATCACTTTTCTTGTCCCTGTGACTGAACACCAGTCCTTAGTAAGCAAATTAAGGCAGGAAGGATTGATTTGGTCTCACGATGTGAGGGAGGGTACAGCCATTGTATCCTGGCTGGAAGCATGGCGGCTCATGGTAGTGAGGTGGTGTGACTGGGACCCTTCACATGGTGGACCAGGGAGCAGAGGGCAAGATTGTAATGGGACAGGCCTAGAGCTCAGATGGCTCACTCCTGGTCAGTGTTTCCTCCAGGTAGGCCCCAACTATTAAAGGCCATGAAACCCCCCAAAACAGTGCTGCCAGTGGGGGGCCAAGTATTACACACAGGAACCTATGGGGACATTTTCATCTCTACCATTACATAAACATTTTTCAGGTTTGAAGCAGTCTCTATGAAGTTGGATGGCCTGGAACTTACTTGTAGATCTGGTTTGCCACCTGCCTCTGCCCCCCAACTGCCGGGATTAAAGGTGTGCATCACCATGCCCTGCAAAGAACTAATTTTCTGTGGAGTACTTAGTACTCTTTGTCAAACTTACTAGATTTTTCAGGGATATAAAAAAATAAATGAAAATCCTAGGTAGGTAGAGAGGTAGGTAGAGAGGTAGGTAGAGAGGTAGGTAGGAAGGAAGGAAGACTACTTTATAGTTAGGACCTATTTTCTCAAGTTAGGGTACTTTTGATTACGACTACTAGTCATGTTAGAATCGGCAGGATTTATGAAGTAATTCATTTTGATTTTGATGTTTGAGACACTATTTAGCACAGGGTTCTGCCACAGCTTCCTGAGTGCTTGGTTACAGACATGCACCACCATGCCTGCAGGGCCTGCCGTAGCTTTTTAAAATCCTAGGAGATAAGCACTTGAAGAGTGATATTTTTAGATTTGATTTTGTTCTTTACATTTTAAAAAAGATGTTTTGTTTACTGTATAAGTAATTATAAGGGAAAGAATTCATTGGTACAACTGTTTTCTTTTTAGTGTCTTCAGAAGCCTAACCTGACCTCGGACACAAAGGACAAGGAGTACAAACCCCATGATATTCCCCAGAGGCAGTCTGTGCAGCCCTCAGAAACCTGTCCTCCGGCCCGCCGAGCAAAGCGCATGAGAGCAGAGGTGAGCATTCTGTTGGCTTGATGAGGAGAATTTCTTGAGTTTAGTGCTAATGGCTGTTCATCACTAACTTTGTCTGGAATGTAAGTGCTTTGTAGTTTTGAGCCTTGGTAATCTCATAAGGGATCTGTCTTAAGGTCCAGCTTTTATGTCAGTGATGGGGGATGGTGTTGTCCACAGAGCGGGAAGGAGCGGAAGAGCACCCGGGTTGCTGAAAGCTGCTTAGTTGTTTCTAGTCAAAACCAAGAAAACGATTTTCATTGTGCTCCTGTGAAGGGAAAGCTATGCTTGGAAGACAGGGACTTGTTCATAAGTATGGACTCGGGGACATATGTACCATAAATGTAGGAAGGCTACCAAGGTGGCTTGTTTAGGATTTTTCTGTTCAGAAATGAAGAATGTTCTCGCTCTCTTCCCTTAGAGAGGCACGCTTGGATTTCTGTCCAGCACCTGATAGGATGCAGGCTTGAGGGACAACTGATGCTGAGGGGGCTCAGGCAGCATCTTGCTTCTGAGGCTTCCTTGACTATTTAATGATCCTTGACAAATGTGTTTTCTGTAATGTAAAATTTAGAGATTCCATATTTCTTAGTAGAAGAAAGTAATCAGAATAGGAAATTATGATTATGTAAACTCCATAGACATGTTTGAAACTCCTTAATCTAAAACTAATATTCATTGGGGGGTAGGGGGGAGAGCATATCTTGACTCTTGACTTTTGTGACAGAGTCACACTGTAGCCTTCAACTTCCTGTGATCCTTTTTCCTCAGCCTTCAGTTGCTAGGAAACAGGTGTGTCCCATAGTGTGTGATTTGTCGTGGACCTTTGTGTAAATGTCAGATGTGCCCAGTGCTGTGGATGCCTGGGGTCTGCATTGATGATTCAAATGTAATGCTAATGCCCACAGAAGAAATGTTTTTTGGCTGTGAACACATGGGAAAATTAATGATAAACACTTCAGTAGTTTTGCTTATCAATAAATATCAGTCTAAGGAACAGGAAGGTTGAGCTTGGCTCACTTGTCCTTACTGAGAATGAAGGTGCTTTTCAGTTTTGTGTTTAGATATATAACTAACTTACTCTTGAGATGTAAATTTTTAATTCTTAGTTATTTTGCTTGAAAGTCTGTGTGCCATGAGTACACAGTGCCCATGGAGGCCAGAAGAGAGTGTCGGATCCCCTAGGACTGGAGTTAAAGATGGTTGTTAGCAGTCATGTGGGTGCTCCGGAGTCAGACTGGTCCTCTGAAGTTCTGCATTTCCTCAGCCCCAGAGGTGTAATATATAATAACAGTAACTAAAATGACTTTAATGCAGCTAAAGGGGAGAGCGCTTCTCCTGCAGAGGACCTGGGTTTGGTTTCGAGCAACAACCTCAGGCGGCTCACAATCCTGCTGTATCTCCAGCTCCAGGGGTCTAGTGCCCTCTTCTGGGCTAGGAGGGACCCACTCATACATTCAAACAAATAAAAACAAAAGCCTTTGATTTTATTCTTTTTTTTAAAAAAAAAGGCAGGTGTGGTGGTGCAGGCCTTTAATCCCAGCAGTCAGGAAGAAGGCGGGCAGAGTCTCTGGCCAGCCTGGTCTGCAGAGCAAGGCCCAGGCTAACAAGGACACCTTGTCTTTTAAAGGAAAAAGCCATTGAAGATTGTGGAAGCCAAACACAAGTACCATTACACCTTCCAAAAGTTTACATTTTAGAAGTAATGAAAACATGGTTTCATAATCATTTTGAGTTTAGTAATAATTAAAGCAAAGTTTCTAGAGAAAAAATATGTCTAGTTTGGATACTAATATGGGTTATAAATTGATCCAGTTTCTCTCTTTTTTTTTTTTCCCTCAAACCTATTATTGGAGAATAGTCTTAGTTTGTGTGTAATTTTAAAAATGTGATTTCCTAAGAAAAGAACAAGGTGTCTTTCTAAGTAATAACAGAAAGAAGAAATAGTCACGTTTATGACAATTTTTTTAGGCTATGAATATTAAAATTGAGCCAGAAGAGGCAACAGAAGCCAGGACTCATAATCTGAGACGCCGAATGGGCTGTGCAACTCCAAAATGGGAAAATGGTAAGAGAGTTCATCCACTAATGAGAAAGACAAAGTAAATGATATGGACTGTTATTTCTTGGTCACTTGGTAGGGTTGGAGAAATAAAATATATTGTCTTTAGTTGTTTAGTTTATTTAGAAATAAGAATAATTGTCTCATAATTAACAGGCGGAGATGTTAATAAGATGGAGAGTGCCTATTGGAATATAGGTGACTGTCTCAGCTGCATCCAGCTGACGCTTTGAAATTTAGTTTAGTAAGTTGACTTAATTGGTGATTTGAGTGTATAGGTTCCTTTTTATTTCCGACCAGGCAGAAACTGAAGTTCAGTTGTTAATGCTTGCACGTGTTGTGGTTGTCCCTGTTTTCCTTCCCCATTCTCTCTGTCTTCTTTTCTTAAGATAAGGTCTTACTGCATATTCTTGTTGTCTCCCAAGTGTTGGCACTATGGGAATTGCTAGTATACCTGACTAGAGGTAGATTGGTAGTTGATCTAGGGTAAGTACCATGTGCTGTAAGCCCAGGGGCATCTGCCAGAGCAGTGTAAATGAGGTAGGTCTTCATGTGTTAGTGCAAGGGCAACATGGTATAGTGGGGAGGGAGCTGCTCTGAGGTCTCAGTCCTGGCTCAGCCACTAACTAGTCGTAAGATTACAGAGGAAGTTCTTACCTTTTTTGAGGGTCATGTTCTTTGAGGTTTTGTTATGAATGAATCACATGATAGTTTAATAACTGAACCAGGAGATCATCCTAGATTATGGAGAGACAGTATATTATGTGGTAGAGATCCAGCTGGCGAGTTAGTGAAGAGAAACAAACATGTCCTGGTCTTTTTCTTTTTCTTTTTTTTTTTTCTTTGAGACATAGTTTCAGTATGCAGCTCTGACTGGCCTGGAACCCACAGGCCTGCCTCCCAAGTGTTGGGATAAAGGAACATGCTACTGGGCCTGGGACATGGCTTACTCTTTTTTTTTTTTTCCTTTTTCCTTTTTTTTTTCCAGACAGGGTTTCTCTGCGTAGCCCTGGCTGTCCTGGAACTCACTCTGTAGACCAGGCTGGCTTCCTGCCTCAGCCTCCCAAATGCTAGGGATTAAAGGCATGTGCCACCACTGCCCATCTGGCATGTCTTATTCTTAATTAAAGAAGACTTTAGCTCCTGTTTTGAAGACTTAAACTGTTCATGATAACACTCACATGCTCAACTCTCAGAGGTGGTTTTGTATTTTATCAATCAGTGTTGAGCTCTTGTGAGGAGTGACACTAGGTGTTACTGAAGTGAAAATAAATGTGGAAGTGCATTGGTGTTCAGCTCTCATGTGGAGGGAGGGAGAGGATGAGGTGCGACAGGGAGCAGAGAAAGGCATAGCGCATACAGAAGGAACTAACTTTGGATTGCTTCCCACAGAGAAAGAAGTGAAAAGTACCATCAAGCAAGAACCCACCGAGAAGAAAGACTTCGTGTTAGAAAGTGAGAAGGACAAGCCCAAGAGCCGTGCCAAGAAAACCGCCACTGCTGTGAGTTGACATTTCTATCCCTGCCGCTCCATTGTCTTACTTTCCTCCATCAGTTACGAACAGGATCTCTCCCTATTTCAGGTGGCCCGGGATCTGTGATTTGTCCCAGCCTCCTGAGTAGCTGGGGCTCTATATATAAGTCTACCTTTCCTCCCTCTTTCTTGTCCTTGTGCACATTCTAGGCGGGCACCCACCATGGGCTCCATACAAAGCTCTGGGAAATGAGCAGAGCATTGTATGTGTTTGATTTTTATTTTAGCGAGTGCTCTGCCACTGAATCCCTAGCCTATTCCTTTTCCTTACCCTACCTCCCCCACTCCCCTTGGTGACCCCATTACCTATGAGCATACACTTATGTGCGTTATGTAGTATTGGTTAGCTTAGGGTCAACAAAGGGAAAATAGTTTAACGTCTGCTTGGTCAATTTAGAAGTAAGGAAATACCTGGTTCTAGTAAGCATTATCAGTGTTTCCCCTCTGTGTTTATTCAGTTTGTCCTGAATAGTTATGAGGAGCTAAAGGGTAGATAACCTTCGAACGGCAGTTTGTACCTCCTCAGGTAGCCAGGGGAAATGAGCACTCAGTCGACTGAAAGGATGCTCACATTGCATGCGGTGGGTGACTCAGGCCGGTTGGTCGGTCGGCAACCCTGGCTCTCAGAAGGCCTACACAGGAGGATCACTGAGAGGTGAAACTTCAGCATGGGTTATGTTGTTGAGTTTGTTTCAGAAAGCCAAGAACAAACAGTTTCCTTCTTGTAGTATTAGAAAGTATTACACTGACCTCCTCTGCCTGTGATCTTACTCCAGGGTCCTGACAGAGTGCCTTAAACACTACTCTGAAGTAGCCAGGGCTACCCAGAGAAGCCCTGTCTGGAAAAAAATTAACAAACAACAAAAGAGTAAGCCATGTCCCAGGCCCAGTAGCATGTTCCTTTATCCCAACACTTGGGAGGCAGGCCTGTGAGTTCCAGGCCAGGCAGAGCTGCATACTGAAACTGTGTCTCAAAGAAAAATGAAGAGATCAGACATGTTTCTCTTCACACTATTCCTTCCCACCATATGTACAAGAAGATACAAGTCCAGACTTTTTTCTTGAATTAGGAACAGATTTAACTGGTGAGACTTGTTGTTAGTGACTTCTCAGCTTCCTGTTAGCAGGTTGTATATTAGATGGGGAGGTGGGGCCCGCCATAAGATAGGATTAGAGACTCCATAGCGTAAATAAGTCTTAAATCTGTAGGCTGTAAACTCAAGGCATTGGCTGGGGTCGTTCCCCTGAGGGCACTCTGTTCAGACTGCTGACTGGATGTGTATGTGACAGTTCATCCCATCTATAACTAATAACTATGCCTTATCATTTCTTCTCTCTCTCATTGGGGGTGTATAAGGAAGAAACAGGCTCATGTAGCTGACCTGAGCCTTGAACTCATGATCCGTCTGCCTTCCAAGTACTGGGATTACAAGTTTGTACCACCACTAGCTGAGGGCCCTTAGCTCAACTCTAGAATTGAACTCAAAGTGGTAGGATTTTAAAAGTTCTGCTTGTTTGGTTGGTTTTTGAGACAGTTTCTCTGTGTAACTGTGGCTGGACTGGATTTCTCTCTGTGGTCCAGGCTCGCTTCAAACTCAGAGATGCATCCGCTTCTGTTGCTTTGTTTTCTAATTAGCTCTTGTCTATAATGAGGTCGTTCTGAAACTCAGACTAGCATTGAAGTGGTAGATCTTCTGCCATAGTTTCCTAGTGCCATAATCACAGGCTTCTGACACTGCACCTGCCTACAGTATTTGTTTAATGTAGTTAATTGTTTGGCTAATAATTTATTATTTATGAGAATTATACTTTTTCAAGGCTTAATGTATTTTAAAATAGAGCGTTCTGCCTGCATGTATGCTTTTGCACCAGAAGAGGGCATCAGATCTCATTACAGATGGTTGTGAGCCACCATGTATTGCTGGGAATTGAACTCAGGACCTCTGGAAGAGCAGTCAGTGCTCTTAACCACTGAGCATCTCTCTAGCCTGGAGGATTATTTTTAACTTACCAAAATGACTATAGCAGGGGTAGGGGAGAGAAAATTGAGAGAGCTTGGGAGAGCACAGTTCAGAATTTGGAGAACATGATTATGAAAACTTTTTATAGAAATTGCAGATATTTGTCTGTCTTCCCCCCCCCCCGACTAGAGTACTGGCCTTGAACTCCCTCAGAGTGCTGGGATTAAAGGCTTGTACCACCTCTTAGAAGGTGTAGATTTTTTTTCTTCAAACTGTGTATGAGCTGCAGAGATGGATTATGATTTGGTAAAGACACTTCATGCCAGACTTAATGGTCAGACTTCAGTCTCTGGAACTTGTATTGTAGAAGGGGAGACTTCTGGCTTTTACATGTTGCCGCCATGCAAACACGCACTCATTCACAAAAATGTGCGCATTAAAAATGCAAAAAAATTTTCATGCATATTTTTATGGAGGTTGGTCCGTGACTGTCTGTTAAAACACTTGCCTAGCTTGACTAGCATTGTGGAATCCAGGTGCGGTGCTCCCTGCCTGTGATCCCAGTACTTAAAGGTGGAGTCAGATTCAGAAGTTCAAGATCATCCTCCACTAAGCAATTAAGAGGGCACCTGTTTTACCTGAAGAGAAAACAATATGAAACAAGGAACTCAAATAATCAATTCTGCCCTCTGTCTGCTTCCTTTGCTGTAGGTGGACCTGTATGTGTGCCTCTTATGTGGCAGCGGCAATGACGAGGACCGGCTGCTCCTGTGTGACGGCTGTGACGACAGTTACCACACCTTCTGCCTGCTTCCCCCTCTCCATGATGTTCCCAAGGGAGACTGGAGGTGTCCTAAGTGTTTGGCTCAAGTAAGAATTGGTGACTGAGAGAGAGAACTACTTTGGGAACATTTCCCTTTGCCTGTGGGCTTTAGATTCATTGATAATAATTTAAAGTCCATGAACAAAATAAGGCTTTGGAAGTGAATGGGAGTGAAATCTTCCAAAGTTCCTCAGTGTATGTGTGTTATTCAGAGGCAGAATTTCTTTTAGACAATTAGATTTTATTCCTTTAGTCACCAACAGAGTCATTGTCAAACAATGTATGTTCTTTGTAGGAATTTATGAGCATTTAAAAGCTTGGATGATTTCATAGGCATAGTAACCACTATTGATGTCTAGTGTGTATTCACCCATATTTTTCCCCCTTTCTTGCTCCGTGTGTGTGTCTGTGTATTGGGGTGAGGAATCTTTGAATCTGTCACTGTGCATGCATATCCGAGTTCATTTGTGACAGGGTCTCTGCTGACTCCGGAGCATATTAATTTGGTGACAGCTGATTGGCCCAGGCACTTCAGGTGTCTACCTGCCTCATTTACCCCTACACATCAAGCACTAGTGGCCTGGCTTTTGAGTTCTTAGAAACAAACTCAGGCCTTGATGGTTCTGTGGCAGGTACTTTATTGAGTAATCTTCCTAGCTCCAGACATTTTTTTCTGTTTTAAACAAATATTAGACAATTAATCTTAGAATTTACTTTTTTATCCTAAGTATTTTCAGTGTGTTGTATGTAGTGTTGATATTAATACAATGTAGCAAAATTGGCTGTTTCCCATATAAGGAAGTGCTCAGTCACTGGAATATTACATTTTAGAATTAGGTTATAACATAAGAAAGCTTTTTAGATTTTCTGTAGAACTATAGGGTAAAATGAGATGATGACCCCATAAGGACAGGTTATTAGGCATGGAAGTCAGAAAGGTTCCATGGTGTTAGACAAATATTAATATTTAAATGTTTAAAATATTTAATACCTGTGTAGAGATAACCTTGTTAAATAGGTCTGGATATGCAAATCTATTTGACTCCATTATGTAGGAGAGTGTTATAATGCATCTGTAATCTTTTAGTGTTTTGGTTTTTGGTTTTGATAGCATTATTTTGTTATAATTAAATGTTTCCATTCTGAGTGCTATATTGTTTCCATTTACTTATCTTTATTTTGATATATTTTAAGTTGATTTTATAGTTTAAACTCTTGAACATTATTCCCCCTCCTTTTCAGTATTGAAGACGTTTTATCATGAAAATAAATGAAAGTTAAAAAAGTTGTAATTGTTTAAACATATTTTATTTGGTCAGTACTAAATAAAAATTACTTTATTTATTCACTGGACCATTCTCATTCTTCAGACATATTTGATTTTTCTAATAGGATGAAAAAAAATCTTAAAAATCTTTAAAATTGCCTTTGTGACTGACTATTGGCTAGATAGGTTTGGCATTTTCAAGTGTCACCTAGAAACAGCTTTCTTCTTCTATGCAGGAGTGTAGTAAGCCACAAGAAGCTTTCGGCTTTGAACAGGCTGCAAGGGACTATACACTCCGTACGTTCGGGGAAATGGCAGATGCATTCAAATCTGATTACTTCAACATGCCGGTCCATGTATGTAGATTTATCCTACCTTGATTTAGACCTTAGACATTTTCGTTACTAATTAATTTATTGCTTATGTGTGTGTGGGGAGCGCAGGCAAAACTGACCGTGTGGAGATTGGTTCTTTCCTACTGTGTGGGCTCTAGGGAGTTAAGATTTATTTTATGTTACTTTTTGAGATTGGGCATCATTTTATGTAGCTCCATCAGCCTGGAATTCACTCTGTAAACCAAGCCAATCTACATACAACTTAAGGGACACCACCACACCTGGCTTAATTACACATTTTTTGTTTGTTTGTTTTTTGTTTTGAATGAGGTAGCTGGTGAGGAAGAGTTCCTATGGACAGTGTTGTCAGTTTCTCTGCCACTCCATTGCTGGATAAAGAAAAGTCCATTCTAACAACAGCGCACACCAATTCAGAAAGTCCTTCAGTTCTTGTAGTCCAGTAGTTCCAACTTATAGCCAATTACACAGAGTGGGTGGACAGCACGCTCTGTACCAATCTCTGGAGTGTCCCTTGTCTTGAGGACACATTTGCTACATTGTTGTCCAATCATTAGATTGTAAATGCTACAATAAGATTCCATAGTTACTCTGATTATTTAGAAACATAAGCAATATTAATATTCTATCAAATAAGTCAAAACTGTGGTTTCCAGCATAATTCTGGATATTTAAGGTGTGATTTTTCTCATGTGTGCCATAGCAAACAGCTAATGCATGAGATTACTGAGGTTAGATGATGGTTTGATCTCATGGAATTCCAGAAATACATATTCCTTTATGCCATGGACTTAAGCTTTTAGTTGCTTAAAATATTTTCTTTTTAATGCATATTCCAGTTGAAATTTTATTTTGATTCTGCATGTATTTTAGTACTATATTTGCATAATCGGTCATGTTGAATGGCTTATGACATCTGTTGTTGGAATTTATTTTACTAAAAGGCTAAAAACACTAAGGGTCTGTACTCAGAACAGTCCCCTGATGGCTGATAGCTTTATGCTGCTGGACACGCTGAGGCAGAGAGAGGCCTGTGTTCAAAGTCTCCATCCAATCTGTTTCACTACTTTTTTTTTGGTTCTTTTTTTCGGAGCTGGGGACCGAACCCAGGGCCTTGCGCTTCCTAGGCAAGCGCTCTACCACTGAGCTAAATCCCCAACCCCTTCACTACATTTTTTAAACAAAGTTTAATCGTTTTTGTTTTTTAATGTAGGAGTATTTTGCCTGCATGTATCATTGTGCAACATGTGTGTGCTTGATGCCCATGGAGGGTCAGAAGAAAGCATTGGATCCTCTGGATCTGGAGTTACGGATAGTGCCCTGTAACCCAGGACCTCTGCAAGAGCAATAATGCTCTTCATCACCAGAACATCTGTCTAGCCTTCTTTTTTATTTTTTTAATTCATCCAGGTTTAGTCAAAAAAAAAAAAAGTGTTAAAAACTTTGTTACCCAAGTTGGGTGCTGTATTTCTCAAAACACAAGCATATCTCAGAGTATTAAAAATTTTTTTTAAAACTTTTTAAACACGAATTCTTCTTTAGAGAGTTGGGTTTTTTTTTTTTTTTTTTGGTTTTTTGTTTGTTTGTTTGTTTGTTTTTTGCAAGATAAGATTTTCTCTGTATAGTCTTGGCTGTTCTGGAACTCTCTTTGTAGACTATGCTGTTTCCAGCTCAAAGAGTCCCCTGTCTCTGCCTCCTAAGTGCTGGGATCAAACGCGTGTGCCACCATGCATGCCCAGCTGATTATTACAGTTCTTAATTTTAAAATTTATGATAGAAAAGAGAGAGTTGCCTGAATAGTTTTTCACCTGTGGGAAATTATGAACAGAATTTTTGCTTAGAAGTTTATTCTGTGATTCCCATCTCTTAACTAGTCAATTTGTAAATGAATGAAAAGAATTACTGTTAATTTGCTTGTACTTCAGATGGTTCCCACAGAGCTGGTGGAGAAGGAGTTTTGGCGGCTGGTCAGCACTATTGAAGAAGACGTCACCGTGGAGTATGGAGCTGATATTGCTTCAAAAGAGTTTGGCAGTGGCTTTCCTGTTCGAGATGGCAAAATCAAGATTTCTCCTGAGGAAGAGGTAGGCTTCAGCTATCAGACTTGCTGTGTGAGTGAGACTTTCATGGCATCCTCACTTAACCAACAAAAGCCTTGGAAATAGTGAAATTCTGTTTGGCTAGCTTGAAGTTTTTTGGTTTTTGTTTTTAATTTATGAGTACACTGTCACTGTCTTCAGACACACCAGAACCTCTTCAGATCTCATTACAGATGATTGCGAGCCACCATGTGGTTGCTGGGAATTGAACTCAGGACCTCTGGAAGAGCAGTCAGTGCTCTTAACCGCTGAGCCATCTCTCCAGCCCAGCCTGAAGTATTTATAATTACTTTCAGCACAGCCTTAATTACTGAATTTATTAATTTCAAGAAAAATTAAATTGTCAAACAATCCTAGTCTTGGTCATGCCTCCCCTTTGCTCCCTCACCACCACAGGGCAGGCATGACCATCTTGTCTTCTTCGTCAGTTCCTCTCTCAGGACAACCATCCCAACATCTACGGATGTAGATTCTCCTGCCTGGCTTTGAATTTCATGTTTATGTTCAGTTCATGCTCAATTTATGTTCTTCTGTCTCCTAAAATAAAACAAGGGGTTGGGGATTTAGCTCAGTGGTAGAGCGCTTGCCTAGGAAGCGCAAGGCCCTGGGTTCGATCCCCAGCTCCAAAAAAAAAACAAAAAAACAAAAAACTAAAATAAAACAAAATGGGCAGATAGATTATATAGATATATAGATATATATTTCAAGCCCACTTACTCAAAGTCATAAATCACTACAGTGCCACCTCTGCTTCAAGCCCTAAGCACTTCATTTCATTTTGAAGGAGTTCTGTAGACAACTTACAGCAGTGGAATTCTAGGCCTGGAGAAATGGCCCAGCAGTTTTAAGACTCCTTGAGTATGTTCAAAGGACCCAGGCTGTGTCCTGCACCTAGGCCAGACTGCTCACAACTGCCTGTCTCTAGCACCCCCCTCTGACTTCATTGAGTACCTGTGCACAGGAGCCACCCCCAATAGAAATATAGTAAAGATAAGGAGGAGCAGGAGAGCCATGGTTCTGATCTGGTAGTATGATCCTCATCTTTGTTTCTCATTTTAGGAGTATCTTGATAGTGGCTGGAATTTGAATAACATGCCAGTGATGGAGCAGTCTGTCCTTGCTCACATTACTGCTGATATATGCGGCATGAAACTGCCTTGGTTGTATGTGGGCATGTGCTTTTCTTCCTTCTGTTGGCATATCGAAGACCACTGGAGCTATTCAATCAACTACCTGCACTGGTGAGAATTCCTTATGGGGTCTATGAGAAGTATCCAAGCTGGGTAGGAAGGAACATTTCCTCTTTCAGATGTGTTTCCCATGACAGAATAACAAGTTCCTTTTGTTTTAGCTTCTGTTAGGTTTCCTATCAGGTTAAGGCACTTCATTTCTATACAGTCCTCTGAAATCATACACTATTTTGCAAGTATAGGATGTTTGTAGGAATAGTATTTATGAACAAGTTTAAAAGCTCTGTGTAGCTTATGCATGCATGCACGCACACGTGTGTACTCAAACATGCATGTGCATGCACTTGCCACAAGAATTCATTTGTTGGTCATGGTAACCCATATATCCTTTTGGGGAGGAGCATGTCCTTAGGACTAGCAGTTTCCTTTTGTTGTGCTGAGTGCCAAGTTCTGATGTCGCCACACTTAGCATACCTCTCTAGAGTGTGCAGACACCTAAACTTTATTATCTAATCTTTTCACCCCAAGCCATTTTTTTTTACAACTGATGAAATACCCTCACCTCATTTCTTCCACTTGCAAATGCAAAAATATTTTAAAATTCATAACCCACTTGAATCCTACAGAGAAATTTGAGAAATCCATAAGAAAGAAGGTTGGCACTTGGATGTTCAGCGTGATTCTGCTTCCCCAGAATCACGCTGGCAGTTACCCAACTGTAACAGGAAGATGATGCTTTTTATACCTTACAGGGATGGCACTGATTAATTGGTTAATAATTTAAAGTGTTTTGAAGAATAAGGGCTCTTCAGAAATGCTAATTGCCTTATTCGTGTTTGATTTAAGCATTTTTCAGCTGAATGGGCAAGGGAAAAGGAAGATGGAAGGTTGCCATTTTTCTCGGTTGCTGTAGGGAGTTGTGTTAACTGTGCTGTTTCAAACGTGATTTCTTGTATTTTTAGAAATTCTAGACACTCCCACGTTAGTAGGTAGAGTGGGGTCTGGAAGGACTCAGTTGCGTCTTTGTATCGGTGTGTGTTCCACTCCGACTTCCCCTGATAGCTCTTAGATTTCTTTGTAGCTCAGTCTTAATCAAGGTCAGGAAATATGAAGTAGTTAGTTAACAAGTTGCTTTCTGTTACGCATCAAATTGATTGGTTCTTATAATCTGTAATCTTATAATTCTAGGGGCGAGCCGAAAACCTGGTATGGAGTTCCAGGATATGCTGCCGAGCAGCTTGAAAACGTAATGAAGAAGCTGGCTCCAGAGCTCTTTGTGTCCCAGCCAGACCTCCTCCACCAGCTTGTGACGATCATGAACCCCAATACGCTGATGACTCACGAAGTGCCTGTATGTCTGCGCTAACCCCTCCACCACCATGCACTGCTTCTTGAGCACCCTTTCTTTCCTTCCCCCATAATGTAACCTGTAACAGAAGCAGCTGTTCGGTGCCTTACAGCACTGTTCAGTGGGCCAGATGCTTAGGCACTGAAACCCTGCATTACTAAACTGACTTGCTTTGCAGAGGAGTATAGTACAGTTCAGTAAGTTGGAGATTGTGTAACCATTCCTGTTAATGATTCCTATTCTATAAATTTTGCTTATAATTTTAGTAAACAAAAACATAAAAAGTTATCTGTCAACTCAAAGTAGTTTACTGTGAAAATGGTTAGCTAGTTACAATTAGATTTAAACTCAGGTTTTAAAATCTTTTTGAACATACTTTTTTTTTTTTTTTTTTTTTTCATTTTTTTTTTTTTTTTTTTTTTTTTTTTTTTTCCTCTTTTTTTTCGGAGCTGGGAACTGAACCCAGGGCCTTGCACTTACTAGGCAAGCGCTCCACCACTGAGCTAAATCCCCAAGCCCCTTGAACATATTTATAATTGTTAGAAATTTATAAAACTTATAAACATAAAGTATTTATAAAGTGTTCTTGACTGTTGAGCTATTTTTCCAGTTCTTGGTGGCAGCCTTTTATGCGTTTTTCCTCCTCTCTAAAAGAGGAAGTTGAGTAGGGATGTTTGTTGTTCATTGGAGTGCTTGTCTAATAAGCACAGCCCCTGGACTTAATGTCCAGTACTCCATAAAGAACAAATAGTGAATATTTGTGATCTCATTGTTAACCAAAATGGAATGCTGGGTAGGACTATCTTGATGGTGGTATTGAACCAATAGGACTTAGTCCCAGTGCTGCTTCCTAGCCAGAACTGTTTTACAGTGCACGCACACGCACGCGCGCGCACACACACACACACACACACACACACAAAACACACACACACACACACACCCCACGCACAGGTGCCGCTGGAGCACGCGCATGTACATGCATGCGTGCGTGAGTGCATCTGTCTCTCTGTCTGTCGCATTTGGGCGTTGTTCCTCGGAGACCATCCATCTTGATTTTCAGACAGGATCTCTGAGGAGTCCATTTGTGGAGGGCCCACTGAGTCTGTATTTGTGGACCATAAAGTAATGATGAAAAGTATAAGACATTCTCCATACCTTTATTGTTAGCATTTTTCCTGGGTTTTTCCAATTTGTCAAAATTGGAATAAAATCTAGGGGCTAGATTTTAGGGCCTTGGGAAATCAATGGATTCATTCTTCATTCCTGGTCTGGAACTTGCTGTGAAGTCTAGATTGTTCTCCATCTCAGAGATCCGTTCTGTGCTTCATTATGACCGAACCCTAGGAGATTCCTGATTGATTGCATCTGTAAAAAAGATCTTTCTTGCCTCTTAGGTGGGGTCTTATTTTTGTGGTATGAGCCCTAACTGTCTTCTGTTCAGGGACTGTTTAGTTCCATTAGTGTGGTAGACCATTCCATCTTGTGGCAGAAATCAAGTGATTCTAACAGTAATTTTTTTCTCCTTACTTTTGATAGAAGGAAGGTGTGTGCGTCTGCCTGTGTGAGCGTGTGTTTTGGGTTCTGTCCTATTTGTCTAGAGAATCATCTAATGGTTTATGTCCAAATATTCCTAGAGACCATTACTACAAAACCTTGACCTCCCCTCCCGTCTCTGTAGGTGTATCGAACGAATCAGTGTGCTGGGGAGTTTGTCATTACGTTCCCGAGAGCCTACCACAGTGGCTTCAACCAAGGCTTTAATTTTGCTGAGGCGGTTAATTTCTGCACTGTTGATTGGGTATGTGTTCACGCTATGCATCTGAGCCTTCTGAAATCGTAACCTATTTATTTATTTATTTATTTATTTATTTATTTATTTATTTATTTTTGTGGAAATAGCATAGAATGCTTTAAAAACTATCACAGGGACTTGATAGTCATCTGGCTTCTATGCAAAGTCTTTTCCAATCTACAATGAGATAACACATTGACACTGTGTGTCAACTCCAACATGCACCTCATGGGTGGGTGCACGTGTTTGGCTAAAGAAATGTAGATAGCTGGGAGTAGCCTAACATGGGTCTAGGAACTGTACTTTGGACCTCTCTATAAAAAAATCAGCATTTTTCTCTTCCTGCTGAGCCACCTCTCCAATGTCAAGACACTTGTTTTAAATTGTTCATGTTTTAAATGAAGTTTTGGAGAAAACAGCAGTGTTTTTTCTCTTTGGGTTTTTTTTTTTAAAATTCAAACAATCCTGCTTCTGCAGGTTTTGGGAAACCTAACTTAGAGCAAGGATGCTAAGATGCTTCCGGAAGAGTAGGGGCTTCATAAGGCCAAAGCTTATAAAGCCGGCAAACCGGAGCGAACACCCTAGTCTTAGACTTCTAGGGTTTCAGTTAGCACTGTTGCCTGAGGAACGGTACTAATATTACCAGGCACTCTTCGAATTACTCCTTAATTCATTATCAATATATCTTTTTCCTAAACCAGATTTCAACCAAGTTACCTAATGTGTTAGATCTTTAGAGCGCAATAATTGGCCCAGGGACCTCGGAATCTGGGGTTCCAGTCTAGTTTAGGGCTGATCGCTGTTTTGACCTAGATCGTCGTGAGTCAGAATATGAGTGCCTGTCATTCCTCTGCCTTGCACACAGCTGCCGTTGGGCCGCCAGTGCGTGGAGCATTATCGCCTGCTGCACCGCTACTGCGTCTTTTCCCACGATGAGATGATATGCAAGATGGCTTCCAAGGCTGATGTGTTAGACGTGGTAGTGGCATCCACTGTTCAGAAGGACATGGCCATCATGATTGAGGATGAAAAGGCTTTAAGGGAAACTGTCCGTAAACTGGTAAGGTTATTGGAAATCCAGTTCCATGTTGTTGACTAGAATTTACCATGCTCCTGTGCTTTTTCCTACTTTCGAACTCCTTCTTTTGGCGGGAATGTCCTTGAACTCCTGCTTTATGAAGCTTTTCCATATTGTATTTAATGTCCTCAAAAGCAATTCTAATTGACTTGTAGTAATACTTTGTTTTTTTTATACTTTGTATTTTATTCCTTCTATCAGTTTCTGTAAAATATGTCTGTTTCAGTTATAAAATTATTTTGTTAGTGCTGCTCCATCTGTCTGACCTCCTCCCTCTTTCCATCCCTTCTTTCCTCTCCTCTAATAGTGTTTCATGAATCTTAGCATGGCCTTGAACTCTCCTGATCTTCCTGCTTCTATTTTCTGATTACACGCTTGCGTCTTTTAAATGTCATTTTATTATGTACCCTTCTAAGGACATCTGTGCACAATAAAGAACTGGAGTCACGAAGATTCTCTGTCTCATACTTTTAAAGTATCAATGGCCTCTGGATCATTTTAAGTAATTTTGCTTATATAAAACAGAAATCTAAAGTGGTGTTGGTTTATTTTTGCATATGGATGTCCAGTTGTCTTAAAAACTATTTTCTCTCTGAATGGCCTTGGTACCTTGGTTTAAGACCTGTGAATTTAACTTGTTGCTAGTACTAAATTGGTAGTTATTACTTACGTGATTCTCTCCACCGGCCCCTGTATGTATGCAAGCAGTACCTGTGCATGTGAGTTCAGTGATCACACAGATCAGAATAGGATGTCAGATGTAAGTTACAGACGGTGCTTGTAAGCTCAATAATATGGGTGCTGGGAACTGAACTTGTGTCCTTTCCAAATCTGCACATTTAACGTTGCCGTCCCTCCATCCCATTAATTTTTAAAAGGCTCTGAGTCTTCCAATTTCCTTTAGGAGGCAGGGTCACAGTCAGCTTAGGATGGCCTTGAAATTCTTTTGGCGGGAATGTCCTTGAACTCTGACCTCCTTCCTCTGCTTCCCCAGGATTAGGATTATAGGTATAGGCTGGCATACTCAGTTTCTTTCAGTGCTGACATGGAATTCAGGGCTTGGAGCATATAAGGCAAGCATTCCACCAGCTGAGCTATAATCCTAACCCCTAGCTTTGGTCTTTATTTTAAAAATTATTTTTATGTCTTTCAGTTCTTTTACATTTTCCTGTTATGATTTCGATTTAGTAGATTTTTATTCTTTAGGGTCAACTACAGCTTAGCAGTGACTTCATTTTTATTTGCCACTGTGTATGGAGTCCTGGACTGTTGCCTGTGGGAGCTCACTGTGGAGCACAGCAGGATGTCTGCTGCCCCGAGATGTTTAATGTTGAAGACAGCAGTTCCTAGTGGATTTAAGTGACTTGCCAAGGTCTACATCAGTAGTGGTAGCTAGTGATTACCTTCACAGTACCTGCCTTAAGACCAAAATCCCAGCCTGGTGGAGTAAGTTCCTGCTTTAGCTGAAGAGCTCTTAGCAGTTTCTAGCTGCTAGAGGAGGGAGAGTGGGTTTTCCTAGGGGCCGTACCAGTGGGAGGCTGTCTGTACTCCACTGGGCCCACACTCACGTGCATGTGGAGGTACTACAAACACAAAATGACAGAAAACTGGGACAGGCAAGTTGGGAGGGGGTTGTAGTAGGGAGTAGATGTAAATAAAATACATTGGTAGAAAATTCTCAAAATAAAAATATTTCATAAAAAATAAGGTAGTAATTTCTGCAACTTGGAAAACTATCACACCCCACCCCCCAAGGTGTGGAATTTACAAGTTAAAATTGTTCAAATTTTCATTCTGAAGGCAAATTCAGAGTTGTTTTTTGTTCTTCTTTAACCTTAACTCTTTCCAGTCTACAGAAGTCCTTTTCAGTGATCCTGATTAAAATGAAATCTGTTCATTTTTACTTTGTCACTGTTGACTTAACATATAATTGTCAGAAATTGTTAAAATAGTAAAGTCAAACAAAGTCTAATGGGCTGTAAATTGAGTTAACCAGAATTGGCCTTCTTAAGGTTGGATTTGGATGCAGATAAGAAAAGATGGCAGAAATCTGCCTTTAAACGACGAGATGTCGTCTCTCAGCAGGGCTTGCTAGAGTCAGATGGGAGGTGCTGCAGTTCCCTTAGGAAAGACTTGCGACTTTAAAATGTTTTCTACTTTATTTCTTAATGAGTTTATTATTTCCTGGATTACACATTCTCTGAATTATTTCAATACCGATCACTGTAGGCAACTCTCTGCATAAAGAATCGGGAGACCAGGAACTGACTGGCTTCGGCTGCATAGCCATTTTGCTTTGTTTCCTCCCTCCCTCCCACATTTTTATTTTGTTTTAAAAGTGTGTGTATTGGTAGAAGGCGTTGGATCTCTGGCCACAGCTATAGAGGTACAAGGCTGTGAGCTACTTGTCGTAGGTGCTGGGAACTGAGGTCCTCTCCATAGTCCTCTTTGGAGCGGCTCTGTTAGTCTTGAGGAAGACACTAAGGATCAAGTTCAGAGCTCTGTGCACTGTAGGCCAGTGCTCTCAAGTGTCCCAGCTTTTATTTTCTTCTGTGATAGAAGCATGCGTCTTTTGCTTTTCCTCTGTGCCCTAAACTTTATATAAGGTAAGTTTGGTGTAAGGCTGCTGACCTCAGCAGTATTAATAATTCAATGATTTCATAGTAAGTTATACTTGAGGACTTGCCTTACCCAAAGAGGGATTTATTCTCCTTGGACAATAGGAGTAACATGCTATTGTTATTTTTTAGATTATATAGTTCTAAATAGTGCTTATGAATTTTACTAAGGCTTTTCTTTTACTTCAGTGCATACTTGTCTTGGGTCTTTTATTATCCTTTCAGATCCTCTAATACAGATTTTATTTTAGGGAGTGATTGATTCTGAGAGAATGGACTTTGAGCTGTTGCCGGATGATGAGCGGCAGTGTATAAAGTGCAAAACTACGTGCTTCATGTCTGCCATCTCCTGCTCGTGTAAACCTGGCCTGCTGGTTTGCCTGCATCATGTCAAAGAGCTGTGCTCCTGTCCCCCTTACAAGTATAACCTGCGGTAAGTAAGGATGGGGTTTGGGAGAGCATCCAGTCAGTCATTTACTTCTCTCCTGTGTGTGCATGTGCTTGAGTGTACAGACATCCAGATGTGTGGCATGCATGTGCACGTGAGATCATAATTATGTGTGAATGTGGTTATGTATCTAAAGGCAGCAGGAAGAGAGAGACACTGGGCCTAGCTTGAGCATTTGAAACCCCAAAGCCTGGTCCCAGTGACACTTCCAGCAAGGTTACACCTACTAATCCTTGCCAGGTTGCACCACTCCTTAATGATCAAGCATTCAAATGTTGGAGTATACAGGGGTCCTTCCTAGTCAGACCAGCACATGTAGGTTTTGGGGATTGAAACTCGGGTAAAGTGCTCTACTGGTTGAGGCATCGTCCCAGCCGACACTGAATCATTAGTTACAATCTCAGTGACATCTCTATAGGTCTCTAAAATGTTGAGGATATAACGTTTGCTTTTCTCCACAGCCCTGTCTGAACGCTGCTTGTGTTCTTTGTCCAGGTATAGATACACTCTGGATGATCTCTATCCGATGATGAATGCATTGAAGCTTCGAGCAGAGTCGTACAATGAATGGGCCTTAAATGTGAATGAAGCCTTGGAAGCAAAGATTAATAAGAAGAAAAGTACGTAATGCAGAAAGTGGCTCTCAGTAGCCTGCAAAGTCTAGTTGGGTTTTTTTGGGGTCAACTTTTTTGAAATAGCCTAATTTCACCCTTAGCTCTTATGTCTAAGTAAGTTTCCAGACCCTTGGCAGTTTTTAATCAAGATGGATGAGGCGTATTACCTCAACGTCTAAATGGAGTCTGGGCGCATAGATTATACAAGAGGATTTTGGGACTAGAGCGATGGCTCAGTGGGTCAATGCACATGCCACACAAGCCCAGTGACCTTAGATTAGGTTCCTGGAACCCATGTGAAGGTGGGAGGAAAGCCAACTTCACAGTGTTGACCTCTGACCCCCACTTGCACACCATGCCGCACATTTCCCCTCTTCTTTGCCCCCTTCCCCTGCAAGAAAAAGAAATAAAGAACAAACTAAACTTTTAAAAATCAAAATAGAGCTGGAAGGTTGGCTCAGAGGTTAGAATCTTCTTTCAAAGGACCTGGGTTTGATTCCAGTCATCCACATGGTTGCTCACAACAGCCTGTAACTCCATTCCCAGGGGAGACAGTGCTTCTTTCTGTCCTCTGCAGCCACTTTATACATATGGTGTATAGACATACACACAGGCCATAATTCTTATTTATATAGAAATAAGCCATATGTGGTAGCACATGCCTTTAAATGCAGCACTCAGGAGGCAGAGGCAAGGAGTCTGGGCCACAGACAGGACAGCCAGGGCTACCGAGAAGCCAAAATAAATAAGTGATTAAATAAATCATATCTTAAATGTTGGCTTAGCATTTCCTAGTTCTAGTCAGAGTTCGGTGTCCCGGGCTCTTATCCTTACCTTTTAAAATGGAGGAGTTTTCTTTGTATTTGTTTGCCTGCATGCATTTGTATGTGTGCCTACTCTGTGTGTGCCTGATAAACACTGAGACCAGAAGAGGCTGGGTCCCTGGAGATGGAGTTGGGGATGATTGTGAGTTGCTGTGTGGGAGCCGTAACTGAACCTGGGTCCTCCTTAAAATCAAGTACTCTTAGCGGCTGAGTCACTGCAGCCATTCTCCTCCTTTCTGATTTCTGTTTGTGTGTCTGTGCGTGTGTGTGTATGTATGTGTGTATGTATGTGTGTGTGGGTGCTTACAGAGGCCAGAAGAGAGTGCTGGATCCCTGGATCTGGGATTATAGACTCATGAGTCATGTGGGCTCTGGGATCAAAATGTGGCTTGAACAGTGAGTGCTCTTAGCTGCCATGGCTCGCAGCTCAGCAGGTCACTCTCCCCCTTTTCATGGGAGGGAAGGGAGCACCACCACCAGTTTCTTGTCAGCTATAAAGTGAATCGAAGAGCTGAGAATTGGGTTAAGCCACGGTAGAATCTCTATTACTTTTCTTACAGAAACCAGCAGATTTGGAAAAAAACCCTACACTTGTATCCTGAAGACTCCGCTCTAAGCACACTTTGTCCAGCCACTCCCCATCCCCTAATCAGCTTTCATTTTTTTTTTTTTTTTCGGAGCTGGGGACCGAACCCAGGTCCTTGTGCTTGCTAGGCAAGTGCTCTACCACTGAGCTAAATCCCCAACCCCCCATCCCCTAATCAGATGAACATTGCTTTTGCCTCATTTCTGGGTATAATTGACAGAAGGCCTCTCCACTCTGTAACATGGATTATGAACTTGATCCCGGACCCCAGGATGACTTGTTCTTTGTTTTAGGTCTCGTCAGCTTTAAAGCTTTGATTGAAGAATCAGAAATGAAGAAATTCCCAGACAATGATCTTTTGCGTCACCTTCGCCTAGTTACGCAGGATGCGGAAAAGTGTGCCTCTGTTGCCCAGCAGTTGCTTAATGGCAAAAGGCAAACGAGGTATATATATTTCTGACTGTTGGAGACTGGAATCCATTGTACCTGAGCCTGGAAACCTATTATGATTTTTGTTTCCATTCTGGGTTTCTGTGACTTTGCGTCTGTGAGTAATGACTGTCTGTTGTGTGGCTTCCTCGGGCCCTTGTCTTTTAGGTATCGATCTGGTGGAGGGAAGTCTCAGAGTCAGCTGACAGTGAATGAGCTTCGGCAGTTCGTGACTCAGCTGTGCGCTCTTCCCTGCGTCCTTAGTCAGACACCACTGCTAAAGGTAACCATGTAAAGATGCGTAGGAGGGCTTCTTTGTTAGTTGACATCATTATGTAACCTCTCTTGTGGTTAATTTGTCTGTTAGTCTTTGCATGTGGGTATGTGTATCTACAGAGGCCAAAGGAGAACATCAGGTACATTAAATTCTGGAATTGACAGTGGTTTTGAGCCACCTGATGGGGGCTGGGAACTGCAATTTTCTGTCCTTGAAGAGTGGCAAGTACTCCTGACCTGAGCCGATAATTTGCACCCAACTAATTTTCATTAATTTACAAATATTTGAATGACGCATTAATGTTTATGGTTATACTGGGTGGGTATAAGGAGATTATATTAAA
This sequence comes from Rattus rattus, assembly GCF_011064425.1. Taxonomy (NCBI): domain Eukaryota; kingdom Metazoa; phylum Chordata; class Mammalia; order Rodentia; family Muridae; genus Rattus; species Rattus rattus. Next base: position 1,093,711 of record NC_046163.1, on the reverse strand, counting down.
AGGAAGATAAAGTTGAGATTTTCTTTGTGAAAGTGACCACTGAATCTAGCATGGTGACCCACAGTTCCAACATGTAGATCCCAAGGCAGGAGGACTGCGATTAGTAGGAAGCAGTCTGGGCTCCATGGTAAGTCCAAGGAGCTGGACAGATGTATGAGCTCTTGCTACAACTAATGGATCAGAGGCTGGATTTCCTATACCTGCAGGATTATGGCTAAGGTGCTAAGGCCTGTTGGCTTCCTAGCTGAAAGAAAATGTGAGTGCCATTGAGGTTCAGGGAGAGAGCCTGCCTTGGAGAAATAGAGAATTCTTAATGCCCTCTTCTGCCCATCACAAGATGAATGTAGAAACAGATGCAGATACCCACTGAATGCACATGTATATGAACTCACATAGACGTATAAAAACTTGCACGCATGCACACCTGCACACCTGCACACCAAAACTAAAGTAAGAAAGTGACTACTGACCAGTTCCTAGGGTTGGTATACACTTACTCTTATGCCCTCATTTTGGTCATAGCACAGTTAGTGGCATTTATGTTGCCTCGTTTCCTCGAGTTATTACTGACACAGTGTGGCTTGGTGGAGAAAGTCAAACCTCTTCAGGTCTTTCTTTGTTCTTGGTTTCCTGAGACAGGGTCTTTCTGTCTGTGCAGCTGTCTGGAACTTGCTTTGTAAACCAGGCTGGCCTCAGAGCTTTGCCTGCCTCTGCCTCTTGAGTGCTGGGATTAAAGGTGTGCCCTTTTAAGGTCACACAGTGAACTTCATTTTGATGTTTGACTGCTACTGTTCGCCTTTGTTTTCATTTAGGATCTCTTGAATCGTGTGGAAGATTTCCAGCAGCAGAGCCAGAGACTGCTGTCTGAGGAGCGGCCCCGTGCTTCTGAGCTTCAGCAGTTGCTGGATGTCAGCTTCACTTTTGATGTTGAACTTCCACAGCTAGCTGAGATGCGTATCCGCTTAGAACAGGCCCGTTGGCTAGAAGAGGTTCAGCAGGCTTGCCTGGACTCCAGCTCCCTTTCTTTGGATGATATGAGACGACTCATAGACTTAGGGGTGGGGCTAGCTCCATATTCTGCCGTGGAGAAAGCTATGGCCCGCCTGCAGGAACTGCTAACAGTGTCAGAGCACTGGGACGACAAAGCCAAGAGTCTCCTCAGAGCAAGGTAAAGCAAACACAATGTAATCTCTAAGCTTTGTGTGGTAGGTGAATGTTAAAGTGTAGAACAGAGACGCCAGTGCCGTCCTTGTAGAACACTTGTGCAAAAACCTGATCTGTTTGAGCTTATTTTGACACATGAGTAAAGAAAATTAGTCAGGGTTTGTGATACAAACTTTTAATCCCATCACTTGGGAGGTAGAGGCAGGTGGAGCTCTGTGAGTTTGAGGCCAGCCTGGCCACACAGTAAGTTCAGGACAGCCTGGGCTACATAGTGAGATCCTGTTTCATAAGAGAAAATTTTTTCTTATTTTACTGCTTATAAAATAAGTGGTTTAGATGGAAATGACTTAGGGATGGGGTTGAATGAGATTTCCTGGTCGTCTCCAGTGATGCTGTTTTTGGAGGAAGAAAAGTTTACAATATAAATAATAAGTAAATAAATGAATAAGTGCAAAATAAATAGAGCCCAGAGTCATGCAAGATGTCATAGGGTATTTTGAGTAGAAACAGTTAGTTATGGTTCCTATTGCTTGGTAGGTCTGGACGCTTCATCTGTTTAGATCTTAGATAGAGGTATGACAGGCATCTGGCCAGGGGTGAAAAGGGTTAGTCATTTCCCAGTCCTCCTTTCTGTGCGGCAGATCTTCACTGGGTCACCAGACCACAGAGGCACTAAACCGTCTAGGTTACAGATATGGTTTGCAGTAGTCGTCATTGAGCTGAGAGGGTGCAAACATGTTTTGCTGTTGTGCTTTGAGTGTGTCAATGTTTTAGAGAATTTTAATTTTCTTAATTTATTTGATTCTTAACATTTTACCTACCTCAACATAGATGATATGACCAGTTATTAGTATTAGTAAGTTACTTTTTACATTAGGACTTTGTTATTACTTAAAATCAGGGACATGTAGAACTAATTGTGCTTTTAGACTCTGTGGCTGAAGAGATGGCCCAGCTGTTGAAGGTGCCCCTGCCGTGCTGGACACAAGTTCACAGTTGCCTAAAACCAGCTCTGGGGCTTCCGGTGCACTCCTGCGTGCACACGGAAAATAAAATGATGGAAACCTTCCTTGTTTTCAAAATCTTGATCATTTGAAATGAGCCGTTTGATATGTAGTGATCAGTTCCATTAATATGTTTTTGTTGTTGTGATGGTGGTGGTGAATTTCTTTAGAAATGACTTTCTTAGTCTTTTGTATAAGAAAAATGTAGTTTGTGGCTGCGGTTAGGAGCACTGACTGCTCCAGGGTACCTCAGTTCAATTCCCAGCACCAGTGGCAGCTCGCCACTGTCTGTAACTCTGTTCCAGGGGTCCATGGCACCAGGCAGGCACAGGGTGCACATACATGTGTGTGCAGGCAAAAGTTCATATACATAAAGAAAAATAAACCTTTAAAAAAGCGAGAGAAAAGAAAAAGAAAGTTCTGTTAAGTCTTTGTTTTGCTTTTGCAGACCTCGGCATTCCTTGAGTAGCCTTGCTACAGCAGTAAAAGAGATGGAGGAGATCCCCGCCTATCTGCCCAATGGTACAGTCCTGAAGGATTCTGTGCAGAAAGCCAGAGACTGGGTTCAGGATGTAGATGCATTGCAGGTAGGTTAAAAAGAAAAAACAATGTCCTGAGTCTGTACATGCAGTTAGCTGTGGTTTCCTCCTACCTGGACAGGCCTGGGTAGGGCCTTCAGAGTTTGACAGCAGTGAGCAGAGGATAGGGAGGCGGAAGCAGGAGCAGGAGGCTACAGTCCTCCCAGCCTCCTGGGGTCTGCAGCCCTTGGTGCTAAAGACGAAACAGCTCTCAGACATGTATGACCATGGCCTGCACTTTTCTTCTCTGACTTCTTAGAGCGTTGTCCCTCATCTCGGTGTGTGTGTGTGTGTGTGTGTGTGTGTGTGTGTGTGTGTGTGTGTGTACTTGCACCAACACACTAGATTTGTTTTTCACATGTATGACTATTGTGCCTGTATGTGTGTCTGTGGGTCACATAGATGCCTGATGTCCGATGCCTAAGGAATTGAGAAGAAGGTGTTTGGTCCCCTGGAACTGCAGTTGCTTGTGGGTGCTGGCAATCAAACCTGGGTCCTCTGAGCCATCTCCTGATACAGTTCTAGAGATCCCAACGTCTTTCTTCTCCCACTCCTTAGACACCTCCAGTGGGTCCCCTTCCTTCCCTCTCTTTTATTTATTTATTTTTTTCTTCGGAGCTGGGGACCGAACCCGGGGACCGAACCCAGGGCCTTGCGCTTGCTAGGCAAGCGCTCTACCACTAAGTTAAATCCCCAACCCCTCTCTCTTTTATTTCTAACCCATGTATCTGTCAGTGACATCCTGAATCAGAGTGGGAGGAGAACTAGGAATTAGTAAATGGGCCTTGCACATGATTCTTCTATGTGCTAAAGTTTTAAAAGCATTGGGCTTTCTAGCCTATATTTTAATTTCCTGAGTAAGTCACCACTGACAAGGGAATTGGAATAAAATACTATCTTTTAAAATGCAAGTCAACCTTACTCTTAAGTTAGTACAGATATTTCTGTTGAAGTAAATTTCTTTGATACTGATCATAGGAACCAGTGTGACAGATGACTTTATCTATAGGTGTAAACGGTTTATAGATGGGTATGAACAGACAAAAGATGAGTGTGTCACATTCTGTCATCCTTTGGAGCCTAGAATCAAGTGTTAAGTGAAAAACAAGTGTTGCTCACTGCTCCCTCACCCACCCTTGCTGAGTTTAACATGGGGAAGTCATTGAGCCATTGGCCGTGAGCTAGACGGAAACTTACTTTTCCTACTTTACATACAAGTATTCTTTTCTTAATTTATTAGGCAGGAGGACGCGTGCCAGTGTTAGAAACACTCATTGAACTTGTCGCAAGAGGCCGATCCATCCCGGTACATCTGAATTCTTTACCCAGATTGGAAATGCTAGTATCCGAGGTTCATGCTTGGAAAGAAAGCGCTGCTAAAACATTCCTGCTTGAGAATTCGCCGTACTCTCTGTTAGAGGTAAGTTTGCAGTGAGCATGCATGCCGGAGCTTTGATCTCTAGTTTGAACACAGTTTGTAGCATGCAAAAGTGACCTCATTGTATCTATCTTGTTGTGAGTTGTTTTTTTTTTTAGCAACTTCAATGTTTTCTGTATAGCTGAGAACATTTTTTCATTAGTTTTTGTGTATGTGTGTAAGTCTCTCTCTGTTCTCAGGGAGCCTTGAGTTATGGCAGTCCACTGCTCTGCCTCTTAAGTTCAGGGCTCACAGGTGTGCGCAGCGCCACGCCTGGTTGTGTAAAGGTTCCTGTTTAGGCTCTAATTAGACTCTAAAGGTGCCTGTGACTCACTACCTTTGTTCTATGTGTATGCGTGATTTGCCTGCATGTATATCTGGGCACCATTTGTGTGCAGTGCCTATGGAAGGCAAAAGAAGTCTGTCCCTTGGAATTGGAGTTAAACAGCTGAGAACCATGTGGGTGCTGGAAATTGGACCCCAGGCCTCTAGAAAAACAGCACTGAGCCATCTCTCCAGCCCTACTGTGCCTACATTTTTAGTGAGCCTGGTTTTCAAAAAAAGCTTGAGTATTTTTATATTTTCTGTAAGCTGCTGCCCATACATTACTGTTGGAATCAGTTGGTGTCTATCATTTTTACCTATTTCATTAAGTCTGGAATAAAAGACTATGTTTATGGAGCCTGCTTCTTCCTCCTGTCCCATTTTTTTTCTCCATTTTTAATCATTTATTGTGTGTGTGTGTGTGTGTGTGTGTGTGTGTGTGTGTGTTACACGCATGCATGCCTATGAGTAGAGTTTTTAGAGTCAGCATGCTTCAAAGAAAATGGTTGATTGTAAGAAATATGTGTTGCACTGCTCAGGCCTTTGACGTGGCTAATCTGAAATCTGTTTGACCGTCGGCTGTGTTTTCTCTCTTACATTAGGTTCTTTGTCCTCGGTGTGACATTGGCCTTTTGGGATTGAAAAGGAAGCAGAGAAAGTTGAAGGAGCCCTTGCCAAGTGGGAAGAAGAGAAGCACCAAGTTAGAGAGTCTGAGCGATCTGGAAAGGGCTCTGACTGAGAGCAAAGAGACGGCGTCAGCTGTGCGTAGCAGGGTTTCTCTTGCTCTATTTTGGGGGAGGGCAGTGTTTTACCCTATTGGAACTATTAGGAGTAGTAGAATAGTTAGGAGAATAACTTGAAAAGTGCTTGACTTTGCCAGAAGAATTTTTGAAAATGGTGAGGATTAAAGACTGTTCAGATCGGTGAGGTCGTTTCAGTGGTAAAGCCCCTGCCTGGCATTAGTGATTGCCTGAATTGTAAGACACAAAACATCCCCACAGGTGCATAAAATTTGAAATAGCCCTGTTGTCATGGAACTCACTATGTAAACTATGATGTCCTTGAATTTGCCTTCTAAGTGCTGAGATGAAAGGTGTGTCACCATGCCTAGCTCAGTCTGAGTCTTGAATATGCCTATGGATTTATCTAGAAATGCTAAGGAGATGAAGGCTGCCAGAAAGGTTAACTTGTTAACTTGCCCCAGGAAGCACATCAAAAGTATATCAGAGCTGGGTGGGGTGGCACCCAGCAGGCAGGGGCAGATGGCCTTGAGTCCAGGACGTCAGAACTACATGAGGAGATGCTATCCCCAAAGTTAAGAAAAAGAATTATATAATCGAGTCTTGCCCACATTTTGTAAGCATTGTTGATTCAAGATAGTACCCAAGAAGGTTCAACGGTGACTAGTTGATGCTTAATGAGCAGTGTCTTGGTGAAAGGGCTCAGCTGTGTGATTGCTGGGCTTCTGAGGGTCTTTATCAAAGCAGTCTACAGAGGCTAAGACAATAAGTCTTAGCAGGATCTCTGGATTATACTGTCCGTTGTTGACTAAGACACTGCCTACTGAAACTTGACTGGAACTAGACTGAATGGACTCGTTTTTGGGCCACAGAGCATTCTCTAGTAGCTATCTGACATTGACATGAACTTGCCTTAGTTTGTTTTATAAATTTTGATACCTAGAGTCTGTTCTTTATTTAAGACAGTCAACAGTCAAATCTTTGGAAACTTTCATGGTATGTATGTCTGTGTCTGCCACTTGGGCGCCTCAGGTACCTCATTATGAAGACCTGAGTGAAAGTGGTAGTTCTCTGAAATCTACGAATGCCTGTGTCAACTTTGCATGCATTATCTTTCATAGGTTCTAGTGTCCTCTCCTGGCTTTGTGTACATACTCTGTGGTTATTCTATGGTCTTCACTTCCTCTCCATTGCTGAGCTGTGGAGGGGACCTTGTTAACACATAACATACACATGCATACACGTGTACATGTCTATGAAAGTTAATTTAACAAAAATAGATGTTATTTTAATATACCATAAGTTCGTTACTGATTTACTTCTATACTATCTATCCCGCCCCCCCAAAGAAAAAGCCTCCATTATTTGTGTATCTACTGAAAATCTGAAAAAAATGGAGAATTCATTCTGTCCTTATGACTCAGGCATCTCACCTGATGAATCAAGATTGATCTGGCTTGGTTCTTAAAGAATGTGCTTTCACTGGTGTATCTGTTCTCTCCTGGTCCTTTTCCTTGAGACAGTTGGCCAGTTAATCTGGACAGATCCCTGGTATCTAGTAAACGCTTAGTCTCACCTTGTAAACGTTCCCTTTATGGATAGCTTGTAAGTGGTGTCTAGAGAAAATGTGTTCATCTGTGAAGTTGATCCTGCTTAGGTATTTTCAAACTCCTTCATAAGTCTAAGAGGTCTGTGCCACCATGTCCAAGTTATGGAGTGCTAGGGACGGACCCCAGTGTTTCAAGCTGCTAAGTACGAATTCTTTATCCACATACCAGCTCCAGATGGTGTTATAGGTTTTGTGGGGTTTTTGTTTGTTTGTTTGTTTGTTTTGTTTTTGTTTTTTGTTTTTGTCAGATACTAATTTCATAGCATATTTATTGCTGCTGTGTTCAGTGCATCTAGATAAATGCCTTAGCAGTGAACAACAGTAAGACAGAGCAGCCCACTGTGCAGTGGGTGCTTAAGCGCTCCCCCTCCCCTTCCACCCCATTGTAGTTCAGACTGGATCGAACTTTGGCTGCACTCAGTCCTCTTATCTCAGCCTCCTGAGTGTCACATTTTCAATCTTGAGCTACCGCTCCTGGCTCAAGACTTTGTCTCCTGTATGTACCTTTCTAGAAAGAAGATATAAAGTCTTCTCAGGGAAGCAGAGTCCAGGCAATCAGTCTGCAGGTTGGACTTTAGGAGACGCGTTAAGTAGTTGCTGAGAAAACACTTGTGTTTACTATGTGCAGAGCAGAGCGTTCCGTCTCACAGCTCATCATAGGCTTTGTTGGGTTGCAGCCCGCTGTCCTGTTCATTTTGTGCATGCAGAAATTTAGCCACAGTAGAATGTGGCTTAGCTTGAGGCAGAGCTTGCCCTGGATTTGAATTCGGACAGTCTCCTCTGGAACCCATCTAATTATAATTAACCTTTAGGATCTTGAGTTGTGAGGAGAGATCGTTCTCTGTGACAGTGTCTTTGGTGGCTAATTCCTTTTCAGATGGCAACTCTTGGGGAAGCTCGCCTACGAGAGATGGAAGCTTTGCAGTCTCTCAGATTTGCCAATGAAGAGAAATTGCTGTCACCTGCCCAAGATGTGGAGACGAAGGTCTGCTTGTGTCAGAAGACTCCAGCCACTCCCATGATTCAGTGTGAACTCTGCAGGGATGCTTTCCATACTAGTTGTGTGGCGGTGTCCAGTATTTCACAAAGCTCCCGAATCTGGCTTTGTCCTCACTGTCGAAGGTCAGAGAAGCCTCCATTAGAGAAAATTCTGCCTCTGCTGGCCTCCCTACAGCGTATAAGAGTTCGTCTTCCTGAAGGGGATGCACTCCGATACATGATTGAAAGAACCGTGAACTGGCAACATAGAGCCCAGCAACTGCTTTCTTCAGGGAATCTAAAACTTGTGCAGGACCAAGCGGGTTCTGGACTGTTGTTTAGCAGATGGCCAGCCTCAGCAGGAACGGCGTCAGCAGCAGACAAGGTGAGTGTGCACTGTTTGGGATACTGTGGCTGGCACAGCTCTAATTCTGGCTGGTGTTGCTGGTCCCGAGCCCTTCCCCTCTGGCTCTGGCAGCCTTTTACCTTAGGTGGGTTCTGACAGCTCTGACCACCAGGCTTATGCAGCAAGCCATCTTGCTAGTCTTGCTTTTGTTTTTTTGAGAAAAGGTCTCAGCCAGCCCAGAATGGTTTTAAGTTACTGTATGTGAGGATGATCTTGAACTGCTGCCTGCCTCTTGTGAGTGCTGGGGCTATGGGCGTGCGAGACTGGTTCTGGGCACTAACACTAGAACTTCCTGCGAGCTATCAGACACTTGAGGAACCAAATTGTACCCCACTGTCAGGAGTCTTTCTTAGGCTTGCTGTTTGCTGTGCCCTTGTGTACCTCTTTCAGTATCTGTTAGTCTGTATGCATGGCTAGTTTATGCTTTTTATGCATATAAGTTTTTGCTTGATTGAATATTTTTTTCCTTTCATGTAAGTCATGGTGTGGAAAGGGAGACCAACACTTGCTTGTCCTTTTTAGCCTTTTTTTTTTTTTTTTTTTTTGGTTCTTTTTTGTTTTGGAGCTGGGGACCGAACCCAGGGCCTTGCGCTTCCTAGGCAAGCGCTCTACCACTGAGCTAAATCCCCAACCCCCCTTTTTAGCCTTTAAGGAAGAATAATGTTTGAAGGGTTTGGGTGCATTTGCACACGTGTGTGTATGTGTGTGTGTCTGTCTGTCTGTCTGTGTGCGCGCTCCTCTGTGGAGCTGCTTACCTTTGTTCTGAGACAGGGTTTCTTCACTGGAATCCAAGGCCTGTCCAGTTGGCTAGCTTGGCCGGCCAGTGACCTCTGAAGATCTGCTTATCTCCTACTCCACGGTGCTGGGATTAAGAACATAGGCTGCCACACCTCGATTAGTGTTTGTGTCTGCTCTAGTGTGGGTGCTGCAGGAGGAGTGTGATGGGAGGAGGGGAAGGAGCGTGCGTGCAGTTAGAATGGCAATGGTCAAGCTTTATGTCTGGTTCCTGTTTCCTCGGGATTTATTATTTATTATTTGTGTTTGCCACATGTGTGACTGGTGCTGACAGAGGTCAGAAGACGACACTGGATCCCCTGGAACTGGAGTTATACCATGTGGGTGCTGGTTGCTCTGAGCCAACCCTGCAGCCCCTTTAATCTTTTTTTTTTTTTTAAAACAGTTCCTTTCATCCTGTGAGTCCTGGTTATTGAACTCAGGCCAGTAAGCTTAATGGCAATCACCTTTACCTGGTGAGCCATTTTGCTGACCTCCCATCCCAATATATTTCTGTAACAGATATTTACAAACTGGGTATAGTGCTATTCACCTGTACCCTTTCCGAAGGGTGAGATCACCCAAGCACAGGAGTTTAGATCAGGCTGGACCTGCATCTCTCTAAACAGCTTGAGGATAGGTATGTCCTGGTGTGTTTGCCTGAGGACTGACCCCCAGCATCACAGAGGTGGAGGAGGAGATTGCTGTCATGGCTATGGAGTTAGGTGATCCACAGGACACGGGTGTAAGGACTGTAAGTGGCCTCCTACTTCATCTTTTCCTCTAAGTACTTCTGAAATAGCATGTGATTGCATGCTTAGTGCTGCTTGGGTAGCCAGCAGCAGAGTCTGTTGTACTTCTTGACACAGGCTGTGCAGGGAGTTTGATTATAAAGGGGAAGGACAAAGTTGTGGCTGGTTTTTGAGATAGGGTTTCATAGAGCCAGGGATACAGGTGTGAGTGAGCCACCGTGCCTGGCTCGTGACAGTTACAGGCCGTCTGAGTAGCTTGTCTTACCCTATCTAAGCTTAGTAAAGAGTTACACAAGCACTGAAAGGTGGTATGATCTGTTCGCTTGCAGAGAAAACAAACGGTTTGTTTCCCAACCTCTGTGAGGTCGGTCTGAGTTGACTTGGGTAGTTGAATGGCTTTGTTTCTGTGAGGGTGGAAGGCCAAACCTCGTATCGTAATAAGCTGTTTCTCTTCCATCAGGTGTCTCAACCTCCTGGCACAACATCCTTTTCATTGCCGGAAGACTGGGACAACAGAACCTCATATTTACACTCTCCCTTCTCTACCGGGCAGAGTTGTATCCCCCTTCATGGTTTGTATTTTATTTTACACTATTCCTAGATAGTAACAGGCCATCTGGCCTAGGCTTTGTAGTAGATGATCTGGTATTCTAAAGAACCTCGTGTAACACGAGCATTCTGGAGGCGGAGGCAGGGGGATTATGGGTTCAAGGCCTCGGGGCTACAAAGCAAGGAAGACCTGTTACTGTACATTTTCTAATAATGATGTTCATATTTGAAGATCTAATGTAAATGTAAAGGATACCAGGATGCATCGGCTACTCTGATTTATTTAAGGATAAGAGATAATCCAGTGCCATTTACCACCAAGGACCATGCATTCAGGGCCCATGCTAAGTTGTAGATGCCAACCTCGTTTGCGACTTCTGGCGGATATTGAAAGTCACTCATTTTAAATCTACCTCCTTCCCTCTTCCCTTCTGGGTGGCCTTAAATTCATTCTTTAGTCAAAATTATCTCTTCTTTTAACATTGTTATTTTGTGTGTATGGTGTTCTGCGTATGGTTTGTCTGGACCATGTGCATGCAGCACCTACAGAGACTGTCTGGGACTGGAGTTGTAGACAGTTGTGAGCTACCACGTGGGTGCGGGAATTGAACCCAGGTCCTCTGGAAGAGCAGCCAGTGCTCTTGATTTCTGAGCCATCTCTCCAACCCTGGAAAATGATCTTGAAATCCTGGTCCAGGCTCCTCTTACCAAGTGCTAAGATTACAAGTGCGCGCTCTCAAACCTGGCTTTCTCCTCTTCATGTGTATGTGTGTGCGACACGGGCTTCATTAGGTAATGTTGGCCACAAACTCCCCGTGTAGCTGAGGGTGAGTTTGAGCTTCTGATTCTATTTCTAGTTCTGAAGTGCGGGGATTAGAAGTGTATACCACCATTCATAATCCTCATTTCTTCAAGAGTTCTTTTTCTGGTGTTTAGTCATGTGGTCCGAGCTCCTTGCTCTCCTCCAGTTGGTCGTGCTCCGGGTGACAGTGAAATCTGTCGGTTCCGATGGAGTGGGTTTTCCCCTGTAGCCGGAAGTATTAGGGAATCTACTTTAGCCTCCCTTTGTCGTATTGTGGTTTAGGTACATTAAGTAAACCTAACAAAACTGACTACAGTTAGAGGAATGGTGGAAGGCGGTGTGGAGATGGTCTTCTGTCCCTCACATGCTTACCAGTGCTTGTATTAAATGTCTCCGTCCCCATTCTGATTGGATGTGGCTGTCAACAGGTTTGAGTCCAGAGGTGAATGAACTGCTGATGGAAGCCCAGTTGCTCCAGGTGTCCCTCCCTGAAGTCCAGGAGCTTTATCAGACTTTACTTACGAAGCCCAGCTCTGCTCAGCAAGCTGACCGAAGCTCACCAGTCAGACCCAGCAGTGAGAAGGTGAGTGAGCCTCCGAAGACCTGCCTCGGTGTTGTACTCATGTCGTTCTAATGATTTTACAGAAGCGATGGCGGTGTCTCTGAGCCCAGGAGCGTACAAGCTGTCCACCTCCCAGGTCTACTGGACAAGGACACATTGCACACCTTTGCCAGCAGTTTGAGTGGCACAGCTTAGATCGGGGTCCTCAATCTTTACATCTTTTTTTTTCCTCTTTAAGGGAACTTTTCTTACCGCTCCCATATGACAATATTGAGAGAAGTAGGGTTATTTTCCTCTATAGAAGCATTGCTATAAGGATGAAAATATAATTGTAGCTGAAAGAGCCTTTTGTTAGTAAATATTTTAAAGATGCTAGATAAGAGATGCTTTCCATTATCCCTCCCAACCAGTAGGTGGATGCAGCCAGTACTGCAGGTGTAAGGCTGAGGGTGCTTACCCTGACAAAGACTCGGTAGTGTCTCCCATGTCCCTTTCATGTGTATTTTTGTGTGGTATGTTTATATGTGCAAACTCTCACATGTGCACGTACAGGTGCACCCACCTCACACGTTGATTCTGAGTCGTGGATTGCTCTCCAGCCACCTGATTCCCTGAAATTGGATCTCTGAATTGGGCTCAGAGATAGCAGATAGCCAGGCAGACAAGCCACCACAGCCACTGAGTATTGACATGGATTTGGGGTCCTCTCTTGCTTTTATGGCGGACGCAATAACTGCTGAGCCTTCTCTCCAGTCTCTGTAATGTCCTGGGTCTCTGCACTGTAAGGAGCTTCTGCTCCCTTCTAGCTCTGGGAGGAGCCGTCACACAGAATGCCCCCGAGAATATAATCAGGATGAAAAACATACTAGGGAAGCCTGAAGCCACAAGGAAAAAGATCCTTATGAAAGGTGCCCTGAAACACTGATCACAGCCCACCTAATCATCTCACTCCTCTAAGGGTTGTAAGAGGCGTCCTTCACAAATGCTTGGCGTAGCCCACCTCACCGAAGGATTTGGGGAAAGATGTGTCTGTGTGCTCTCAGGCCTCCTTGAAGGTTGGTTGTGTCGTTACTGCCCTTTCCCAGTGTTAGCCCCAGCTCAACACAGTGAAGACCCAGGCTGTGAAGATGGTTTCCGTGGTTTGGATCAGTGCATTCCCGGGATCTTTTGGTTTCTCATTTGCATATATTTCTCTAGTTGCATCAGTTTTAGTAACGAACAGACTGAATGCTAAAATTGAATTTGCCATCTCCCACCCAGAACGATTGCCTTCGAGGGAAACGAGATGCAATCAACAGTCTTGAGAGAAAACTGAAAAGACGCCCAGAAAGAGAAGGCCTTCCCAGTGAACGGTGGGATCGAGTTAAAAAAATGCGGACCCCTCAAAAGAAGAAAATCAAACTGAGTCACCCCAAGGACATGAACAATTTCAAATTAGAAAGAGAGCGTAGCTATGACTTAGTCCGGAATGCTGAAACTCATTCCCTGCCCTCAGACACATCCTACTCCGAGCAGGAGGACTCTGAGGATGAAGACGCCATCTGTCCAGCCGTGAGCTGCCTGCAGCCAGAAGGAGATGAGGTCAGTGAGGTTTGGGCCATAGAGGACGTGCTTTCCCTTAACTCAGAAACCCTGTAAGCTAGACCTCATCTCCTTGGGTCTTTCTCTTCCGCTTGTCTGCTTTGAGCTGATCTGAGTGGATTGCTCAGTTCTCCCCTCCTGATAATCTCTGCTTTAACATCGTCCTGGGTCTCCTCCTTTTCTTGAAGAAACTCTCGTTCTTCCCTTTTTATCTCCTCTCGCTCCTCCAGCTTTCACCTTCCCGGCGCTCAGAAGGTGGGAGGGATGCTGATGGAGTGCCCTTTGCTTACTGTCACAGGGCGGCGCTGTCTACCCCAAAGCAGAAGAGTGACTCTGCCTCCCTCCCTCGGTGGCTTTGGCGGTGGAACAGCTACACTCCTGTGGTTAGCTGTTGTGCCAGAGGCCCCAGTGCTGGGACAGTGGCAAACGGCCTGAATATCTTGAGGCTGGCCTGCCCAATTTTGAATGGCATTTTTTCCTCTGAACACCCCATCTCCCTGCTCTTTGTAACCAGGTGGACTGGGTCCAGTGTGATGGCAGCTGCAATCAGTGGTTTCATCAGGTCTGTGTTGGTGTCTCTCCAGAGATGGCAGAGAAAGAAGACTACATCTGTGTGCGCTGTACTGGAAAGGACGCACCAAGCCGAAAAGTAAAAACAAACACACACTCACTTCATGTAATTCAGGACTCCAATAGAGAAGATTTCCTCAATCTCAGCAAAGCTTACAGGACTGGGATCGAGCCAGCCTGTACACGGTGCTATTTCTATTCCTTATGGGATCATTTTTCCAGAACTCTTTGAAAAAAAGAAAAAACAACTAAAAAATTTTTGACACTTTTTTGTAATTTTTTCCTTAAAAGCTGTTTGTGGTTGTTGAAGTTTAAAATGCTGACTGTTTTTTGCAGGGGTCTCTACTGATTTCGAAGGTCTTGGAGTTTGCACCTTTTTGTGTACAGCATTAACATTGTACTTGTGCCTGGGATACACCGGCTTAAGAGTCTAACTCAGTGTCAGGGCCCAGGACGGGCACCAGAATTCCAGTAGCCCTCGCTGAGCAGCCGCTCTCCTTTCTCTGTCACCACATTGGGGGACTTTTAAGTTTTCACTTTGGGGTTTTTTGTTCCTTTCTTTCTCTCCTTTTCCTTTCTGGTAGGCTAGGTTTATTTATCTGAGCAATAACTTCTATGTTGGTTTCAGTGGCTGGAATTAAAACAAAACAAACTTCTAAAACAGTGTGTTGGTTTAGCATTTGGTTAATGTACAGAAAGCAAACGTCTAGTTTCTGGTGTCACTGAACTAGTGATGTAGGAAGAGACTTCGCTGTAAGTAATCGCCACGGCTGTATTTTGGCTTTCTCCCTACTCAGTTCTTCCCCACCCCATCTCACACCCCACCTTTTTTTTTTTTTTTGGTAGAATGTATCAAATGTTGCAGTTTTTATTGTGGAATAATAAATCCTTGGTCCTCTTATAACACTAGACTACAGAGCTTCTTCTGCCCTCCCCCCTGTGGGCCTGCACAACCAGAGGGGTTGTGTTTGCATTTGCTCCTTCCCAGGCAGCCTGCAGCAGGAGTGTGTGTGCTGGAGGAGTCTCTGTAGCCTGATTCTTTGTGGGTCTGGGCCTTCTTGTCCCACTAATAGAGAGTCCCTGTCTTCAAAGACCAGAGCCAGTTCTTCAAGCCGTGTTCTATTTCCATAATCTCTCAGAATGTTGGAGCTGTCCCTCCGTCACTCCAGACTGTAAGACAGCACAGCACTCCCGTGGAATGCTTGACAGGGAAGTTTGCCCGAGAGTTAAGTTGCTGTGGTCCATCATCTTAGAGGGTTGGTTCTCTTGTATCATTTTTTGGGAACCTTGGGCCTGCCTGGGATTCCTCTGCCTTCTATGTAATTCCATCAGTCTTTCTGGTTGTGGACGGCCCATACCTGTTTGCCCCTGTTCTGTAGAGAGGAGGACTTCCTGGTGAACAGAAGGACAAGCTCTCGCTCACTCGTCTTCCTCACTGTCTATAGCCATACGCCTGATGGTGGGCAGAGCTAGCAGACCTTTACTAAAACATCAAAAAGCGGTTTGTAAAGTAGCGAGAATTTAAATGTACTGTCCCCTATGCAATCCAGATAATTAAATCTGTTTAAGAATAACTCCTAGTGGTCTGCAGTGTCCTGCAGTTGCTGTGATGTCTCTTCTTGTCTGCGGATGAAAGTAAGCTTTGAAGGGGGCATTACTGATCCTGGGGTGCGCCTTAGTGGTAGAGCACTTGCCTAGCACAAACAAGGTCCCAGTTCCTATGCCTGGCACTGCCCAAGGAAGTAAATATGTGTCAAAGAAGGGCTGCTGCTAAAACTCAGTCTGACTTCTGAGAACTTTGACCCATCGAGTATGAGCCCTCTCTGGAGGCCTGGCTGTCCTAGAAGTCACTCTGTAGACCAGGCTGGCCTCTCACTTAGAGATCCACCTGCCTCTGCCTCCTGGGTGCTGGGATTAAAGGCCTGTTCCACCACCGCCACCCAGCTCCTTCCAGGTCTTAAAGGTTTTGCTTCTTCATTTGCGTTGCATGGGGTCCAGGCTGGCTCTGTAGCCAAGTGATCTTGAACTTCTGAATTCTTCTGAATCCTTCTGACTACTTTATGAATCCTGTGGTTAAAACCTGTGCACCACTGTGCCCAATTTATGTGGTGCTGGGGATCAAATATGAGGGCCTTCTGCATGCCAGGCAAGCAGTCTACCAAGTGGGCTATGTATACGCCCCTCGCCAGCTTTTCTTGTGTGCACCTTGTGTATTGCCTGTATCTGATATTAGCAGTCTTGCTGATAATATTGGAAGTATAAATTGTCCCCTTCCCAAGTGGGAATCGTGTTTTGTTTATGTACGTTGATACCAAATCTGAGATGTCAGCTGTGCAAAATCAAGTGACACCCGGGATTGCTTCAGTTCTGCAAGTGCTTTCATGCAGCCTACCTTGTGCAGAAGCAAACACTGCAAATACCGAAGACATCCAGCTTTCAACTGAGGCCACCTGTGTGCCTGATGCAAACTAAGGTGTTATAAAAACAAAACAAAAACATCTTATTGTGTGTGAGCTTTGAAGCTTGCTGATACCTTAAAGCCGTGGTTCTTAACGTGTTCTTCACAACCCTTTGGCAAACCACTGTCTCCAAAAAATACATTACAATAGCATAACAGCAGAATTACAGTTACGAAGTAGCAGTGGAACTGTATTAAGGGGTCACAGCATTAGGAAGGTTGAGAACCACTGCCATGGAGGAATGTTGGGTAAATGGAGAAAGAAGATAAAACAGCCACTGAGTTTCTACCCTGCAGGAGAGAGGCCTGGAGTTATTAGCCCCTGAGTCAGGAGGATGGTCGTTGGGCAGGTAGTGAGGTGAGAGAAGTGTACTAGCTAGACCGGATAGGGTGGCATTCCAGTTGTGGTGGTGGACAGAGCTACACATGCCTTCATTTGTCACGGGAGCGTGTAATCCCGAAGAGGGTCTCGCCTCAGTTCAGGTTCGCCTGGGTCAAGTAGCAGGGCCCTGTATAAAAGTCAAACCCTGAAAGAGAGGGATTAATATTTATTGGTTTGGTAGAATGGCTAAGGTGCACCTAGTCTGTCTACCACTGAAAGCAGGGTTGTAAGTGGCCCTCACTTGTAATCCCAGCACCTAGGATGCTCAGTCAGGAGGGCTGTGGGTCTGCAGCCATGCTGGGTGACACAGTACAGCTGACTCCAAAGTGCAGACAGTGAAACATGGTTTTGGGTGTTGGTGTGTGATTAATGTGTGATTAGCTGGAGTATCCTTTTCCATGGCAGTGGTTCAGACTGGGCTTCTCGACAGGGCTGTGCTATAAAGGTCCCGTGGGCTCTTTTCTCTTCCACCTTTGTCCACAAGCTGTCGCCAGCCCTGGGGCCTTTGTGCAGTGGATTTCTACATTGCCCTCTAACCACTCATACCTGGATGGATATTTGGCAGACTTAGAAGACCTGCTTGTGTCCTGCTTGGGATGGGCATGGAGAAGTTTTTGGTGCCTATGGGTGTCTTACTGGGCCCAGTCGTGCCTAGGGTTGTTAATATAACTTGGCTGTACTAGATTCCTATATATTGTAACAGGAAGTGCATCGAACAGCAGACATTTTAAAGGGGCTAAGCACGAAGCCAGAGCTGCTCATTCAGTAACAAGTGACGGAAGCTGCTCTGTGCTGTGTGTCAGCCTATATTAAAATGTTCTGTTGAGCTAGGAGGAAACTCGGGAGGCCCTGGATTTGATTTTTCAGGCACATCAGAAGAAAGGTTTTCTCCTGCCACAATGCTGGGGAAACAGAATCTGGAATATCTTGCTTGTTGAGAAGAGTTTGGAAGAGAGCATTGACGACCCCATTGTTAGCATCTTGTGGGTTACATTTGGATCTGTCCTTCCTCAACGTGACTGAAACACCGGAGTTGATGGCTTCTCTCTGGGTTGGCCTTCTGTCCTCATTCCTTTGCATGTGGCTCAAGTTTCTAACTTTGAGAGACTTCGTGTGTAACTTGTAAAGAAAATGCTGCTTAAAATATTCTAAAGAGAAGGCAACGCTGTCGTAAATCCACGTCTAAGCCACAGTCCACTTGTAAGGTACTCTCGGACTTTGTAAACAAATTTCATGTTTAAATGTTCCCTCAAATGTTCTTGTACATTTTCATCAGCACAGATGAGACATCTCAAGCCAGCCCACAGCAGAAGCGACGATCCCACTCTTAAGTTTGGTTTCTGAGGAAAAGGGTAGAGGGCTGTGTTGGGGAGGTCACGTGTGGTGGGTGTTTGGATGGCCTGCCTGCCTTGGAGTGATGACATTGTGTGATGGGTTTCAGGTGAGTAGAGACCACAGGGCTGTTGTATTTATAGAAACACAGAAATGTAAGTTACCTTCAACACTTGCCTCCCAATGTGAGGCAGACCAGTCAATGTATTAGTCCCTGGCAAGCTTCACGCTAGAAATAGAACATTGTTGAGCTGCCCCGCCAGTGCTTTCTCATTGTCTTGGCTCCGCTGTGAGCACGCACAAAAGACTGGACATACGGTCTGACAGCAAACGACAGAAGAAGTTTGCATCTAATTTTAGCCTACATCATAACCATGTGTATTCATTATACTTGAAATTGTTATGGGATGAGGGCCTATGCAGACTCTTAAGTGCTCTAAGGCAAAGACCATGAGTGAAGCATACTGGGGAAGTGAAGAGATGGTGGCGAAGGAAGACCAGTCACAATCCTTGCAAGGCATCCTAAGCTCTCAGGAGACAATGCCAGTCAGGGTGAGTGTCACGGATGAAATCTTGAGTTTATTCATCCAGGTGGCATTCAGTCCTATTAACTTCCTTTTTCAGCCTCCATAATATCTCATACAATGTAACTACTGTTGATTAAAATTTAATAGTGACCCATGCAAATTTTTGGGTTTCTTTATTTTTTCTTTCTGTGAAAAATTTTCCCACTTCAGCAGTACAAAGTCCTGGTCCAATTGGAGGCTACTTCTAATGCTCAAGGTGGAGCTCACTTAGCCCCACCCTCAAACAGTGCTAGGAGCACAGGTGACAGCGTGATTAACATGGTCCAGAGGCAGCACAGACCCAGTACAGTGGGCATGTGCCTCTAGGGTTCAACCTACAGTTACCGGCCAACCATTGTCTCTGTAGATGGCCCTGGTGTTGAGGTACCTTTTAGAGAAGTCTTAAAATCTTGTGGTCATGTGTAAGTCTTGAAATGGCCACCCTCTGTGGAATTCCTCCTGGTCTGAGTCCTTTGCTTCACCGATGTGGAGAACACATGCCCTGTGCTGTGTGCCGTGGTTACTCACAGGCAGAAAGCAAGTCCTAGTTCCAGCTTTTGGTAGTTGTCTTGCCTTGGAAAACGGGCATAGGTCAGGGTGGCTTTGAGGCCCCAGCTTGTTGCCTTGCTCTGTTTCTATCCACTACATCCCTCCCCTCTCCATCCACAGAAGGAGCAAAAGCAAACAGGACTTTTCATGTGTGGAGTAGTGTCCGGAAGTAAAGGGGGTGGGGGTGGGGTGGCCAAGGTTGGGAAGGGGATGAGGGAGTGAGTAGGCTAAGGCCATGGCCCAGCTGCTGGTTTTCCAGCCTGCTGTCTGCTACCCTAGCGGTGGCCACCAGATGGTGGTATTGTTTCCTTGACTGTTACAGAGCCTCTTGGTATTTTTCAGGTTCATCCCGTTTAGTGGCCAAAAGAGGAAAAACATTAGGCAATTTTCAATAAGATTATCAGCAGTTTTTTGTGTTTTTTTTTCTTTTTTTCAGAGCTGGGGACTGAACCCAGGGCCTTGCACTTGCTAGGCAAGCGCTCTACCACTGAGCTAAATCCCCAACCCCGATTATCAGCAGTTTTAAAGGCTCCAGGTCTTTCTAGAGGAGAAAATACTATGCGTTGGATTGGTTATTTGCTTTGTTGCAGCACGATTTGACACAAGGAAGTTTATAGTTTTGAGAGTGAAGTCCACCATGGTGAGGAAGCCATGGTAGCAGTCGTAGCTTGAGGCAGGTGATCAGGGTACATTTGCAGCAGGAAGCAGGGAAACTACCAATGCCTCTCTTGCATGTGATTCAGCACTCTGAACCCACTCAGACATGCCCACAGATTTGTCTCCAGGTGATTCCACACCCTGTCAAGTTTGTAGTGGAAACCGTCACAGTAGCCTTCTCCAAGTCCTTATTTAGGAGTAGATGTATGTACTGACCAGGGTAAGCACAGGTGAGAGTGGTCCTCTGGATGTTGGCATTACCATTTGGTGCCTGGCTTTGGTCAGGCTGAGGTATGCTCATGGGAAACCTCACTGTTGTTCCCTAAGAACCATCTTCATTGGAGAAGGATTGAGCACCTTAACTGAGAGCCCAGAACTTCTGGGTCTTTTTTTTTTTAATTTACTTTTTATTTTATTGTATATGAGTACTCTGTAGCTGCCTTCAGACACACCAGAAGAGGTCATCAGATCTCATCACATATGGTTGTGGGCCTCCATGTGGTTGCTGGGAATTGAACTCAGAACCACAGGAAGAGCAGTCTGTGCTCTTAACCACTGAGCCATCTCTCCAGCCTGAACTTCTGGGTCTTAGGGATGCAAATGGGAGGTGATAACTTTCTCTTTGCTGACCAGCCTGTGGAGTGAACCTCAGGAAAGCCATTGTTTACGTAACGTGAACTGGGGTAGGAACCTATGTGAAGCATGACACCAGTTCCCAGACTGTTCAATTCATATTTCCATTGTCATGATAAAGTTTTCATTGCATTTGTGTGTCAGTGCATGAGTTGAGTCAGGACAACTTGGGGGAGTTGGTCCAACTCAGGTTGTGAGGTGCAGTGGCAAAACCATAAATCCACTGTCTCATTGGTCTCTGCTTTTAGGAAAACATTGCTCACCAGACATGATTTGTGAGGTTTAATCCTTGAAAGACGAGATAGAATTTCTTTGTAGGTAAGGGTAGGATACTTTGCCTGCATGTGTGTCTGTGCACCATGTGTCTGGGGAAGGAAAAGAGGGTGTTTGATCTGCGACTGGAGCAACAGACAGTTGTGAACCATCACAACAGACAGTTGTGAACCATCACGTGGGTGCTGGGGATTGCACCTGTGTCCTGTGGAAGAACAGTCAGTGTGGTCTTCATCACTGAGCCATCTCTCCAGCTCCAGGGTGGTTATTTTAAAAAAAAAAAGTGAGTGTGTGCGAGTGTGGGTGCTGGAGAAGTCCTATCTGGAACTGCAGTTCCAGGCAGCCATGAGCCCCCGTCACAGTGGTGCTGGGGATGGAACTCGGTTCTCTGGAAGAGTAAAATGCAAGTACATGGAGCCATCTTCCTTGCAGCTCTGGGGATTTTTAAAAATACCAGTGAGAAGAATGTATGCCACGTGTGGGTGGTACCTTCAGGAGCTAGAAAAGGGAGTAGATCTCCAGCAGCTGTGAGCTGCTGAATGTGGTTGCTGGGAAATGCTGGGTCCTCTGGAAGGGCAGGATGGACCCCTAACCACTGGACCTTCCCTTCAGGCCCAAGGATGCGATTTTGATGGCAAAAATTATGCCCCTAATCATGAACTTTATACAGTTCGAAGTAAACATGTTTGTCTTCTGTGTCTGCTAGTGTTCCGGTGGGGGAGGCCATCTCCAAAGAGTCTTCTTTTTCTCCTTGCTCAGGAAAATCATGGCTCTTTTCCTAGTCTGAATTAACACCAAACACAGTTACCTCTACTTTGGATCTAATGCAGTGAAACCATTGGGCAGGGTGGGAGGTTGGAGAAGAGTGGGCTGTTTTTCAGCCTTGGAAGAAGTCACAGGAAACTATTAGCACACAACAGAAGAGGGCAGCAGAGGACAGGACTGGTTCCTCTTCTAGGTCCCAGGGCTGGAACTGGGCCCACAGGAGGGAAGGCAGGGTAGACTGAGGTGCACAAGGTCACAGTATGATCCTTAGCTCTACACTGGACACCAGGATCTGTCGTTTACACCTGCACCTGCTGTTTGGGGGAGATTGGGTTGTAGAATTAAATGAAAGGTTGGGGTTTGAGTTTACATTCCACCAATCGATAGAAATGGGCTGGTAAGTTAATGGTGCCTGCTATGTGCCCAGCAGCCTACGTTTCCCCTGTATTCTTGGGGCTGGACGGCTACATAGATTCATGAGCTTTTACAGAACCTGGTATAGCATTTGGAGGTGCTGGGCATAAAGATCTTAGTTTCTTTGGTCATATTTTAAAAGATCATATATAACTACACTGTCACTCTTCTCAGACACACCAGAAGATGGCATCAGACCCCATTACAGATTGTGAGCCACCATGTGGTTGCTGGGATTGGAACTCAGGACCTCTGGAAGAGCAGTCAGTGCTCCTAACCACTCAGATCTGCTTGCTTCTGCCTCCTGAGTGCTGGGATTACAGGTGTGCACCACCATGCCTGTCTCTTCTTGTTCTTGCTGTACTACACATGATGGAACTTAGAAGAAAGAGCAAGGCTCTGAAAAGGCAAAAAAAAAAAAAAAAAAAAAAAATTGAATTGAATTGACAGGAACTGTGTCACTGCTATCCTGACTATGTGACCTGGCTAAGGATTCTGGCCTGCCACTCAAAATGAGACCGGTGTACAAGATCCTCAGGGGGATGCTGGAATGAGGGCACATGCCTGAAGCCCGGATACTTTGGAGGCTTTGGCAGGAAGATTGCAACTTTGAGCTTGCATTCAGCTACACATAGAAAGCAGCCTGGATTATCTAGAAAGACTGTACCAAAACCTTCCCAGCCACACAGTCTATCTGCTTCTCCCCTATGGTTGGTTTGTCCTGGCTCCCTCAAGCACCATTTTAGATCAGAGGTATCGACAGTGGGCCGTTTCAGTACAGTGTTTCCTCAGTGGGGCCAGGTCTTGGTTCAGTAGGATTCTCTGCTACTGAGACTGAATACCATCCTTCTGATAACAGGTATGGAGAAGGATGGAAATGGTTTCCTGAGCTAGCTTACTACTAGTAAGGGAATGCAGGAACCTGATGTGTATTTGGGGAAAGCTGAGGAAGAACTTGGAATGGCTTGTGTGGTGGTAATGAGAGAGCGAACTAGTAGAACCTGTAGAGTGGCAGTCTGTGCTGTGACTACTTTGCCTGTTATCAAATTTACCTGTATCAACCCATAACCTTCATGACTTCCTATGAGGCACCCTTAGTTTTTAGATAAGGAAATTGGGAATCAATTGTTAAGGCTAAATTGGCCAGCCCTGAGGAGGTCAACACAAGGGGATCATGGGTATTAAGCTAGCCTGGGATACACTGTGAGATTGCTCCAAAACAAAAGAAGCATAGGTTGGGGAAAGGCTACCCAGCTGGTACACAGAGTAGGCAAGAGAACCCTGACCCAGATCCTGAGCCTTTGCAGGTGGCCTCTGACTCCTCTGGAGACTAGACTCTGGGAAACATGTCTCCAAGGCAAAAAACCTGGCCCTCTGCTTGGCAGTGGGTTTCCTTCCCCACTCCACGATGGGCAAGGCTTATAAAAACTTTTCTTTTAGGGAGCATTTTCTTAAGCTGGGTGAGTATTTCATTCCAGCCAGAAATGTAGTTGAAGAAACCCTGTAAGGCTAGGTGTCTTGCTTCAGAGGGTAGGTCTCATGCTGCCCTTGGGGCTATGGCAGGGGCCTGGCAGCCTTGCCCTGTCTTTCAGCTTCCAGACACCTTCCCCACTGTGAACAAAGTGCCTGGAGCTTCACTTGGGCCAGTTTTTGGTTATTGAGTTTTTGGCAAAAAGCAACTCAATCTAAGAAAATTAGAAGCCCTTTAAGTGATGTAAGCATCTAAGCAAAAGTGGAAAGTCTCAAGATGACTAGTCTGCCTGGGAAAGGAACCTTAGTTCCAGGCAGGTTGGGTTCCAATAGGCCCCTCTTGTATCAGAATCTTCCTTGGTCACAAGCACCTGGTCTGCTCCACAGCCAGGTAAGAGACCTACCTTGTAGGCTGCTGTGCTGCTGGGCCTGAGCTGTGGGGAGGAGCAGAGAGCCAGCTTGGAGTTTCAACCTTAATCTTCTCCCAGCCAGCAGTCTCTAGGCTGGGCTTCTAGAGGTACCGACTTTCCTCTGCAAAGACAACTTCTCTGAGGGAAATCACCTACTGGACCTGGACAAGAAGTAGTCACCATGTTGCCTGACACGGAGCACTTCCTAAGCATCCGTGCTTGCTGGTTCTCATCACTTCTAAATGAACTGATTTACCCAAGGACTCACAGATTGAGAGCTGAGCTGAGATTCAAACTCACACCATCAGGCTGCAGAATTGAAACTGGTGAATGTCCTCCCTGCCCCACCCCCACACTGCCTGTGGACACTTTGATTTAGTGATTTTTTTTTTTTTTTTTTTAAGAAAAAGGGTTGCACTCTGTATTCCAGGTTGGTATAGAGCTTACTTGTGTAGCTCAGGCTGGTCTTGAACTCAAATCATCCCATCTCAATGAACAAAATGCTGGAATTCCAGGAATAGTGGTCATTCCTTGCTTTTACTCTGTCAGTGTTGGAGGCTCGAGGCTTGGTTCCTAGAGAAGTGCTACCCCACCAGGCTACATCTCCTTCCCCCGTGAGGCATCTTTTGAGAGGCCAGCAAGGGGAGGGACCTTACAAGCCCTTCAGTCAAACTCCAGAGTTTTCCTGAACTTAATTCCTTCACTGCCTTTGATTCAGTGCCTTAACAAGGAAAATCAGAGCTGGTGTGTGGATTCTAGCGTGGTCTTGCCCTGGCTTCTCTGACCTTTCAGGACTCCCCACGAACACCCTACAAAGCTATTTTGATTTTTCCTAGTATGGCTTTTTCTGAGGTAGCTATTTAATTTTTTTTTTCTTTTTAGATTTATTAAACGTATATGGAAGTTTTTGCCTGCATGGATGTCTGGGCAGCATGTGCATGCGGTACCCACGGGGGTCAGAAGACGGCGTCAGATCTCTAGTAACTAGAGTTACAGATGTGAGCCGCCATGGTGCTGCGTTCTGAACCAGTTTGAACCATGCTCTTAACTGCTGAGCCACCTCTCCCGTTCCATGAACTATTTAGCCAGTGAGTCTCTTAAGGTGGTGAAAGTCTCCATTCAACCATAGGGAAAGGATTTGGTGGGATCAGAGGGCTGTCCTTCTCTGCTCAGGATCTTCAGTGAGCACACTGCATACCCTGACCCATGAGTGCCTGTGTTTATCTGCACTGCATCCCCGGGGAACATCCGTCCTACAGAGGCAGATGGCAGGTTCTTAGGGGGAATCCAGTCTTTTGCTGCTCTTCTTATGAGGCAGTGGCTCTCACTGGGGACCCAAGGGCACCTTAACTTTCCTGCTGGTACATATATCTCTCTCACAAGGTAGCTGTGAACTTGAAGTTTGTCAGTGTCCCCTCCTCATTGTCGTCCCTAGCAAGGCTCCCAAGAGCCAGACACGGGCAATGAAGTGTGTAGTGGGCAGAAGAAGATGGGTACGTTGATGAGTCCGGACCTCGAGAGAATTGCTCCATCTTTATTGGTGACAAATAGAGAAGGGTGGTAGGTGGGCCTGGGGAACGTGGGTCGCAGCTCTTTCCCTGCCTTCTCCCGCTGTGGTGTTTGGTGCTCGCCTCCCACAGCTAGGGGTTATCTGAAAGGCAGTTAGTTCTATGATACAACCCCAATTTATGGAGGTTTTCATGGGCACTGGGATATTAAAGCGCGAGGTTAATTGTACCGAAAGGGTTTCAGCTCAGCGCCTTTCATCCTGTCATGGTGGCGGGCTTCAAAGCCCGTGGGTGCCCTCTGCAAAGGGAAGATGTCCTGCCTTTTATGATTGCTAATTCTGAGCCAGTTGTTCTTCACGTTCCAGAAAGCTTACAACCGGATGCATGGGGCATCTCTCTGTCTTAGCTGGTTCACCAACAGTGGCAGGTAGAACAGCTCGGAGCCCTCTCCTGCCCATTCAGAGAGGTGAAGGAGAGCCCAGCCTCAGTCCAACTGTCTGAGCATAGAGCTCAGTGTGACATAAAGCTTGGTGCTTCACCAGGGAGCAGTTGTCTGCTTCTACAGTTTAGGGCACTGCTTGTTTTGAATCTGAGAAGGGAAAAAGATTGTTTGCACTTCAGACAAATGAGGTGAGAGAAGATGGGGGAAAGACCAAATCCTTATAGTTGTCTCCACTCCCTGGGATCTGATACACCTGCAGTCATTAGCAGCAATGAGTTTATGAGTTTCTTCAGTAAGCTAGATAGAGAACCAAAAACTTGAAGATGTTTTCTTCCGAGGGCCACAAAGTTACACAGGACTCCTCCGCCCTCCACTCTCGTGCTGTAGTCTAGAATCCTCTCCTAGCTTGGTAGCAATGTGCTATACGATTTATTATTTTATGTGTAGGAGTGTTTTATCTGCATACATGTTTGTACCACCTGTGGACCTGCTACCATGGAGGCCAGAAGAGGGAATTGGATCCCTGGGAACTTGATTTATGGATGGTCGTGACCCACCATTTGGGCGCTGGACACCAAATCCAAACCCTCTGAAGAGCAGTGAACGCTGTTAACTGATGAGCCGTCTTCCCAGCCACAGCAGTAATGTTTTATTGTTTTGTTTGTTATACAATGAATAAATAATTATAGTTCTCCCTGGGAAACTCGACCCTTGCCACTTGTCATAGGGGACTTATTGACTGGTTAATTGGCTGATTGAGGTAGGGTTTCTCTGTGTAGCCCTGGCTGTCCTAGAACTGTCTATGCAGACTAGGCTGGCCTCAAACTCGGAGAACTCCACCTACTGCAGGGATCAAAGGTGTGCATGGCTACCCTCTGCTGGGATTCTTCTAATTAGGATAACATAAGGATCGCATGGTGTCTCACTTTATTTTAATTCGTGTTTTACCCTTCCCCACTTGATGGCCTAATGTCTTCTGTACTTAAGGCATTTTTATGGGAGATCTAGAAGTCAAGTAGACTAGTATAAGCATACTAACTTGAATAAAAATATAGTTTAAAATACACTTAAGCTTGGCATGGCTACAGAATCAGTTGGTGAGCAAACCAAGACCTGTGGAGCCAGGGATTGCACGTGGGTTTGAGAAGCCCATGGATTCAACAGCGCTTTCCAGTCAGGTGCTTCAGAGTCACGCCAGCCCGTGTTTGCCTAGTTGTCAAGAGTAATGCAAACCTCTCAAGAGGAGTAAGGTGTGTGTGTGTGTGTGTGTGTGTGTGTGTGTGTGTGTGTGTGTGTAGAGGAGGGGGGAATGGGAGTTCCGTTTCCTGGCTTTAGTGTTTGTGTTCCTGAGTGTTCTGGGAGAAAGCAAGCACAGAAGCTGGCCAGTCTGTGGACACGAGGGCCTGCTTTTGTCTTGCTTGCGGCAACAACAGACAATAGCAAGTCTTTGAAAAGCTGTGTGAGGTTAAAGACCTTACCTGGAAGAGAGGAGAAAGCAAGCTAAGTGTTGCAGGGTGTGAATGGAAGCAAGCAAGGAAGGAAATGCAGGTAGTGGGTAGGGAAGGAGAGCAAGGACCGTGTGTGTGTGTGTGTGTGTGTGTGTGTGTGTGTGTGTGTGTGTGTGTGTGCATGTGTGTACGCAGTCCCCTGCTGGCTTCTCTCCCCTATGTAGGCAAAAACAGAACACGAGAGCTCAGGGAAGCAGGAGAAGGCAGAGAAACAATGGCCAAGGGGAGGCAGAGTTCCCATCCACATTGGCTCAGAACGATCTTTCGATCTTTCGTGGAGGCAGAGTCCTTGGATGGGAATGCACTTCAACGATGGGGCTGTGGTGGCACCCCATGGCGTATCTTAAGGAAAACAGTTGAAACGTGAAGTATCTAGGCATGCGCTGGGGGTGGAGGAGCACGTGCCTTTTAAATTCTTTCCTCCTCTAGTCTTGAAGCCTAGGGAAATGAGCAAGAGGGACAGCAAGCTGATTAGCTTTAGAACCCAGACATTCTCGAATTAAATTCTTGAATTAAAAGAACATTAACGCGTAACCAGGGACACCACACTTTCACTTAACCAAACTGATTGAGGCACCGACTCTTCTAATAGCCTTGGGAAGCAGACTGGCTTCCAGGCTAAGCCGCTGGGTGCAGACGTGTGCTTGGGAGGAGCTGGGGTCCAGACTGACACGGGCTTCGACTGGACGAATGCTGCCAGCCCTATAGAAGAGTTGCACTACGTGGGCACTGCGGTTTTTCTGACTGAAATCCTGTAGATACATGTTATCAGGAGGGGCACAGAGCTTACCCCTTGGACAAGTCCTCAAACACATCTAAGGCTAGGGTGGCTGGGCAGAGGGCAACATGATGACACCCAGTCCCACCTCACTTCCCAAAGATTCAAACTTGTTTCCTCACTTCCTCCTGCGTTGTTTCCTTCAGACAGTTGTGTGGAGGCTGTTATGGGGCTGCAGAGTGGTTTAAGAACATTCCATTGTCTCATGACAACTACTGACCTGCCACTTGCTCCCTTCCTCTGAAGAATTCTGACATTGGGTGTGTGATCCGGAAGGCCTCCTCTGCTCTGTTCTCTCACCTTTAACCCGGAACCCCCACCTGTTCTTTGCAGTCCCTCATGGTCCGTCATCCCATCTGTCATTTTCTCAAAGAGCAGATATGTATGGAGGACTGACTTCCGGTCCTCTGTTTGGTATCCAGGAGCAAGGCAGGACGCTACTGCCTGTTATTAAAGTGGACTCCAAACTGGGCGGTAGTGGCGTACTCCTTTAATCCCAGCACTCAGGAGCCAGAGAAAGGAGGATGTCTGTGAGTTCGAGACCAGCTTGGTCTACAGAGCAAGTTCTAGGACAGCCAGGGCTACAGAGAAAAACAGCCAGTCTCAGAAACAAAAGTCTACTCCAAAAGAGTTAAAGTGGGGTGGGGGTAGGGGTCTGAAAGGAGGCTCAGTGGGTAAAGGGAGCCCAGGATCCCAGGGCTCACATGGAAGGCAGGAGCAGTAACTACTGTAAATTGGGGGGGGGAGAGAGAGAGAGAGAGAGAGAGAGAGAGAGAGAGAGAGAGAGAATATGAACAAACAGCAAATGTAATTTTAAGAATTTAAAAGTATTTTAAGAAGATTGTGCAGCGGGAGCAGTCTCCCGGTGCCCAGCATCTGGGCCGGCTAGCGGTGCTGCGGTTCTTTCTGCCCTGGCTCTACAGCGCAGGGAGCTGCTTTTGACTCAGGGCCTCGAAGCTGTTTGCCCATCAGCAACCATCCGGTAATCTCTTCACAGCATCATCTTACACTTTTAGAAAACAAATGTGTGAAAAAGCCCTCATTTAGTTGTATTTCTCTCTCCCTTACTAAGGTACATTTCATCCCCAATACTCTGTTTTCACAGCCCCCATCCCGCCTCCCTCTTGCAGGGATTCTCTTCCTCATTATTCTTATCCGCTCGGAAGCCCCACTGTTCCCGCAGACCGCTATAGGTGGAGATGGTCTTCCTGCGAGGGGGAGGAAGAGGAAAGAGGTCCAGGGATCCCAAAATGGTTATGGGCGCTCTTGTGCCCAACTACTAGCCCCGGGCTGCAGTGAGCGGTTGCGGAGGTCAGGTAGAAGCCGGCTCTTGAGAGCCAAGCCACCTGGGGTGGAGGGGACCGGACCCTTCCCCTGCCCGCTCTTCCTGTCCCGGGAGCGGCCTCCCTGACCTTGACGGGAGGCGAGGCGGGGGTGCGGCGCCCAGCGTGCTGCGCACCGAGGACAGTCCCGCAGGCACGCCCGCCCCGCACCTCCCGGCGCGTGCCCGCCCTCCCGCGCCGCCCGCCGGGTCTCCTCCCCTCACTGCAGCGCTCGCCGCGCTCGCGCTCGCCCATCGATCAGCCCCTCCCTCCGCCCGGGCGCAGACTGCTAAGCTCAGCAAGTCTTGCGGCAAAGGCACTTCGGAGCGGAGTTGGACCCGGGGCGGAGCGGGGACTCCGCGCCCCGAGGGAACGGCCACCGCCGCTGGACCGTAGCCAGCGCCGCATCCCTGCAGCCCGTCGCTGCTTTCCGTCGGGGACCGCGGATCTCTGCTGCCGCGCCGGGGTCGCCCTCGGGTGAGTCCCGATGCCCCTCCAAAGTTTCTCCATCCTGGCTTCTGAGTCCAGGTGCAGAAGGGTTCTGGCTCCTGAGAGTGGGTGGGGTCGCGGGAGTTTGGGGCCAAGGGAACCGGACGCCCGCACCGTCCTTTGCAGGGAGTTTTCCTAGCCTCCGGCTTGGGAGAGCCGGAGCGGTGGAGCGAGAAGCAGGCTCCTCTGCGGGTCTGCGCGGCGAGCTGTAGGGTGGAGGAGACGGGGGTCCCTTGCGCCCTCCCGCTCTGTTCCTGGCATTTCCGTCCCTGGACGCCCCCACTTGCGTCTCGCCCATCCCCCGCCTGTTTGCGCCGTCTCCAGCCTGCCTCTTTTGCCCCGGGTCAAGCTTCAGGGATCTGCGGCGCCGTCGTCGTGAGAGGAGAGGGGAAGGTCGCCCGTGCGAGGCTAGGGGGCCAGAGAAGAACTCTGAAAGCGAGGGGTCCAGGGAAGCAGTCTTGGACGCGACGGGCGGTGGGGGTGGGGTGGTAGATGGAGATGTCCCTTCAAATCTCATGACTCAGCACCACCTAGGACGGCTTGTCGCTGCTCAGCCCTGGTCGTCAAGGCCCAACAAACCCATTCTTCTTTCTGGACTCGTCCATTTTTTTTGCCACTCGTTCTTTCCACTACCACGAATTTTCTATTTTAACTTAGAGGCCGCATCTTTCCCCTCTCTCATCCCATGAATCCTCGTGCCCTGTTTTTTTTCCTGCCTTCCCACAATCCACAGGTGCCTCGAGCGGCATGGGGTCTCCCTTTTTCAGTCCTGGGGTGCTGGTGGAGGTCTCTTTCCTTGGCAGGCAGTGGAAGAAGCCAGCACAAGGACAGAGGAGGCGCTGGCCCAGGAGGACCACTGCAGTGTGGAAAGGGCAGCGGGAGGGAGACGGTTGGAAGGGGGTGAGCAGAGGAGAAAACCCTCAGGTTTTCAGGGGGCACTTGAATAAAGACTGGGGTCAGCCTGGGGAGCATGGGGTAGGCCCTCTTTTTCCTCTTCTGCTGTGGGTGTGAGGTGGCGTCGTCTCCAACATAATAGATTGTCCTCAGTCCAATCCCTAGCTCAAGAAAACTGGACATTTCATCACTCGGGTGCTGAAGAGGAGCCGGACCAGAGGCCCTTAATCCTTCCAGCTTCCTCCCCAGCCCCAGCCCCAGCCCCAGCCCCAGCCCCAGCCCCAGCCCCAACCCCAGTTTACACCAAGCCTTTGAGCTGCTTTAAAAATGAAGAAATGGGCATGAAATGTGCCCCTCAGACTGGGCCAGAGGGGCAGGGGCAGGGGCAGGGGCAGGGGCAGGGGCAGGGGCAGGGGCAGGGGCAGGGGCAGGGCAGCGCCGCGCCGATGTAATGAACCATGCCTGGCTGACACTGCAAGCTTCAGCTTGTGTCAGGGCTCAGGAGTGAGTCAGTTTCAGAGGTCCACACCAGGCACACTGCAGCCTTCAGAACTGGGCTCTCGCCTCAGCTGCCTCTGCCCTGCTCCTTGGTACATCGTTGGCCACATCCTCTTGGACTCCCTTTGGATTAGGGCTTTTCCTTAGCACCACACCGGCTTAAATCTCACTCTTTACCCTCTATACCTGGCCTATGGTGGCAACGGGAGCCTAGGGACTGTGGAGGGAGAGGACACAGAGGTGGAGGTGTAGGGCCAGACCCTCTGTGTGAGTCAGCTTTGTTCAGCACTGCACAAGCTTTCCCCAAACAGCTTGGGGTCCTTCCTGGGGAGGGGCTGTACGAACACATTTCTTTCCACTTTGTGCCTCCAGCCCCTGCATCAACACAAGACCAGGGGAAGGGAAGGCACTGGTATCTGCAGGCTACCTGGCCTCACCTGAGTAGCATTGGTTTTACCCCTTGATCACGGAGCACCTTTCCAGAGCAGGGCAGGATCTCCTGACCACACTGCAGCTGCGGCTCATTTTAGCCGTTCACCTTCAGGCTGTTTCCAGGTAATGCTACAAGGCTGCCCCTAATACCTCAGAGATCCGGGCAGGGGCAGGAGGGCTGGAGGTGTCTCTTCCCTGCTGGGCTACCCGATTGTCCTGGATCTGGGCATCTGACCTTGAGTGGCTTCTGTTCTATCCTTGTGCTCCCCTGTCTGAGCCCTCTCTTTCCTCTCCACTGAGCCTGGGCTGCCCTCTCAGGGGAGGGTGGCTAGAGAGACAGCGAAGTAGGCATACAGGCAGGCACACAGGAGGACAGCAAGGGGAGACCGGGGGCTGAGGCACACTCCTGGAGGACAGAAGGCTGAGCTGGGTACAATACTGACTGCTTCCTTTAGCTCTTGGATTTGTTAGATAGACTTTTCTTGGTCTAGACAGGCTCTAGTATTAGTTAAATTTGCTTGTCTCGACTAGATATCACAGATGTATGTCTAGGTTAGAAGGATATTGCCTGGGCACTGGAGTGACCAGCCAGAGGAAGCAACAGAGGACTTAATACAGCCGGTGGTTAGAACAGGAAGTACAATGCAGGGCCACAGAAAGCCAGGTGGACCTGGGCTCTAATCCCAGGGCCAGTGTAATGGTCGGTCTCGAGGGTCAGCGGGGTCGCATTAAGAAACTCCTAGGACATCAATGGGGTGCACCTTGGAGTGTTCTCTATGAGGACTTTTACACAGATTCCCTTGAAGGGACAGACCGGCCTTCTATATGAGGGGCACCATCCTCTGGGCTGGGGTCGGGGGCTGAATTAAAAAAGGAGAAGCCAATACAGCTTCCGGATCCGTCCACGTGTATGTTCTCCTAGCTACAGCTCCCTGGTACTCCTGTGCCCACGGCTTCCTCACTGTGGTGGACCCTAGCCCCTGACCTCAGAGCTAAAAGCCAGCCGGCCAACCAGAAAACATAAACCTGGTTTGTACAGTGCTGGGGTTGTTTTGTACACGCTAGGCAAACCTTCTGCCGACTGAGTTACGTTCTCCACCCCCAATCCCTGCCGCTCCGGATTCTGCATCCCAGCGGACCTTAGCGAGTCATTTGGCTGCCTTATCCGTTCTCACGGTTTTTCAGTATCAACCTACGACTTTGTTGTTACTGTTTTGAGACAGGATCGTGCTATATAGCCCAGGCTGGCCTTGAACCAGCTCAGGCTGGTCTCCAACTCATTATCCTCCTGCCTCAGCCTCTTCAGTGTTGGGATTACAGGTGTATGCCACCACTTGACTATTACCCGGCTTTTGTTTGTTTTTGTTTTTGTTTTTCCGAGACAGGGTTTCTCCATGTAGCTCTTGCTGCCCTGAAACTTGCTCTGTGGTTCAGGCTGGCCCTTAACTCAGAGATCTGCCTGCTTCTGCTTCCGCGCTGCTGGCATTAAAGGTGTGCACCCCATTGCCTAGATGGCTATTACTCTTTGAGAGTCTGTCTGGGCCATGCTAGGTGGCTAGCATTCAGAGGGGAGCGAGCTGTGCCTGGCTCCCACACCTGCACTCACTCACTGCCACACGGGTGAAGATGTCATCACAGAGAACTCATGGCAACTGTGACAAAAGCCATTAGCGAGAGCCGGTGGGAGAACAATGCCTTAAACAGGTCTCACGTTTTAATACTTGCAGGGTGTATGTGTAGTAAATACCGTTAATACCATCGTCACGGTAGTCCACGGCTCCCTGGACTGATGCAGTCTGACATGCTCCACGTGAGCATCCTCACCTACAACCGGTCGGTTCCTCACCATCTGCTCCGCCGGGAAAGCCAGGCCAGCAAGCGGAGATTTAGCCTGGACTCCCTTGGCATCCAGGAGGCCTGTGGTAAATGACATAGTTTAAGTGGAGAAATGCCACATAACGCCCCCACCCCCAAGAGGCGGTATAGTGACTACAGACATCACCTGCTTCTGCGCACGCTCTGACTTCCAGCAAACTGTTAATCAAATCTTATTCTCTGTCGTCTCATGTGTGGAATGGAGCTTAACTGTCTGTCCCCAGCGTAGGGTAATGGGGGACCGTAAAGGGAATGAGTGCCTGTATGTTCTGGAACAGTCCAGGGTGAGAGCTGTGTGAGTAATTTTTAGCTACGTTTGTCTGTCCTTGTCCACAACAGAGTAGACGCTCATTCCAGAACCTCCAACTTCCAGCCAGT
The DNA here is from genome assembly GCF_011064425.1 of Rattus rattus. Lineage (NCBI taxonomy): Eukaryota > Metazoa > Chordata > Mammalia > Rodentia > Muridae > Rattus > Rattus rattus. Next base: position 1,059,868 of record NC_046163.1, on the reverse strand, counting down.
TGTGTCTGATGCCCAATGAGCCGTTTCTTGCCAGAGCTTAATTTCCGAGAAGGACCTGTCCCAGCCACCCTTCATTCCATGTCTGGAACAGGCAGTTCGAAGAGGTCACTGGGGTGACAGGTGACTAGATCACAGCCCTGGGGGACTGGGATCTGGTTCTGGACTGTGGGGGGCATTCAGCTGCTATCCCCAAAAGTAAATTCCAGGTCAGGCTCCCAGAGGCACATCAAGCAAGAGCTGCTGTGGAAGCTTGCTTCTTGGGTGGTCTCCAGGCTGGGGCTCTGTGCCCTGCTGCTGAATCCTGGATTCTGGATGCCCTTTCAGCCCTGGCCACATAGGAAAGCAGGGTGTGAGTTGCACCCGGTATGCATTTTCCAAGTAGCCCCCAGATATTTATCGGCTAGTTTATCTGGGGCCTCAAGATTGCAGTTGTAGAAATAGGTATAAAAGAAGGCAGAGCCTGGGTGGGTCATGCGTGGGTGGCGGCGGCAGAACTCAGCCCCACCCATTTCCTTGCAGACCTCCTGCCCTCCATCTTGGCACAGCTACCACTGGGCCAGTCTTGCAATAAAGGAGCAGGGCTCTCTCCTCTACTTTCTACTTGGAGGGACTAAGCAACACTCTGAAAGACACAAGGCAGGAATGATCCCAGAACACCAGGGACCCATAGCACACAAGAGGAACATTCATGATAGCCAGTGTAGGGCGGTGATGCCGCCAGAGCCTGGGTTGGCTGCCTGCCAGCACCAGCTTCCTCAGTCACTGGAGCCTCCGTCCTCTCTGCAGGGCCCAAGCACTCGGCACTGGGCAGCCTGGGCATTTGCAAGGGCAGGTACCTCTGAGCGGGGCAGGGAGTCCTCAGCCATGGAGAACCCTGTCTGGGCGGCCTATAATTGGGCTGATGTGGTGGCTCTGGAGCGGCAATTAGGGAATACTGCAATTAGAGGTGGAATTTTCCCATTACCACTCCCTGCCTCTTAATAGTGAGTGCAGGTGGTTGTGACTGCGAGTAAGGCACTGGGGAGATAGAAGTAGAAATGCAGGAGAGGGTGGGATGGGTTTACTCTGAGGACCGGCAGGCTTGGGCGGGAGGAGCTTAACCCTCTCTATACTCTCATACTTGGGCTAGCCAGCGGGTGAGCTGGTGGTGAGGCACAGTTGAGGCAAGGGGTCTTTGGTGTGTTACAGTGTAATCAACAGAGGCAGAGCCACTCAGGTCAGCTTAGGGGCGTGTGTGTGTGTGTGTGTGTGTGTGTGTGTGTGTGTGTGTGCGCGCGTGCGCGCGTCTGCATGTGTGCATGTGCATGGGTGTGTGTTGTTCCAGATAGGGTTATTACTGTGTAGTCCAGGCTGGTCTGAATACACTCTGATTACAGAATATCCCAGGATGGTCTTAAACTGGGCATTCCTCTTACCTCAGCCTCATTAGTATTAGGATAGCAGGTGTGAGCCATCACCCGGCTTTTTAAAAAATATTATTTTTGCTGGGTGCCCCTTTAATCTCAGTACTTAGGGGGCAAAGGCATGTAGATCCCTGTGAGTTTGAAGCCAGCCAGGTCTACAGAATGAGTTCCAGGCAAGCCAGGGCTACACAGTGAGGCCCTATCTTTTTTTAAAAAAAAAAAAATTTTTTTTTTTTTTTTTTTTTTTTTTTTTGGAGCTGGGGACCGAACCCAGGGCCTTGCGCTTGCTAGGCAAGCGCTCTACCACTGAGCTAAATCCCCAACCCCAAAAAGAAAACTATTTTAACTGACATAGAATAATAGTGTATATTTACTTGGTAGAGTGTGGTATCTTAATATATATATCCTACAATGTGTGATGCTCAGATAAAGACACTTAGCACATGACTTGCCTCAGACTTTATTATTTATTTAGTACTATTTTTTATGTTACCTGGGTTCCCCCAGACAGCCGGAAATTTTAAGGAAAATAGCTTTTTCCATTATCATTGACTCTGGTCTGAGGTAATGGCTCAGATGTATTGGACCTCTGCTTTCTGCTTTGAAAAATAACTGGGGAAGTTTTAATGAATTTATTGGAAAAGAAATTCTTTGTGCTATGCAGCCCTTACCTTTTCCTGCTCCACCACAGCTTGCTGGAGCAGAGAAGAGCTTTGGAGGCAGCTTTGAGGCCCCAAGGAGGGGGCCCAATGAGTTGAGGGTCCTCTATGTCTTAGAAGTCTGCACTCACTTCTCCTATGTGTCATTTGTGGGAGAACTCATTTTAAAGACACATAGTTCATCATCATCATCTTCTTCTTCAGTCTTCTCTTGCCATGTTCACAGTCAACCATGGGTCCTTTTGTGCCTCATCGCTGGAGCAGCCACAGGCCCCAGTGAGGGACCTAAGATCAGATGGTGGGAGGGGTGGAGACTTGGAGGAGAGAGCTGTCATCCAGTCACAGCCCAGGCATGGAGGAGGAAGCTGCATGAAAACCTATCAGGACTGGAATCCAGCTTCACCACTGGAATCCAGAGAAGTTAGAGGTAAACCTCAGGGGCAGGAGCTGTGTGAGCAGGAGCAGTGTGAGCAGGAGCAGTGTGAGCAGGAGTCGTGTGAGCAGGAGCGTGTGAGCAGGAGCTGTGTGAGCAGGAGTCGTGTGAGCAGGAGCCGTGTGAGCAGGAGCCGTGTGAGCAGGAGCCGTGTGAGCAGGAGCAGTGTGAGCAGGAGCAGTGTGAGCAGGAGCAGTGTGAGCAGGAACTGTGTGAGCAGGAGTCATGTGAGCAGGAATTGTGTGAGCAGGAGCCGTGTGAGCAGGAGCCGTGTGAGCAGGAGCCGTGTGAGCAGGAGCCGTGTGAGCAGGAGGAGCAGGAGTCGTGTGAGCAGGAGCAGTGTGAGCAGGAGCTGTGTGAGCAGGAGCAGTGTGAGCAGGAGCTGTGTGAGCAGGAGGAGCAGGAGTCGTGTGAGCAGGAGCCGTGTGAGCAGGAGCTGTGTGAGCAGGAGCCGTGTGAGCAGGAGCCGTGTGAGCAGGAGTCGTGTGAGCCGTGTGAGCAGGAGCCGTGTGAGCAGGAGCGTGTGAGCAGGAATTGTGTGAGCAGGAGCCGTGTGAGCAGGAGCCGTGTGAGCAGGAGCCGTGTGAGCAGGAGCCGTGTGAGCAGGAGCCGTGTGAGCAGGAGCCGTGTGAGCAGGAGCTATGTGGAGCAGGGCCGTGTGAGCAGGAGCCCGTGTGAGCAGGGCCCGAGGAGCAGGAATCGTGTGGAGCAGGAGTCGTGGGAGCAGGAGCGTGTGGAGCAGGAGCCGTGGGGACCAGGAGTCCTGTGAGCAGGAGCCGTGTGAGCAGGAGCCGTTCGTGTGAGCAGGAGCTGTGTGAGCAGGAATCGTGTGAGCAGGAGCCGTGTGGAGCAGGAGCTGTGAGCAGGAGCCGTGGTGACCAGGAGTCCTGTGAGCAGGAGCTGTTCGGTGAGCAGGAGCTGTGTGAGCAGGAGTCGTGTGAGCAGGAGCCGTGTGAGCAGGAGCCGTGTGAGCAGGAGTCGTGTGAGCAGGAAGTGTGAGCAGGAGCCGTGTGAGCAGGAGCCGTGTGAGCAGGAATCGTGTGAGCAGGAGTCGTGTGAGCAGGAGCCGTGTGAGCAGGAGCCGTGTGAGCAGGAGTCGTGTGAGCAGGAGCCGTGTGAGCAGGAGCCGTTCGTGTGAGCAGGAGCTGTGTGAGCAGGAATCGTGTGAGCAGGAATTGTGTGAGCAGGAGCCGTGTGAGCAGGGAGCTGTGTGAGCAGGAGCCGTGTGAGCAGGAGCCGTGTGAGCAGGAGCTGTGTGAGCAGGAGTCGTGTGAGCAGGAGCTATGTGAGCAGGAGTCGTGTGAGCAGGAACTGTGTGGAGCAGGAGCCGTGTGAGCAGGGTGTGAGCAGGAGTCCTGTGAGCAGGAGCTGTGTGAGCAGGGCTGTGTGAGCAGGAGCTGTGTGAGCAGGAGCTGTGTGAGCAGGAGTCGTGTGAGCAGGAGCCGTGTGAGCAGGAATTGTGTGAGCAGGAGCCGTGTGAGCAGGAGCCGTGTGAGCAGGAGCCGTGTGAGCAGGAGTCGTGTGAGCAGGAATTGTGTGAGCAGGAGTCGTGTGAGCAGGAATTGTGTGAGCAGGAGCAGTGTGAGCAGGAGCAGTGTGAGCAGGAGCAGTGTGAGCAGGAGCGGTGTGAGCAGGAGACGTGTGTGTGAGCAGGAGCCGTGTGAGCAGGAGCTGTGTGAGCAGGAGCCGTGTGAGCAGGAGGAGCCGTGTGAGCAGGAGTCGTGTGAGCAGGAGGCGTGTGAGCAGGAGCCGTGTGAGCAGGAGCCGTGTGAGCAGGAGCCGTGTGAGCAGGAGCCGTGTGAGCAGGAGTCGTGTGAGCAGGAGCCGTGTGAGCAGGAGCCGTGTGAGCAGGAGCCGTGTGAGCAGGAATTGTGTGAGCAGGAATTGTGTGAGCAGGAGCCGTGTGAGCAGGAGCTGTGTGAGCAGGAGCCGTGTGAGCAGGAACTGTGTGAGCAGGAACTGTGTGAGCAGGAGCCGTGTGAGCAGGAATTGTGTGAGCAGGAATCGTGTGAGCAGGCAGTGTGGAGTTAATTGGTAGGGGAGGGCTCCCTCTCCCAGTGTCAGTCTCCTGTGAGGAGAAAAAGCATCACTTTAATAAGGCCGCCCTGGTTCCAAATCAATCCTGGCATTGCAGGAGGCAAGGGGGGAAACACAGCCACGAAATTGGATTAGCGCTTTGATGCCGGGAACCATGCTGGCTGCGGTGGGAGGCCGAGAAGGGAGGACTGAAGCTGTCGGGGATACCTGGCTTCCATTCCACCCAGTCTGATGGTGGAGGGGCAGCAGTGTGTCCAGGGGGAGGAGCCAAAGCTTCAGCCACTGCCGGGCTGGGAGATTTCCCTGGAGTAGGTGTGAGCTCCCAAGTTCCTCAGGGGGTGAGAGGATGCTCGCCCCCAGCCCAGCGGGTCCCACAGCTGCACATTCTGAGGATCCTGTACAAGGGGACACATGTGGCCAGGAGTTGGGGTTGGAGGAGGGGGTGCTGTGCTGCCTGTGTGTCCACAAGCAAGTTAACTCCCGAAGCCTCAGAGGCCGCCTTAGAAGACAGAGTTAGTCACACGGGTTGCCAAAGTATGCTCCCTGGGGGAGTTCCCAGCAGGTTTGCAGAGGGTTCCTTAAGTCAGGGCAGTTACAGCAGTAGCATCAAAGTGCTCAGTGTGTTCACAGGAGACAGCTTTGATACCGAGGCAGTGGTGCATAGAGACGACTGATGCCTCATGTGAGTCAAGGCCACCGTGCCAAACTGTCCAGGTCATTGTATTCTTCTCCACAGCCTGCAAAACAAATGATCATAGAAGGAGGTCTTTGGCGAAGCTGTCAAAATACTGATTCCAGTGAGCCTAGACCCTGGAATGAATGAATGAATGAATGGATGAATGAATCTTTTAAACTATCTTCTAAAATGAAATGAGTAGAAAGCACTTCTGTTGTCCACAGCTATCAGACCGGAAGCCCAGCGCCTGGGCTGTTTGTATTACAAGCTGTTCAGCCACTTTCTTCATGGGCCGATGTTTTCAACTTGAGAAAATGATTGACAAATACAGTCATTTGGAGTAGCTATCTGTGCAAAAAAAAACCAAAAACAAACAGAAAACCAAACCAAAGAAACAACAAAAAACCCTGAGTGGAATTGAATCTGTAATTTTAAAACCCCGGGGATGTCTGTTAAAAAAGGGGCAATTCAAGCCCTTAAACAAAAAAAAAAAAAAAAAAAAAAAATAGAATTTTGGAAACCTGCTGTCATGAAAAAGACTCTTCGGGAATCTTACAGAAGACTGGTTAATATTGGCGACGTTGGTCGGTATTTAGAAGAGCTACCCAGCTGACGAAGCTGCTGTCTTCTGTGATGCATAGGAAGCGCTGGCTCTAGAGTCTAGAGCCGTCCTTAATCATCTGTCGAGTACAAGGTTGCAGAGTCCATGTTGCAGTGACCCTAGAAACCACAACACGGTAGATTTCGATGTCCTATCAAACCGCTAGCCATAGTGATTTGAAAGCCTCAGGTGTGGTGCATATCGGCAATCTCAGCACTTGGGAGGCGGAGGCAGGAAGATGAGGGGTTCAGAACCAGCCTGAACCACGTGCAACCCTATCAGAGAATAAAATAGGACTAGCCAAGTGGCTCTGTGCATAAAGGTACTGCCACCAGACTTGATGCCTTGAGTTTAATCTCTGGGACCCCCACACTGGAAGAAGAGAACAAACCTCTGAAAGCCCTCCCTTGTCTTCCATGTGCACACCACTCACAAAGCTCCCCCTGACAATACAAGTAAAATACTCCCAGTTCCCCTTCCCTTCCTTCCCTTCCTTCCTTCCCTTCCTTCCTTCCCTTCCTTCCCTTCCCTTCCTTCCTTCCTTCCTTTTTCTTACACCCTCCCTGTAGTAGATCGAACACAATCTGGGATGGGAGATTTCCGTTCCTTCCAAGCCAGACATTAAAAACCCTGGACATTTCTTATGTGATAACACGTCTAGATTCTTTCTCCTCTTAGAAAATAGGTTTGGAATTGTTTCCGTCCGCCAATAATGGAATAGTTTCTCAGTCTGGATTTCTAATACAGCAGCTCTCACTCTGACGCACACAAATAGACGTTGTTAGTGGGTCCGCTGTATGGCCCTGGGGTAGCCTGTGTGGGAGCTGGACACACACAGAGGGCTTCCCAAGATGTAGTACCTCAGAGCAGAAGTTAGGGGCGCTCTTGTGTCTCAGATGCCCCAGCGACCTCGAAGTCTCTCTGGGAAGCCTGCATGGGAGAATGGGCAGAGACATAGGCTGCCAGTGTTGGGAAATCCTTAGGACAGTCCGTCTTCTGGCCTCAGCTGGCCTCTGGGGTCCAAGTTTCATCCCATGTTGACTTCCCTTAACTTCTGCCCTGATCTGCCTTGCATATTGGGATTCTAAATGTCGGGGTTCTTTTAAGCTATCTAAAAGGGGGGAGTGGTAGTTGAACCATTAGAAACATTTTTATATATTGGAGCATAAGTCTTTGTTCTAAAGACAAAGCCCAAGTCCCAGTACTTGAGGCAGGAGGATTGTGAATTTTAGTCTAGCATGGGTTACATGGTAAGCAGCCCCTGAATCCAAAGAAGCAAAACAAAACAAAGGGAAAGGCTGTGTGTACACAGGGCAGACAATGCACTGGACCATGATGAGGTCAAGATGGCCCAGGAGGCCATCTGCTGTGGATGGAGTTTTAGCTCTAACAGTGCTGGCACACGGGGAACTCAGCAAATGGTCACATCCAGGTCAACGGGCTTTTCTACTCTGTCTTTGTAAGAAGCCTCAGCTCTTACAACATGGAGGTGGCATTATCAAGTCAAGTGTGCCTGCCTCAGGGCTGTTCTCCTAGCTGCCTGCCTTAGAGAAAGTCAGGCTGTCTCTTGCTTGGGGACTGTGGATGAATATGACCCCCTAGGCTAGTGTCATTGGGCTTTGCCTGGAATAGGTCCTGTCTACACAGTCTAGGGATGCTGAGGGGAACCCAGAACTCAGCCCTTCTCAGGAGTAAGGTTCCTGATAATAATGGGTCCATGGGGCCTCTTTTGTCCTAGCTTGCAGGAGACCCAAAGCTCCTTCTCAAGCAGACCCTCTAATGGCTTGGGAAGTAAAGTTTCAGGAAGTAAGGCTCTATCTGTTGTGCTGGTTACCCAGAGGAAGTTCTTCCTTATATCTAGCCACACATTCTGTTGTCCTGATTGCCAATTTCCTCTTCCTGTACACCCTTCCTTCCCTCACACCTGCTGGTGCTGGAAGCCCTTGTATGTGGGGAAAGCTGAGAGCCAGACTCAGCGATGAATTCTGTCAACTTGGCATGTGGCCATTGAGTTTAAGACTTAGCTCCCTGATGTCTGAAGCTCAAAGAGAATTGTTCTTCCTGTGTGAAGACCAGGTAAGCTTCGTGTCTCTCTCTTGGCATTTGTGGCTCTGGCCCAGAGACAATGGGCCAGTTGGTGCAGGAAGGACAAGCCAGGGCCGGCCAGAGAGGCTGTGTAGGACAAGAGAGCTACCTCCAGGTGAGGGCGTGGCTGAAAGGGGCTGTGCCTTTCTCTGTTGGCACAGCTGGGGCCATTGCTGCTGGCTGCCTTGGCTTGTGGCTCCTGCATAGCCTTGCAGTTGCTGCCCCCTGTCCTCAGTGCACCCCTCTAGGGGCTGTTTCCAGTGCTAATAGTAATCAGGAGTGGGGAACAATCAGGACAGAGCAAAAGATGAGGGGAGGGGCACTTCCTGGGTGACAAAGATCACTTAGGTCAGTGGTTCTCAACTGCTGGGTCATGAACTTTTGAGGGGTTGAACCACCCTTTTCACAGGGGTCGTCTAAGACCATCGGAAAACACAGGTATTTACATTTATAACAGTAGAAACATCCAGTTATGAAGTAGCAATGAAATGATTTTATGTCTGGGGGTCAGTACAACTCCATAGGAACTGTATTCAGAGGTCACAGCATTAGGAAGGTTGAGAGCCACTGGCTTAGGTGGCTTGGACTTGCCTGTGGGAGGGGTGCTGAGACCCCGGACACTGTCCCTTGGGGGTTCTGAGTCTTCTCCCTTCTGGGGCCCCAATGCACTTCTCCTTCCTCCTGGAGGCCTTTTGTGGCCCTGACCCTGTTGAGCACAGTGAACCTCAGTAGTGAACGCAGAAGTACTCGGAGGCAGACAGGTGTCTCACTAGGACAGATTATTTTTAAATTAAATTTTATTTTTCTGGCTTTATTGAGGCAAAATTGATAAATATTGCAGATACTCAGGGTGTGTGATGACTTGTGTACTGGCTAGTTTTGGGTGTCCACTTGACACAAGTTAGAGTCATCAGAGAGGAGGGAAATACCTCCACAAGATCCAGCTGTAAGGCATTTTCTCAATTAGTGACCAATGAGAGAGGGTCTAACCTATGGTAGGAGGTACCAGCCCTGGGATGGTGGCCCTGAGTATTATAAGAAAGCAGGCTGAGCAAGCCATGGTGAGCAAGCCAGTAAGCAGCACCCCTCCATGGCCTCTGCATCAGCTCCTGCTGCCAGTATCCTGCCCTGTTTGAGTTCCTGTCTTGATTTCCTTCTATGATGAACAACATTGTAGGAGTGTAGCCAATAAACCCTTTTATCTCCAACTTGTCTTTTGGACAGCAATTGGTATGTGTGTACTTTGGTGACATTTCCCACTATCATATAAACCAACACATGGCCATAGGGTGATCCTATAGGGACAGACGATGGTGCCCACGGCGCCCCTGAGACTTTCAGTTCTGGGGCACCTGGCTCTTGACCTTCTCTCCAAATGAGCCATAGGTATTTCCTAAATAGCCCCTTGTAGTGGCTCCACCATGGCCTCTCAGAAAGCAAATGCTTGTTTGATTCATGGTACCCGGCAGCATTAGGTTGGGAGAGAGTTTCTCAGGTATGCGTCTGCACACAGATGCAATTAGGCAGCTTTCCGGCAGAGTGTCAACGGGCACCTCTAACCCTTGTCAGAACGTGACAATGAAATTGAACCCTGGGCCTTATCTCTAGGTCACAGGAGACTTTCTGGTCCCACACACCCTTCCCTGACTACACGCTGCTTTCTGACAGGGATTGTAGGCCAGGCTCTAGTTCAGGTACTCAGCAGTTGTGTGGTGTCCTTGTAGACTTGGGAACTCTGGTTCCTCACAGGCCATTGCTGCCTCCCCAGCCCTGGTGGTGGCTCCCACCTGCTGTTAGGAGTCAGCCGCTGGAGCTTTGTCAGTTGTAGTCCTTCGTGTGGAAAGTTGAAACCGGGTTGGGCCCGCTCTTGTCAGAAGCAGTGGTTCTCTGGAAGGTGAGCGATGGTGTTGGGGACCAAAGCCTGGGGCTTCACTTATTGTTCTGGTGGCAGACGTGGTGGAGTCTGAGGGAGAGAGGAGAATGTGAGGACGCATGGGGTCCTTACTCTGGCAGGACAGGATTACCTGAGCTTCCTGCTTTGCCCCACAGAGGGAAGATTCTTTTCTGTGTCCAAAGTTTGGCAGAGAAGGACAGTTCGGCATTGTTCCTTGTTCTCTGTGCTGGTGGTGGGGCTAGAACTTGGGGACCAGGACCCAATTCTGTAGTTTCTCCCATTCTCATGGGATTCCCTTTCAAAGGTCTCTGTCACTCACTCAAGCAGGAAACGGTCACCACGCCAGCCCTCCATGCAGGGAATGGAGTGTGTGGGTGTGCATGCCCATGCACATGGGAAGACAGCAGAGAGGCCTTGCTGGTGACCTTGCAGCTCAAGGAACACAATGTGTTAAACAAAAATCATACCACAACTGTTTAACTCCAGGGTTTACGGTGGAGGCACAGAGGGGACTCTGGTATCCCCAGCCTTACACCGGCATGTCAGCATGCCGTGTGGGATTCCAGGAAGTGCTGAGCTCAGAGGCACAATCTGGCTGTAGAATCCTAGAATCTAGAGTTTCTGACTCTGCCTCGAGCTCCCTAGGTGTCACCACTGTAAGAAAATCCAACTAGAAAATGTCCCAGGCTTCTAAGGGCCAGCTGTAGTTTTTATCCAGGATGCTGAGAGAGGAGTTCTAGAATTGGCCTCTCACCCCAGAGCGCTAATGAGTTGGGGTAGTCAAGTAAACTTTGACTCTCCGCTCTAATTGTCATCTCTGAAGCTTAATCACCTCTGTCTGCTAACCTAGGCCCAGTCCTGGAAGCTTCCAGCCTCTGCACAAACTTATGTAGGCCTAGACTGCTGTCAGCTTCTGAGACTACTGTGAGAAAGCTCACCCTTTGTTCTTTCTGATCTCTGTCCGGCTGGTTTAACTCAGCTCTTCTGGTTCAGAAGGCCTCTCCAAGCTGACTGATTCAGTCTGGCTTCTCTCTTGTCCCTTCCCGAATTGCTCTGCTTGACCTCAAATTAGCTCTAGCGAATTGTTCTAATCTTCTGGCTCCTTCTGTCTTCACCTGTGTCTAGCTTGTTCTCTCTCTGCAACCTGTCTCTCTATAATTGTCTGGGAAAACTGGCTCCTCCCTCTCTCCCTCTGCAGTGCTCTCTTGTTGACTTCCCCTTTCTCTCTCTCTCCTTGTGAGAGTCGGACATATCCTATTCTGTCAAATCTTTCTCTGATTCTTCGCTTTGCCACTCAACTAGACACCACTTTCAAACACGGGTGCTTCTTTTTACAAATTAATTTCACCTTTACTCTTTGGGATTAAAGTGTGTACTAAGAGTGTGTCTGTATTCCAGCCAGAGGGATACAAGCTGTGTGCTAAGGCTGAGTCACACCACAGCTAAAAACGGGCTTGCCCCAGAAAATAACACAATCTCGGGGCTCACAGTGTGATCAAGTATCCTGCAACAGGAGAACAGCTCAGATCAGGGAATCACTTGCCTTCGACAGCACACAGATGATGCGTGTGGCAGGTGAGTCAGCTGGGCTCAGGGAGGAAGGCTAGACTGCCCTTGCACTAGGATTGAATAAGATCAATGGTTGCAAATGAAAGCAGGCAGATTTAGGTTAGACATTAGGCAGTGCTTTCACACTCGTAGCACTAAGGAATCTGGCAACTGATTAAAAGGGCGTGGTAGTGTTGACTAGACGTTTCAGGAAAGCAGAGAGAACATTTCTAAGGGAGATGCTTGCATGGTGACTGTGGCAGTGATGGCCACACAGGGCTCCCCTCAGACACGTCCATGAATCTCTTCTTGCTTTGCAGCTGAGGTCAGTGCTGTCTGGACGTCTGTGAGAGGAAGATGTCGGGCCCTCTCAGCAATGAGAATTTTAGCATAAACTATCCCCAGTTCATGTCTCTCGGTGACACATGTGGCTAACTGCAGCTGTCACATCAGTCAAGTCAAGCCCAATTACACCTTTGCTCTCTTGTCCTGCTGTGATATAAATATGGCGCCTGAGAAGTGTATTAGCTGCTGGTGGTGGAGGAATGGGTCAGCTGGCCTTCAAGACAGCGGGGAGACAGAGAGATTCATGTTTCAGACAGGCTCCTTGAGGATGTGGAAGGATTGGGCGGCTTGCAGCTCTGCTCTCAGGGGACCCTGAAGAGTTCATCTATAGATCGGCAGATGCTCTCTGAGGGAGGGTCTTTGTGTCCTTGCATTCATTTTAATTGTTGCCAGTAGTCCTGGGCTCCTCCTGTATGCATGGGTCTACCTGCAGATGCTGGAAGGACCAAGGATACACGGCAGCCTCACCACTGAAGCCCATGCTGTGCCCCTGTACAAATGATTTATGTCGTCAGGAAGTTGGTGACAAATCAATCCCACGAAAGACCTCAGGCTTCTAAAAAGAAATTGGCAGTCACTAAACATGGACAGAATCACCAAAGACCAAGCAGGTGGTGAGGCCATCTCACTCCATGGAACGTCTGACACAGGATAGGCACATGGAAGGAAAACTTGATAAGAGTTTTCTATAGCATGGCTTGAGTGTGTGTGTAGACGTTCTAGGGAGAGCTGAGTGTGTGCACACGTGTCAGCCAGTTAGCTTACATATCCTTCATGTCAGAGAGAGGGAAAAGAGGAGGAGATGAGGAGAATAGTCTGGCTTAGTAGGGTGGGGTCTTTATCTCTGCCATGATGTTACCTGGACATGGCTGATGTGTAGTTGAGGGTAAGCTTTGGGCACCTAGAGACTTCATGAGACAAAGCTTGCCTCAGGACAGATAGATTGTCCTGCTGCATGTGGGCAGGGCTGCTCGTATCCTCTGTCCCTTTGCATGCGGTCTGCTTAGACATGCAGAACTTTTGCCCTGCCAACGAGCTGTTCCCTCAACACTGGAGGGAGAGAAAAGAGCCCAGAACTTTGGAAGAATGTGACTTCTAGATTAATTTAACAGGAACTCTAGTCTGGAAGCTGACTTAGCTCATTCCTGTGTAACACAATTCTGATGTCACTGAAATGTGTCCAGGGGTAGAGGTGGCTCAGTGGCTAAGGGTACCTTTTGTTTTTATAGAATACGTGAGTTCGATACCCAGAACCCACATGATGTCTCGCATCTGTCTGTAGCTCTGTTCCAGGGGACCTGATACCCTCTTCCGGCCTCTTTAGGCATCTGTCACACAGGTGGTGTACACACACTGAGACGAAACACTGATGCACATAAACCTGTACACAAATCACACTGTTAGCAGCACCGATGCTAGAAGAGGTGGAAACCAAGGTTGGGGAGATGGCACCCACCATCAAATGCTTGTCCTGAAAGCCAGAGGACCCAATTTCAGTCCCTAGAACCCACATTTAAAGATAAAAGGAGGGCAAAGTAGCTCACAATGAGAGACCCTCTTCTCAAAAAATAAAGTGGAGGCTGGAGAGATGGTTCAGCTGTTCAGAACACTTGCTCCTCTTGCTGAAGACCTAGCTTCGATTCCCAGCACTGACCTGGTGGCTCTAAGCCATTGGTGACTCTAGTTTCGGGAAATCTAAGGTCCTTTCCCATCATCCGTGGGCACCAGGCACACATGTGATGTGCATGCATAAAGGCAAAACATCCACACTCATACAACAGTCTTTAAAAACCCAATGAAGTGGATGGCTCCTGAGGCCTCACACCCAAGGTTGACATATGACTTGTACTTCTGCGTACATGTGTCTGCACACAGAAGTGTGTGTGCACATAAAGTGCACAAAGCATCTATGACTTCTTTGCCGTCACAGAGTAGGATTGACCAGTGACCCTTTATCTTCCGAACTTGACTCCGAGGATCACAAAAAGATTGGTGCTGGTTTCAGTGGCAGTGTCCCCATGAGCTCATATGTTTGAATGCTTGGTCTCTGGTAGGTGGAATTGTTTGGGGAAAGTGTATTTTCAGTCAGAGTTCTTTAGAATAGCAGAACTTATAGAATGGATCTCTCTCTCCTCCCCTCTCCGAAAGGGGACTTATCAGAATAACTTACAGGCTGTGCTCCAGCCAATCCAACAATGGCTGCTTATAAACGGAAGGTCCAAGAATCTAGGAAGTAGTGTTTAAGTCCGCGAGGCTGGATGTCTCAGCTTGTTTTCAGTGCATGTGAGATCTTGAAGAAGTAGGGTCTAATTTCAGAGAAGGAGTGGACTCGCTAGTGAGGTGAAAGCAAGCAGGCAAAAAGGGACGCTTTCAGCTCCGCTTCCCTTCTGGAATTGTCTCTTGGATCTTGTCATCTTTCCCTGAATCTCCTCTAGTGCCTTGCAGGGCAGGAAGCCCCAGGAGGCTTAAAAAGCCAAACTACGGCTAGGCCTTAGGATGTTCAGCACCACGGACAGCACCCAGCGCGCTCCTCTGAACTGACTCCAGAGTTAAGCGCTGCCAGACGGAAGCTGGAGAGAAAACGGATGATGTAACACATTACCTAGGCTAGGGGCTAGGTTCTTTCAGAGGAGAGGGGACTACTGGGATTGGAAGAGAGATCCCAGGCCTTGCAGGGTTGGTAGGCGGGACAGAGTGAGGTCTCTCCTGGTCACAATGGCTTTGCTCAATCAAAAGGCTTGGGCTGCAGTGGAAGTAGCCTTCCCTGGGAGAAGAGGTATGGTGGCAGCTTTAGGGTCAGAGCTGTGGGGGTGAGAGTGGCAAAAGGATCAGATGCTAGCTGCTATTGTGTCCTTAGGTCCCTGCTGCAGGGCAGTGCTGTATTTCTAACATCTTGACACCATGGACCACCAGGGAAATTCTAGGCAGTACTGAGGCACCTCCTATCTTGAGCTAGTATTTCTGCCCTTAAGTTCTCCTCAGAGATGCCAAGTGTGTCCGCTCCCACTTGGATGCTTACCTCATTGTCTTAGGTAGGGTTTTACTGCTGTGAACAGACACCATGACCAAGGCAAGTCTTATAAAGGACAACATTTAACTGGGGCTGGCTTACAGGGTCAGAAGTCTAGTATTATCAGAGTGGGAGCATGGCAGCATCCAGGTAGGCATGGTGTGGGCAGAGTTGAGAGTTCTACATCTTCATCTGAAGGCTGCTAGCTGACTTCCGGGCAGCTAGGGTGAGGGTCTTAAGCCCACACCCATAGTGACACACCTACTTTAACAAGGCCACACCTCCAAATAGTGCCACTCCCTGAGCCAAGTATATTCAAACCGTCACGCTCACCTTCCTCCCTGGTCCCTGGGACAGTATCTCGGTGTATAGCCCCTGCTCCCCGAAGGCCCCTTCCAGCAGAAGGCACCAGTCTCCAGAGCCTGGCTAAATGGGTATGGCATCCAGGTGTGGTAGGACTGCCAGAGAACGAGCTTCCGGGAGGGGTTCCGGAGACACTTCCAATACCTAATAGTTCACTCCCTACCTCAGGCCAAACTAATTCTTGGGGTGACTGGGGCTGGGGTAAGTGGGGACAGACTTACATACTCAGCACAAAAGACATATGTGCATGTGTCATTACAGTGTTCTGGAAGGGAAGAACATGAGACCTAAACCCCTAAAACCAGCGCAACCATTGCCAAAATAAGAGATCAGTTTGAGAGCACAGGGTGAGCCTCGGAGAGCATGCTGGGATCACAGCCTTACTGCCATGGCCTACGCTTTGACCCACGAGGAAAACTGATTTCACATCTCATCCCCCGCCAGGCCCAGGAAACACAAACTGTCTGGCCACTGTATGTATGTGCACCATGCGTGTGCCTGGTATCCAATGAGGTCATCGGATTCCCCGCAACCAGAGTTAAGGATGGCCGTGGTCCACTCTGCTGGATAGATAGTTTTATGTCAACTTGACACACAGTAGAGTCATTTGAAAGGAGGGAAGTCCAGTTGGGAAAATGCCTCCATAAGAGCAGGCTACCTCTAGGGCATTTTCTTAGTTAGTGATTGATGAGAGAAGCCCCAGCTCATCGTGGTTGGTGCCATCCCTGGGCTGCTGGTCCTCAGTTCTGTTTGAAAGCAGGCTGAGCAAGCCCTGAAGATCAAGCCAGTAAGCAGCACCCTTCCATGGCCTCTGCATCAGCTCCTGTCCAGTTTGAGTTCCTGTCCTGACTTCCTTCAGTGATAAACACCGATGTGGAAGTATAACCCAAATAAACCCTTTCTTCCCCAAGTTGCTTTTGGTCACGATGTTTCACCACAGCAACGGTAACCATGACTATGACAACCACCATGTGGGTGCTGGGAACAAAACCCAGGCTCTCTGCAGGAGCAACACAGGCGCCCTTAACAGCAGAGCCATCTCGCCAGCCCCTGTTTGACGCACGCCTAAGCGGATGATTCCAACAGAGCCTCCGTCTACCTCAGCTGTGAAGCTGATGCCTCACTGGGTCCCCAGTGGGTCAAAGATGCTCAGTGGATATGTAGGACCGGTGAGGGGTTTTATCTGCTGTTTTGGATGAAAGCCTTTTCCTTGAGCAGAACTCAGCAGAAGCCAGGGGACCATTTGTTTGTCATGTTGTGGGAAGGACTGCAGGCATGGGGGCCATCTCCCCTGGCTCTGAGAACTTGTAATTCCAAAGCTTCCTTTGAAGAAAGGATACCTCAAAACATGGCTTGTGGCTGAGTTGGCGATGGAGGTCTCACTCAGGGACAAGCAGTCTCGTGCCTTTTGCCCAGCCGCCTCTGCCATCTCAGCCTGTCACCAAGTGTGTTTACCAAACTGGGCAAAGTGACTGAGTACGTCCTCCTGTCTTACAGATCCTCCTTGGAGGGTCACGGGTCCCACCTCAGCTTGATCTGTGACTCGCCTAACATCTGTTCAGCAGGGTGATGACCATGTGTGCTTTCTAGAGGTGGGTCCTTGCACATGCATGGGGGGGGAGGAGAGAGAGAGAGAGAGAGAGAGAGAGAGAGAGAGAGAGAGAGAGAGAGAGAGAGAGAGAGAGAGAACACGAGCACCGAGTGTCTCCTGGGAGAGTGGAGAGACTAGGTGCGACCCCAGCTCAGGCCGCTCTTCTTCTGTGTTCCTGCCCTTGACTGAGGATGGGGATGAATAATGGATGCTGAGTAACGCCTCACTGCTCCCGTGGAGCGTTCAGAAGGCCTCTAGCAGGTTTGTGTGCTCAGGTGTCATCCTCCTGGTGGGTGCAGACTCTTGGGTTTCCTTTGCTCTTAAGGTGGGAGGCTCATCTCCCTGAGACAAGTGGGCTGTGCCAGGGACCTGAGTCAGCGTTCTCAGCCACATGAACTGGAGAGAAGGTGGGGGCTCACAGTCCATGATTCCAGGATTGTCAATACTGATTGGTGTTGACAACGTTGAGGGGAACCCTTAGGAGGACTGGTTGGGAGCAGTGTTCCTAGGACATCTAGTGGGATGCTAGATGCCCCCCTCTGGGTACTAAGACCTCTTTAAACACTCTCGCTATGCCATTGAGGAAAGGCTTCTCCTAGCAGAGTGCCACCCCACAGCATTGGCATAGGTCAGCTACAGCAGACTGTTGGTTTCTTCTTTCACCCAACTTCCACATCTCCCTGCTTCCAGCCTCTACTGACCCTGTGGGGATGGTGTCATTGGGATTCCAGGATAGAATTACAGCCACAGCCACCATATATGCTTGGGAGGGCTGGCTGTTCCTTGGTGTGTGTGTGTGTGTGTGTGTGTGTGTGTGTGTGTGTGTGTGTGTATGCACATATGCATGACCTTATACATTGGGAGTATAGCTAGCACATTCTTACATATGTCTAGTGGTATGCCTGTCTGTGAACTCTGGGAGGGGTTGCATGCTAGTCTTCTCCTCCTTAGGAAGCAGAGGACCAAGAGTAGCCTAGTTGCTGTTACTCCTCTGACTACTAAGACTCCTGAGGACCCAAGAACACAGGAAGTTCCCTGATGGGCTTTAGAAGGCTTCCCTGCTGGATGTGTGGCCCTGAGGGCTCTTCTGTGACTGTGTGTTTTAGCTTCAGCAGAGTTCCAGACCACACTTGTCCTCGATTCTCTGTTTGGATCATTCCTCTGCCACACTGCCCTCCTGTCTCCCATGACTGCTGGAGGCTGGGCCAAGAGGCCGCCTGAAGACCCCCCTCCACAAAGGCTGACCAGCTCACTTCAGTTTGGAGAGATGCCAAGAGAGGCTGATCTCCAGCCCCCATTTATCTCTGGCCATCAAGAGCATCTTCTGTTGTCAGGAAATTCTTCCTGCTTTCTAGTCTGAGGTCTTCCAGCTGCAACCAAATATGTCTTCCTGTCCCTCGAGGTCTCATGTAACACTGTGGGTGTGGGAGGCAGATGAGTAATGTCTGCTTAAGAGAGAGGATAATGCTGGGTTCGGTCCCCAGCTCCAAAAAAAAAAAAAAAAGAGAGAGGATAATGCAATTCGGGATTTGGACTTTGGAGCCAAATCCCTCCACGCCCATCACTCATCCCCAACTTGACGTCTCTCTCCTCTCACTAGCTGGGTCCTGTCAGGAATGCTGGGGCAGAACATCCTCACAGGAGACAGTGAGAACCAGGCAGTCTTCTCATGCATGCAGTACAACCCGGTCCAACTCCCACTGGGCCATCTCTGCTAAGGAATGTGCGAAAGCTCAGTGATCTTTGCCAGGGGCTCAGGGTGCTGTGGCTGATGGCGTTAGACCATTTTGCAGATGACAGATGAGACAGACAGAACGAAGTGGATACCAAGCTTAGAGGGTGGACGTGGCTTCTGGGCTTAGTTCTGCAAGGGACTCTAAGGAACAACAGTGATCAGGAAACCAGGCTCTCTGCTCCCACATGCCCAAATGCTTGTCCTCTGCTGCAGGGGGGGCTCCAACCCCTCCTGGTGGGTTATGATGCAGAGGTGGCCCATGTTACCCAGGTCCCCATTCTCGGAATGTGTTCCCTCTGTGATGGTTTGAATGAGAATGGCCTCCATAGGTTCATCCGATTGAATATTTGATCCCCAGCTGGTGGAACTGTTTGGGAAGGATTAGGAGCTGTGGGCCTGGTTGGAGGAGGTGTGCCCCTGTGGGTGGGCTTGAGGTTTGAAAGATTCATGCTATTCTCCCTGTGCCCTTTTTGCCTCCTGCTTGTCGATTAAGATGTGAGTTCTTAGCTGTTCTTGCCATCATGGACTCTACCTCTCTGAAACTGTAAGCCTAATTAAGCACTTTCTTTTGTACGTTTGCCTTGGTCATAGTGTTGTGTCACAGTGATAGAAAAGTATTGAAGACATCTCAGTTGCATGATGGAAAAGCCATTTTCCCTCGCTCAGTTTGATTTCAGTTCAGCGGTAGGCACCAAGAACTTGGCAAATAGGAAGGGAAGAGAGAGGAAAAGATGAGTTTTTACCCAGAGTCTATGAGAAAGAAATTAACGGGTTATGAATTAGCTTTCTGCGACCATGACAAAATACCCCAGGCAATCAACTTATAAGGAGGGAAGGTTTATTTGCTCCCGTGTTTCATGGTCCTCTGGCTCTGCTGCCTTTGGGCCTGGGTAAGGTATCACATCACAGTGGGGAGAACATAATGGAACAGAGATGCTCACTTCATGGTGGCTGGAAGGAGATGGAGGGAGGGCAGGAGGGAGGAAGAGACAGAGGCTGTAGTCTTAATGTCTCCTTCATAGTTATACCTCCAGTGACTTCCTCTAGTCTCCACCCCTAAGCTGCCACCGCCTCTCCCAAGCACCATTCTCTAAGGGCTCAGCATAACAAACCTTAGGGGGCATTCTAGGTCCAACTGTAGGAGTGTGGAAGACAAACCATTCTTACACACGCACCCCCATACTTGTGTGTACACAGAGGTGCATGTGGACTTTTCTCAGATGTGTGCCTTTAATTTAATTATACTCTCCTCCTCTTCTCTTCCTCCTCTTTCTCTGATATAACATCATTAGGAAGCCCAGAATGGCCTCAAACTTATGATCCTCCTGTCTCAGCCTCTCAAGTACTGGGATTACAGGAGTGTGCCACCTCACCTTGAGGGTCATTCTCTCCAGACTCTGGTTGGGGGAGGAGGGGTGCTCTTTCTGCCTACTACCCACTCGGTCACTGAGCTAAGTAGGCCAGCCGCGCGCCAGCTGGCAATAGGTATGAACAGAGGTTTACCCAGTGGGCTTTGGGAGTTTGAGGAGCATGAGGAGACCAAGACCAGGTGGAGAGGTATCAGGGAGGAGGGCTGTTAGTCTGGCCACATGCAGGGCCTCAGAGTCCTTTATCATCCACTTAGTGACCTTGCACATTCTAGAGGGCAGGCGTGTAGCTAAGTGCTGGGGATATAAAGATGTATTGCCTGCCCCGGCCCTCCACGAGCCCACGGCCCGCATGCCACAGGTAATTTCAGTGTAGAGGGACCAGTGTCACCATGAGTGTGTGGGGCACAGAGAATTTAGGGTCTGGTTCTCTCGGATGCCACAGAGCAGGAGGATCTGGTTTTGCTGCCTGGGGAAGGAGTTAGGCATCCTTCAGATGGGCAAGGAAGGGATCCTTGTATAGAGGAACACTCAGAAGGGTGAGGGCTGGGAGCAGGAGGACACAGAGACTTGAAGGCTGGAGGAGAGGCAGGGAGCAACCAGATTGGAGAGGAGAGGAACTTTGAAAGTCATGCCGGTGGCGATGAGGGGAGGTGAGAGACTTTAGCGGGGCATAGAGAATAGCCTGGATGTGGTAGGCACCAGCAGAGAGGCAGAGGCAAGAGGATCTTAAATTAAGGCCAACCTGGGCTACATAACCAGATTTTGTCTTTACAATCAAGCACTTGGGATACAGCCAGTGGCAGGGCACTTGCCTAGCATGCATGGGGCCAAGGGTTCCATCCCCAGGAACCAAACACTTCACTGAGCCTGGTAGCACATGCCTGGGAGCCCAGCACTCAGGAGGCCAAGGCAAGAGGACTGCTGAGAGTTCAAGGTCAGTCTGAATGACATAGCGGGTTTAAGGTAGCCAGGGTTACCTAATAAGACCTGATCTCAGGAAACAAAGGAGTGTTTGTGCAGGGGAGGCCAGCCTAGGGGTAGCCTTAGACAGTGTTAAGAACTGGGCAGGGCAGACGAGTTCCCTGTCTTTACTCAGCAGAGTGGGTTTCAAGATGTTCATTCTTGATCGAGTAGGGAGGCCTTCCCATGAATGGTCATTCTTCTTCTGTCCTCGGCCAGTGGAGACATCCGCTGATAGAACAACTCAAGCAAAGGAAGCTATGGCTTATGTTTTTCTTGTTTTCTGTCTATCCGAGATTGGGGCGGGAACAAGAAAGCAGTGGGAGGCAGGAAGCAGTGAGGATCCATGGACCAAAGCCCTAAACACTGGGCTGTGTTCTTCCGGGCAGATGCTCCCTGCGGCAGGCTTGCCTGGCCTCTGCACTTGCACGCAGGAGTATAGAGAGTTAGACCCTTCCCCTGCCTCCCCTACCCAGGACCAGGAGAATGCCGATGACCTCATCCCTCATCTGGCTTACAGGGAACATGCCTGCAGTGCTAGCCGTGGGAGCCCGTTTCCCTACTTAATGGAGCTGGGGAAATGTGCACTCATTTTTCCCCTGAGCTGTGACAGGCGAAAGGAAATTTACCCTGAAATATGGTTCATTGCGGATTGAAATAAAACATGCAGTGCTCTTTGCAACAGAGAATTAGGAAGGAATCATGAGGACGTGTCACCCTCACCCCAGCTTTCGGGCTCCCCTGTTTTCTTCTCCTCCCCATGTAGGTATCCCTGTGTGTGCTGGGATAAGATTAGGCGGTAACTTTCCTGGGGTAGAGGTGAAGATGGTCAAGGAAGGGATCTGATACCAGCAGACCTGAGGCCTTAAGGTTCCAGACCCTGGTGACTGGGACTCTGAAGGCAAGCACTGGCGTGTTTAAAGGCCTCTGTGAATGACTTGAGTGGACTTCAGCTATTCCTTGCATTGCTGGTAGAGCGTTATTAGAGCATAGAGGGTGTTGGGGGAGCCTAGGGTGAAGGGTGCGGATCTGGTCTAAGCACTCACTTCTAGTTCTTACAACCTCCTTACACACTATCCCAGGATAGATTAGTGCTTAGTGGATGGACATGGCTCTGTTTCCTTGGGTGGTGGATGTGCTGTTGGTTCAGGCAGTCACCTCTTTATCAGGTTGCTTTGCAGGGCTGGACACTTGCGACCTTGCTCTGCCCAGGGCTATCTCCTTCCTGGTGACCTCAGATTCCCCCAGGAAGCCCACCTTGGTAGGTTGTCCTGGACCCCACACCTCTCCTGTCTCCCTTCTTTCTAGCTGCCACCCTCCTAGTGTGAGTTAAAGCTGGGCACATTTCCCCAGCTCCATTAACTCTTTCCTGAGGCTCCATTAAGATTCCTAAAATGCCTTTTGATCATGTCCTGACCCCTCCACCTCATGCTGTACCCTAGCGTGGGGTTGGGGTGCTAGAGAGAGGAGGGGGATGTCAGTGTCAGGGCAAGTGTCAGCAGGACATGGGAGGGGTGGACAGGAGTTTGCCAGGATACCAGGGCTTGGAAGGTAAGCATAGCAACATGTTAAGAAACATGTAAAGTCAGAGTCAGAACAGGGATCAAAGACGGAGTTTACCAACCAGCTAAGAGCGAGTTATGCCGAGGAGAGAGCCAGGGCGAGTGGAGGACACCAAAGGCAGGTTCCTGTAACCAGAGCTCTGCATGCGTTCTTGTCTGGAAGGGACCTCTGCACTCCCAGGCTCAGAAAAGCACTATTCACGATGGCTAAGAACCTCCTGGAGCCGGAATCACAGGTGCTGTGTGCCACTGACCGTGGGTGCAGAGCACCGAGCTCCGGTCCTCTGGGAGCACTCTTAACTGCGGAGCCATCTCTCCAGGCCTCCTTACTCTTCTACCTCACCGTCTGCTTCTTATTGAGTTGTGGGCATGGCGGCACGTTTCTTACAGGCCCACATTCTGATTCTTCACCCTGCTTCTTCTAAAGCAGAAGGGCTGGGGGTGTTGGACCGGGATCCAGGTTGTCAATTGCACAGTGCTGGTTCCACTGGCGCCCGCTTACCGGATCAGATTTGCTTTGTGCCTGGCAGGGAGGCTGGGCTATGCTTGGCTGTGAGTCGACTCCATCTCTCAGTGCTCGCCCTCCGAAGGCTTGCACCTCGGTCAGGTCGGATCGTAAGCAGGACCTAAGTCGACGTTGTGCTCCTCTACCCCCATGCCGTTGCTCAGGTGCGCTGTTCTGCTGTCAAGTGGTCCAGGAGTCTTTGGGCTCAGTTAAGGTTTGGATGAAATCTCCCTTCCTCTGGAACCCTTTCCCTGCCCCAGTGGCTCACCTCCTTGGCCTGGAAGCCTCCTTCTTGTGGATTGACCTCCATGATCAACTATTTCCTGTCCTGTGATCACTTTCCCCCATGTGTATGAGTGTTTTTCCAGTGTATGTGTCTGTGCACCACATGCACGCTTAGTGCCTGCAGAGGTCAGAACAAGGCTCTGCACCCCCTGGGAACTGAGCTGTGAATGGTCGTGGGCCACCATGGAGGTTCTGGGAGTCAAACCTGGGTCCTCTGCAAGAGCAGCAAGTGCTCTTAACCACCGAGCCGTCTTTCCAGTCTTCTGGATCACTCTTACAGCTGGCTCATCTTGTGATCTGACTTCCTGTGTGCTGAAGTCCCAAATCCCCAGGTAGATGGTGTCTCTGCTCCCACTCTGTATACCTGCTTGAGTCCCGAAGGAGAAAGACACTCAGGGATCCATCACGGGACAGCCGTGACATGCTGAACCTGCTAGAATGTTCAGTTGGCCGAATTGACTTCCGGTACCTTCTGAGGCCTGAGCTGGGGAGGAGGCAGCAGGGGGCGCTGTGAGGCCACTCCTCTGAGGAGGCATGGGCAGAGCAACCCAGGCTGGTCTAGAAGGCCAGACCACAGAGATGTAGACCAAGTACATTGGTCTCTACGGCCCTAAACTTAATGGACAATGCTTGAATCACTTGACTGACTGCTTGCTGAAGCACTTGATGAGGTAGGGTCACAGGCTCAAACCGGATCACCAAAGGATCTCTGTGGCTCTCAAGCAAGATGTGCAGCTCACCCTGTTCCATTCTCTTGCTTCCCTGCCTCTCTGCTGAGGTGGTGCAAAAACAGACGACAGACAGACACAGATACACGGTTCAGCTTGTTTGTTGAAGCTGCTAGCCCTGTGTGTTGGGGGTGGTTTTGTGTTACTCTCTGGGTTGATACAAATAACCATTACCATAGTGCTCTGAGGCCCTGAGGCCCCCTTACCAGAGGCTGTCACCTCTGCCTGCCCTGCTCCATAAGTTCTGTCTGAGAGCTTGGGAGACTTAGCTCTTGTAAGAGACCTTAGCTCTTATCTGAAGATCCTGGACTTTGGCTGAAGCATTTTTCCCCCCTCACTGAAAGGCTTTCAGTGGAAGTCTCTCAGAGATTCCATTTAGTGTTTCCTGAGTGCTCAATGCTGTCTGCTGAGGCTGGAGGAGTTAAGGACCCTGCCCTGGGGACTCTCCGGTTAAATAAGATGAGACCATTCGGGCTGTGGAAGATTCCTCACAGCTGCCGGCAATCACCCCAGGGACTCTTTCTTTCTCTCCCTTCACTGTAGTCACTGGCCATGAGGCTAGATCCCTGGACAGCCTCGGGTCAGGAGCTGGGCTGAATAGCTTTGGGAGTATATTTATATGGAGAAAGGCGGTGGAGAGGGGCCAGGAGGAAGTTTGGAAGTGGTGGGCTAGAGAGATGGCTCAGTGGTTAAGAGCACTGACTCCTCTTCCAGAGGTCCTGAGTTCAATCCCCAGCAACCACATGGTGGCTCCCAACCATCTGTAATGGGATCTGATGCCCTCTTCTGGTGTGTCTGAGGACAGCTACAGTGTATAAATAAGTAAATCTTAAAAAAAAACAAACAAACAAACAAAAAACCACAAAGTTAACTGGAAATGGTGACTACAACTACCTCAGCTGGGGCTTGGGGTCTCTCTTCCTTGTCCCTCACGTGTGCTTCCTGCCCCTTCCTGTTCTCATGTTAGCTACCTCAGCAGCGAGCATACCTGCCACCTGTACCAAGTGAGGGGCTGGCTCTCTCAGGAGTGTCCCAAGGGCAGATCCTCTTAGCTCCGGCTCCCGGGGCCAGGCCCTGGTTCCCTACTTCAGCAACAGTTACTAATGGCCTAGATCCATTGGAATCCTCTGGATGTTCAGGTTTGGTTTCAAGAACTTTATATTTGCCGAAACGATGGATGGAACCCCGAAAGGCAGGCACCGTGGTGGGTTTGGGGATGCAGAGATGAAGAACCACAGACTCTAGTGTTTGACAGCAGGCGTCTTGGGGAAACTGAGCCTGCTTCAGAAGCGGGCGCTCAGGGGAATGAAACACTGGCCAGATGGAGGTGCTGTGCTGTGTGTGTCCTGTGGAGGAGTAGAGCACGCACTTGGTGAACCCCAGGAGAAGTGGGGTGAGTATTTGCTAAGGGTGTGACTGGTCAGGAGCGGTGCCCACGCCACCACGTACGGCTCTCACTGAGGGAAACTAAGCAGGCGGGAGATGGCCATACGAGCATTTCGGAAATCTCACTTGGGTGGGGTTGCGAGTCCTGCTTTGAGGGGAGCAGGGCAGACAGCATGGAAAACGGTTAAGAGTTAATTGGAGAATCTAGGTAAGAAGTGCTGCGGGCCTGGGCCACTGGGAGACAGAGGCTGCATTGGAGGGATAATTAGGAGGAATAATGCACCAAACGTAATAACCAGTGTTGAGTGAGAGAGGGGGGAAAGGCAGCCCGGGGACAATTCCTAAACCTCAGAGCAGACGACCGAGTCTGCGGTACCTCTGGGGCAGCTGTCTCGCTTCCTGCTGCAGAGACAATACCAGGGACTGATTGTCATGAATGGGAACTGGCTTGGTTCATAATCCTAGAGGCTGCAGAATCCAGGGACGAGGTGCTGGGGCTCTGTCATCCCATGGTGGAAGACTGAGAGTAGAGAGTGCAAGAGCGAGTATTGAATTTGGGGCCTTAGTCTACCCATGAGGGCAATAACCTCCTGGTATTGACATGATCTCCTCCTTCCACACTGTTGCCCTGGGCATACAGTTAGCCCATTACAGTATCTGCGTAGAAGTCACATGTGCATGACTAGGTATAGGTCTGGTGCTTCAGATCAGGCTGGCTCTAGTAGTCTTTCCCTTCAGGGAGTTGGGGCAGAAGAGCTGGGAGGGAGGGCAGGGGAGGCAACAGGGAATCCTGAGGGGTTTCAGTGTCAGTGGGTCAAGCCATGTGAGGACAGCAGAGGAAGGTCAGAGAGAGGCAGGCCAGAGGGGCCGTGGCCCTTGTCACAGTGCAAGAGAGGAACACTTCAGAGGTTGTCGAGACCTTATGGAAAGCCCTTCTGCTGGCTGCGAAGGACCAGCTACAAATGTGTCAGATGCAGGGCTGTGGGTCAGTTATGGGCTGAGAGTGTCGGAGAGAACAGAAGTGGGTCCGTGTTTTAATTTGCAATTGGGATAAATGGATGATTCTACAGATGAAAGATAGGGAAAAGATGGGGAAGGCAGGGGGGCAGGATCCCGACAGAGGTGACAAGCACAGAGGAAGACAAGCCTGACACAGGACTAAAGACCCGAGGGACCCTGAGAAAGATCGAAGATTCCAGAAAGGTATCGGTCTTTGCGAGGGCTGGAAAGAAGCCAGATCTCCGAGGCCACAAGAATATCATGAGCCTTGGAACAGAGAGAGAGAGTGGAGGCAAAAGTGGAGATCTGGCGATACCTAGAAAGAACAAATCAAATCACAGACTTGGGCTGGGGAGATGGGTCGGCAGCTAAGAGTGGGCACTTCTCTTACAAAGAACCTCTTCTCGTCTCTGTGTGTACATGCACACATGCATACATGCTTACACACACACACACACACACACACACACACACACACACACACACACACACCTGAAAATTAAAATAAATCTTTAAAGAAAAACCACACAAACTCAAATCAGGACTCACATAGATCATGGAATCAGAATTGTTCTTTTAGGAGATAAGTCTTTAATTTTGTAGTTTAGACTCCTAGTCCTCCCAAGTGCTGGGATTATGGGTGTGTGCTACCCTGCTCTGCTAGGACAGAATCTTTACAGTGGTAGACAAAACTTTTGGGGCCAGGCATGGCGGTGCATACCTGTGAATCCAGCACTCAGGAGCTTGTGAACTTGAGGCCAGTATGGGCTGTACAGCAAGATCCTGTTGCAAAAACAAAACAAAAGTTACCATGATGGCTGATTTGTACAATCCCAGCACTTGGGAGGCTGAGGCAGAAGGTTGCTGAGAGTTCAAGGTCAGCCTGGGCCATGTGAGACCCTGTCTCAAACAAAAACAAGAACAAAACAAAACAAAAAAACCACCACCAACAACAAAGAAACCAAACTAAAATGCCTAAAGCTGGGCATATAGTTCAGTGCTTGCCTTGCAAGCTCAAGGTTGTGGGTTTGAGTCCCAGCACTGGAAAAAAAAAATCAAAACCATATCAAAACAGAAGGGAGAAATAAAGTGTTTTTTTTTAAAAATTAAACTAGGTACATGCATAAACATCCATTTTAATAGAATTATTACCTGCTCTTAATGTTGTTCGGGGGTTCTATACCTTTAAAATCAGTACAGGGCTGGAGAGATGGCTCAGTAATTAGGAACATTGGTTACTCTTCCTGGGTTTGATTCCTAGCACCCACAAATAGGCTCACAGCTGTCTAGAACTCCAATCCCAGGAGATATGATGCCTTTTTCTGGATTCTGTGGTCACTGTAAGACATGACATTCATACATGCATGCATGCATACGCACATACATGTATACATGCATGAGCAATACATGTATACACACACACACACACACACACACACACGTGCACACATACATACGGCCCTCTCACTTCCCAGGCAAAGCTGATGACTCTGTGTGTGTGTGTGTGTGTGTGTGTATGTGTTGTGTGTATGTGTGTATGTGTGAGTGTGTGTATGTGTGTGAGTGTGTGTATGTGTGTGTGTTTATGTGTGTGTGTGTGTGTGTGTGTGTGTTTATGTGTGTGTGTGTGTGTATGTGTGTGTATGTGTGTGTATGTGTGTGTGTGTGTATGTGTGTGTATGTGTGTATGTGTATGTGTGTGTATGTGTGTGTGTATGTGTGTGTGTGTGTGTGTGTGTGTGTGTGTGTGTATGTATGTGTATGTATGTAAGACCCATCTCTCAGTAGCTTCTTCACATGGTTAGCAAGCCTGTGCTGGCTGGGAGCCGAGCTAGGGCTTTCAGTTCCTGTGGGTGGCTTGAGCTTCCTCAATGCATCATAGCCGGACATGAAGAATGAGTGTTCTGAGGTAGCAAGGAGAAGTGTATTCGTTCCTGTTGCCTAGCCTTCATCATACAGCATATATCCTGCCAATATCTGTTGGTCACTGAATCTGCTGGTCACTGGAATGGGACATAAAGCCTCTTTGTGCAAGTCACATTGTAGGACCGATATGTGAGACAAGAGGTAGCGATGGCAGAGGTCTGCTACACGGATGACCGCTCAGCCTCCCTTAGCCTCTGCTCTTTAGCTAACCTTTCCCCTCGTACCATGATGCTCATGGTGTGTAGAGCATAGCACAGCACAGCAGAGCTGGTGCTCTGGTCCGGGTATTAGAGAAGAACTATTGGTAACATGCATCCAGCTAACTCCTCTATGATTAAGGCTAAAATGCTAACTGGGGCAGCTTCTAATTTGATCCAAGCTATCACACCCACAAAGCCAAGCCCCATCTGATGTGAACTATGGGATCCCATGCCACTTACTTTTTTTTATTTTTTGGTTCTTTTTTTTCCGGAGCTGGGGACTGAACCCAGGGCCTTGCGCTTCCTAGGCAAGCGCTCTACCACTGAGCTAAATCCCCAACCCCAACCATGCCACTTACTTAAGCATGGGCCTCAGCATAAATGGGAGGAGAGGCGCTCCCTGCCAGCATGAACTGAAGGGCGGGGTTTAGTGTGGTGGGAGGTGTAAGGTACACACAAGAAGTTTCAAGAAGGAAATACCCAGGAGAGTTCCT
The DNA here is from genome assembly GCF_011064425.1 of Rattus rattus. Taxonomy (NCBI): domain Eukaryota; kingdom Metazoa; phylum Chordata; class Mammalia; order Rodentia; family Muridae; genus Rattus; species Rattus rattus. Next base: position 1,031,073 of record NC_046163.1, on the reverse strand, counting down.
GCCTTTGAGAAGCCAGTGATCCATCAAGGGAGTGAGAGAGTCCTGTGGATGGTGGCAGGGTTTGTGAGTGGAGACTTGGGCTGTGGCTAGGGCGGGACATGTGATTGAGCATGAAGGGTCAGCACCTTTGGAGAGGCTGCTGTGGTCACTCGTGCCTCCAGCCCTGGAGGTCATCCTTGAGCCTCCTGACCCTTTCAGAGAGCATCAGACTCACTGACTGTGCATGATTGTGGAAGCTGGACAACACAGACTCTGAATTGAGTGGAAAAGGAAGCCGGTGGGCATCTATGGCTTGGACCGCAGCCTGGGCACCTGGGCTGTTGGGAAGGCTGTCGGGGTGGGAAAGGCAGAGGCTTTGGTGAGACTGGCCTGCTCTGGAGTGGGGACAGTAGATGTGGGGGTGGGGGGCTGAGCTGGGAGCAAGTTTGCAGGCTTCCTGGTTATGAAGGAAGACCGCTGGCTCTGCCCAAAGCGCTATGCTGGACTGAAGGAAAGGATGTGAAGTGTCTACGCCCGATTGCAGGAAGCCTGGAGAGACATGTGCAGTGGCTGGCCAGGTTCCTTGACTGATCAGATGGAGAGCTGCCCTTTGACCCCTAGGTGGTGTAAGCTTGTTTACCTGACTACCTCGGGTGAGGGGTGATCAGAGGAAGTGGGGGATACAGGGAGACCAGAAAAAATACAGCGAGTTCATGTGCTTTATTTCGAAAGCTGGAAATGTTTCTAGCTGGACTTTAGGACCTGGAATGTCAGCATTGGGAGTGCGAACACACGTGTGTGAGCTGGATGTGCAAACGTCAGCTTGTCCCAGCGTCAGCCCCTCTGGAGAATCTCTGCTGAGTCTCCAGCTCCACACCGCCCTCCCTCAAATCCTGTCCCAGCTCTGTGTTCCGGCCTCTGCGTGATTCTGGCGGTTTTGTGTGTTTCCTCTCCTGCTCTGAGAGCAGAGCCGATTAGTGTGCAAGGCGCGCGGTCGATGAGAAGCAGCCGTTGGCTGAATGGATGACTGTAGGTTGACTGTGCGGTCATCAGACTCATTCTAATTCATGTGCCCATCACGCTCAGATATTCACAGCATCCTGTTTTTTCTTAATGTACCTGGTGCACATCACATAAGCTATCCTCCTTTAATAGGTTCTCACAGAACCGCTCTGGGGACCCGGTAATAAACTGGAAGGTGATGGCCTAGATTCTATCCTTTCTCTTAGGCACCAGCAGACAATAACCAAGGCAAAACTATGGGTGGTGGCAAAGACCTGTCATCCCAGCACCTGGGGGTTCTAGGCCAGTCTGGGCTACAGAGTAGATCTGCCTTTTTTTTTTTTTTTTTTTTTTTTTTTCAGAGCTGGGACCGAACCCAGGGCCTTTTGCTTCCTAGGCAAGCGCTCTACCACTGAGCTAAATCCCCAACCCCGAGTAGACCTGCCTTAGACAGACAACAAAACCCATCGAGATACCAAGGCTGACCAGGGGCTTGGGATGTGGCTCAGTGGTAGATAGAGTCTTTTGTAGTATGCACAAGGCCTTGGGTTTGCTGTCTAACACTGTACTAGTATGTGGGGATCAAAGGAAATACAAGAAAAAAGAAAGAAAGACAGATAGGGCTGGACAGATGGTTCAGCAGTTAAGAACACTGGTTTCTCTTCTAGAGGACGCATGTTCGATTCCTAGCACCCCCATGGTACCTCACAATCCTCTGTAACTCCACTTTTCCAGGGAACCAGATGCCTGCCGCATGCAGGTGGTGCTCAGATGCACATAAACTAAAGATAAATAAACCTTTAAAAAGAAGGAAGGAAGGAAGGAACAACAGAGCAGGCTCTCTGGTTCCCGAGAGCCCTGGGTGATGGGAGTAGCTGAAGCCTGCAGTTGTGAGGAGTAGTTGTGCTTCTTGGAGGAAACGCTTGAGAGTGGAGAGATCAGTACAAAGGGTCTGAGGTGGGAAAGGCCTAGCCGGGAACTTGTCAGGCTGGTCCTGGCAGAAACCAGCATGGTGGATGGAGGGGACACACGAGGAGTGTCCATGTCACCAGAGTTGTGTCTGAACGCTGATCAGTTATCAGCAAGGGAGGTGGGGGCCGACAAGTGGGACCTAGAAGTCAGGGCATGGTGTTGGCGTTCCCCACTGAGCCCTGTGGAGTTCTTGGCTTGTCTTCAGCGGAGGAGAGACTATTTGTTTACTGTTTCTGGAGAGCCCCATGGTTGACGATGGCTGGCGCCCTGTCAGCCATGTAGATATGGATGAGGATGTGAACCTGCACGGTCCCACGTACACGCAGGCTACTACAGCTTCCACGCGTGTGTTTGTGTGCACAGACTCTCACACAGAAGCTCACATGTTCCAGCACGCCAAGCCGACGTCTGGAAAATGACGCTTCTGCTCTCACATGTCCAGATTCACACATCTCTCCACCTGAAGTACACACTCGCCTGCCCACACCCCTGCCCAGGTCACCCTCGAGCCTCACATCCGTGTAAAGTGTGCACAGGCACTCCCACTAGGAACCAGCCAACGCCTGCTGCCCCTCAGCCAAGCACTCGCACGCACACGGGCACGCAGGCACGCAGCCGCCAAACTGCAAATGAGATCAGAGCTCCGCAAGGGATTGTCCTCTCTGCTGAGCGCGGATGTGCTAAATAAATCTCTCGGCCTCAAATAAATCCTGTACAGATGTAGGAAATGCATTAAAGGCTGGGAAACTTGCGGCAGCTCGCAACAGTGGAGACAGAGTAGTAAATCTAGGGAGGGCTGGCAGCTGAGGCTCAGGAGGCAGCGGGGTGAGGGGTAGAGAGAGTGTGGTTCCCACCTTGAGGGCATCCCAAGGTAACTATGGCCTCCTCCTTGAGTATCTGTCCTTTCAGCTGGAGCCGGCTATCCCTCCTCCGAGGATAGGGGCGAGCATTGGTCTTTGCAATGCCGAGGCATCTGTCTTGTTTGGTTCATTCTGAGAGGAAAAGTGACCCTTGCGTTGAACTCTTTCAAAGTGTTTCTAGAGGGTAGGAAGGAGAGTCAGTAGGTTTTTGGTTTGTTTGCACTGAATTTAGATATAGATTGACGACTCTTTCTCGCATGTAGCTGACATCTGAGGATGGTTTTATTATACCATTATTTTCACTTACTTTTTTTTTTGTTTGTTTTAAGACAGAATTTTGCTGTGTAGACCAGGCTAGCCCCAACTTCCTGAGTGCCAGGATTATGGACGTTTGACACCATGCCTGGCTCTTTTTTCTTTTTTAAAAACCCTGACACTGGGGATTGAACCCACCCCTTGGCCACATCTCCAGTCTTTCACTTAAACACATTATGTTTTTACATTTAAATGTGTGTGCGTGTGTGTGTGCTTGCGTGTGTGCGTGTGTGTGTGTGTGTGTGTGTGTGTGTGTGTGTGTGTGTGTGTACTCACATGTACTCAGATGCCACAGTGCATCTCTGGAGATCAGAAACAACTCGTGAGAGTCAGTTCTCTCCTGCCATGCGGGTCACAGGGATCGAACTCTGGTCGTCAGGCTTGGTGGCAAGTACTTCCCCACTGAGCCCTCTCACCAGCTCTTCACTTGCCTCTATACTTAAGAGTCTCATCACAGACACTGACCGCCACACCCAGTCCTCCACGACTGCCCACTGTTTAGTCTAGAAGACATCTCATTTCAATTTCTAAGCAAGGATGAATAGTATGTATGGCTCATTCAATCCCTGCCGCCAGTGATGTATTAGTGTCTAATAAATCTAGGCCCGTGTCTGCACCATGTGACAGCTCGTTTGTCAGTTCTTCATCACAGAAATATTCTTTTAGCTCCCTGCCTCCCAACCATGGGCCCAGATGTCGGGTGAGGAAGTGAAGCGAGTTTTCACTCATTTATACATGGGCACACAGCTGGCTGGCAAGACTCGTGGGTGCACAGCTGGCTGGCAAGACTCGTGGGCACACAGCTGTATGCAAGACTCATGGGCACGCAGCTGGCTGGCAAGACTCGTAGGCACACAGCTGTATGCAAGACTCATGGGCGCACAGCTGGCTGGCAAGACTCGTGGGCGCACAGCTGGCTGGCAAGACTCATGGGCACACAGCTGGCTGGCAAGACTCATGGGCACACAGCTGGCTGGCAAGACTCATGGGCACACAGCTGTATGCAAGACTCATGGGCACACAGCTGGTTGGCAAGACTCGTGGGCGCACAGCTGGCTGGCAAGACTCGTGGGTGCACAGCTGTACAGCTGTATGCAAGACTCGTGGGCGCACAGCTGTATGCAAGACTCATGGGCGCACAGCTGTATGCAAGACTCGTGGGAACACAGCTGGCTGGCAAGACTCATGGGCACACAGCTGGCTGGCAAGACTCGTGGGCGCACAGCTGGCTGGCAAGACTTGTGGGCGCACAGCTGGCTGGCAAGCTCGTGGGCGCACAGCTGGCTGGCAAGCTCGTGGGTGCACAGCTGGCGGCAAGACTCATGGGCGCACAGCTGGCTGGCAAGACTCATGGGCGCACAGCTGTATGCAAGACTCATGGGCGCACAGCTGTATGCAAGACTCATGGGCCCACAGCTGGCTGGCAAAATTGGAGAAGGCACAGCTGGCTGGAAAGACTTGTGGGCACAGAGCTGGCTTCCAAGACTTGTTTGTGCACAGTTGGCTTGCAAGACTGGTGAATGCACAGCTGGATGGAAAGACTCCTGGGTGCACAGCTGTATGACAAGACTTGCAGAGCCTGGGCTGTCCTCTGAAGGTGGCTCTATGGTGAACAAAGGTTTTCTTAAGGTGTTTTTTTTTTTTGCAGTTCCTAGACGTTATGTCTAGAGATGAGTTTCTATTTGTTTAGGATTTGTTGGCATTTAAAAATGTATAGGTTGATATCTTTTATCGCCTCTGGAAGACTTTATCTTCTCAAAAATTACCTTGGATTCTTGCTTCCCACCCCCTGTATCATAATTCCGATTAAATATGTGTTTTCTTTTTCACAGAATCCTTTGTGTCTTTCACTTTTTATTCTATACCTGCCAATGTTTTTGCCGCTGTGTTCAGAGGCATTAATTTAATTTTTTAAGATGTATTTCATATCTATAGATGTTTATGCCTGTAATGTCTGTGTACCGTGTGCATGCCTAGTGCTTGGGGGATGCTGGAGGAGGACATCCGGTCCCCTAGAACTTGAGTTATACACAGTTATGAGCCACCATGTAGGTGGGTGCTGGGAACTTAACCTGGGTCTTCTAGAAGTACAGCCAGTGAGTGGCTCTTAACAACTCCAGCCCTAAGGGGGATTTTTCTTTTTATGTGCTAGGAATTGAACCCAAGGCTTGTGAAAGTAAGGCAAGCCAGGCCACTGCGCTACACCTCAGCTCTTCCATGTCTTCCCATGTAAGAATACTGGCCCAGCACAAGGACCTCTTCATGACCTTGTCTAAACCTAATTACCTCTCAAAGCTCCCAGCTTCAAACACTAAGTGTGATGGTTTGTGCATGCTTGATCCAGGGAGCGGCACTAACAGGGAGCATGGCCTTGCTGGAGTAGGTGTGTCACTGTGGACGTGGGCTTTAAGACCCCCATCCTAGCTGCCTGGAAGTCAGTCCTCTCCTAGCAGCCTTCCGATGAAGATGTAGAACTTTCAGCTCCTCCCACACCATCCTGCCTGGATGCTGCCATGTATCCACCTTGATGATAACGGACTGAACCTCTGACCCTGTAAGCCAGCCCCAATTAAATGTTGTCCAATAAGAATTACCTTGGTCGGGGTTGGGGATTTAGCTCAGTGGTAGAGCGCTGTTGCCCCAGGAAAAAAAAAAAAAGCGCAAGGCCCCTGGGTTAGGTCCCCAGTCAGGGGAAAAAAAAAAAAAAAAAAAAAGAATTACCTTGGTCATGGTGTCTCTTCACAGCAGTAAAACCCTAAGACACTAAGGGTCTGCAACATAGAGATGTTAGGCAGACAGGAGCATTTAGTCCGTGACATCACATTTACTGGGAGCTTTATTGTTTGGAGAAAATATGGCACTTTTTTTTCCTTTTTTTCGGAGCTGGGGACCAAACCCAGGGCCTTGCGCTTGCTAGGCAAGTGCTTTACCGCTGAGCTAAATCCCCAACCCCATTATGGCACTTTTGATATCTTTTGTTTTTCTACTGATTTTTTTTCAATGTTGGCTTTTTACATCAACAGTTGTTTTTTAGTCAGTATCTGCGTACGTACATCTCTGTGAAGCTCGTTTTATCTCCGTCCCTGCCTGTCTTCCTAAAGGTACCTCGAGGGTCCTCACACCCTTACCTGTCTTCTCTCCTTCTCTTTTTCCCTTCCTTTTTTGTGGCAGGGGAGGGATAGGGTCCTGCTATGTGGCCCGTTGCCTCAAACTCACTAAGTAGCTCAGGCTGACCTTGAACTCCTGACCATTGGCAGGCTGAGATTATAGGTGTGCACCACCATGTTTTTTTGTTTTTTGTTTTTTTTTTAAGATTTATTTATTCTATATAAGTACACTGTAGCTGTCTTCAGACACACCAGAAGAGGGCATTGGATCCCATTACAGATGGTTGTGAGCCACCATGTGGTTGCTGGGATTTGAACTCAGGACCTCTGGAAGAGCAGTCAGGGCTCTTAACCGCTGAGCCATCTCTCCAGCCCACCACCGTGGTTTTTGCTAGACACTTTTTTGACAAATCATTTGAGAGAATAATTTTCCATGTGTGTCTGTGTGTATGAATGTGTGAGTGTGTGGGTGGGGTGGGTCTGTGTGTCTGTATCTGTGCGTGTGTCTGATTGTGTCACTCAGTGAACCAGGGCCTTGCACGTGTACTAGGAACAAACTCTTTGACTCAGTCACACTTAAGTGCCTTTTTTTCATTTAAATTACTATATCTTTTTTAAAAAAGATTTATTTTACTTTTAAAAATTATGTGCACATGTGTGCAGAGTCTGTGTACACACAAACACAGGTACCTGTGGAGGTGTCAGGTGCCCTGGAGCTAGAGTTAGGCAATTTTGGGCCACCTGACATGGGTGCTGAGTCCTTCAAGAGAAGAAGCCAGTGCTCTTAACCACCAGTGAGTGTTCTCTCCAGTCCCTTATTTACTTATTCTGAGACAGGAGGGTCTCATGTAGCCCAGGTTGGCCTTGAACTCACTATGTAGCCGAGGATGATCTCGTACTTTGGATCCTCCTGCCTTGCCCTTCAAGAGCTGAGATAACAGGCATTTGCCACCACAGCTATTTTGTGACGTGCTTCAGACTGAACCAGGCCTGCCAGCCCGTGAGGGACTCAGTACTGCCAGCCTGTGAGGGACCCAGTACTGCCAGCCTGTGAGGGACTCAGCATGGCCAGCCTGTGAGGGACTCAGTATGGCCAGCCTGTGAGGGACCCAGTATGGCCAGCCCGTGAGGGACTCAGTACTGCCAGCCTGTGAGGGACCCAGTACTGCCAGCCCGTGAGGGACTCAGTACTGCCAGCCTGTGAGGGACCCAGTACTGCCAGCCTGTGAGGGACTCAGCATGGCCAGCCTGTGAGGGACTCAGTATGGCCAGCCTGTGAGGGACCCAGTGCCAGCCTGTGAAGGACTCAGTACTGCCAGCCCGTGAGGGACCCAGTACTGCCAGCCTGTGAGGGACTCAGTACTGCCAGCCTGTGAGGGACTCAGCATGGCCAGCCTGTGAGGGACCCAGTACTGCCAGCCCGTGAGGGACTCAGTACTGCCAGCCCGTGAGGGACTCAGTACTGCCAGCCTGTGAGGGACTCAGCATGGCCAGCCTGTGAGGGACCCAGTACTGCCAGCCCGTGAGGGACTCAGCATGGCCAGCCTGTGAGGGGACTCAGTACTGCCAGCCTGTGAGGGACCCAGTACTGCCAGCCCGTGAGGGACCCAGTACTGCCAGCCTGTGAGGGACTCAGCATGGCCAGCCTGTGAGGCAGGTGCTCTGGAAACCTAGCTCCGCCCCAGCTCCATCCTTCTGATTTTTAATCTTCTCTTTCATTCAGAGATCACTTGTATTTATATCTTCAGAGAGCCTGGGGACATTCTTAAGCTTGGGCACCCAATTCTAGTTGAAGACTTGAGTTTCCATGAGCAGAGAATGAAAAGTCTGATTCAATTCCATCTACTGACTGTGGTAGGTATGTGATAGGAGGTTCCCGTCCTAGTCCCAGTGTAGGGCAATAGGTAGTTGGGAGCTCTGGTGGACTCTGGCCACAGAGTTTGTTTCTCTAATCAAAGGGTGACGAGCTACTGAACCACAAAGCCCTGGGGCAAAAATATCTTTCTTTCTCTTTTCTTTTCTTTTCCTCCCCTTTCCCTCCCCCTTCCCTCTCCCCCCTTCCCCCTCCCTCCTTCCCCCTCCCTTCTCTCTGTTTTTGTTTTTCTGAGACAGGGTTTCTTTGTGTAGTCTTGGCTGTCCTAGAACTAGCTCTGTAGACCAGGCTGGGGCCTCGAACTCACAGAGATCTGCCTGCCTCTTTTTCCTGAGTGCTGGGATTAAAGGCATGCACTACCACTGCCTGGCCAAAAGTGCCTTTCTGTCTGGACCTCCAGCTCTGGGCTTTCTTTATCTGCTGTATAGTGTCCCAGCATTTCTTTGGGGGTGTTGTTAGGACCCCCTGTTTATTCAGCTGCTAATCATTGCCAGGCCAATGCTCATGGTGAGTCTGCCTCAGGAGGTGTGTGCTTGGCCAACCGTAGCCCTGTGCTGGAATCAGGACCTGTGACCCTGACCTAGGCAAGAGAACAGTCAAGCTTCTCTTTGGCTCTGACTCAAGCCACGTAGATGGTGGGCCGGCTCTGGGTCTCATTCATTCCCCAAGCCTCCGTTAGATTGTTTTCAAAGGGAAAGGGAGGGCCATGGCTTTGCTTCCTAATAGGAGCTTCTTATCACAGTGGTTGGGCATCCGTTGGGATGATGTAAAAGTTACTGGAGTCGAATGGGTACCTCCTGTTTCTTTCTCTTATCTAACTGCTCATTGGGCCAACTGATGGCCAACAGAAATGTTTATCACATGGCCTTCTTCCAGAGGTTTCTTCGTTTGTCTCAGTGTTGTTATGTAGCCCAGGCTGGTTTAGAACCCATTATATAGCCTGAGCTGGCCGGGGACACAGCCTACCTGCCTCAGTGTCTTAAGTGCTGGACTGACAGGCAGGCCACCAACTACACTCACCTGGACTGGTCCTCTGACCCGCTTCACATACCTCGGCACGGACCAGGTGACAGATCAAGACCCCACTAACCCCCAGATCCTGAGTATGGATGGAGGTAAGATCCAGAAATGGGAGGTGAATCTGGAGAGCCACGTTTGAAGTTGGCTGCTGTCACAGGTCATTGGCAGGCCGTTTCTCTTGTCTCATCAAGGGTAAGCCTCGTCTGTGCCTGACTAGTCGGCCTGTGCTGATCATAGGGTAAGCCTCGTCTGTGCCTGACTAGTTGGCCTGTGCTGATCATAGGGTAAGCCTCGTCTGTGCTTGACTAGTCGGCCTGTGCTGATCATAGGGCCGAGGACACATGAAGGATGGAGTCCGTGCAGAGCGGTGACTGGGGCTGAGGGAGGAGCCTTCCCGAGACACACTGCTGCCTTTGCGGCTGCTTTCAGAGCTTAGGTCGTCCGAGGGTGAGTCACGCGCCCCATCCCACCCATGCTGTTGAGAACTACCATTGGACATTATGAATGGCCATGGCCATGTTCTGCTCCCAGCTCTCAGGGAGTACAGTAATTAATTCTAGCAGGGACTTCATTAATCTTGATTTAGTGCCCAATGTAGTGTCCTCTTTCCCCCTTCGCCTTCATTGTCTACACAGTAAGTGACTGAAGGAAGCGCTGATTCCTAGAGAAAGGAGGTTAGGGACTGGGGCGGTGATGCCACAGTTTAGTACCCTGGAGCCTCCCTATTCTCCAGCCAGACTAATTGTACTGCAGAGAGGTTAAAGGGATGGATACCCGTCCTTCTCTTGACTCTCCTGCTGCCTCCTGCTCCCTTCTAGCCTTGGTTCCAAAGCCCTGAGGACAGCAGTATGTTCTAGTTCCTTCCGCCTGCTCCACAAGCTCAGGTGGGCTCCTCTGGGACTCCATGCTGAGGGCTAATCTAACATTGAGCATCCTCCTAGACACTGACAACCCCTAGCTTGGGAACCCCGGCTCCTATTAGAGAGGTGTTCTTGGGGTCTCTCTCTTCTCTTATGCGTGTTGGGGAGTCAGTTGGAGCTGCTGAATGCTTGGGCAGCATGTGACCTCACTGCTGGCTGGGTCCTGGACCCACAGCATCCTCCCACAGCAACCATGACGCATGGGACCAGAGAGATGGTGGCCGAATGAGAGTCAGGTTTCATTTCTTCTCCTCAGCTATGGTTCTGAGTTCTAGTAAAGACAAGAATTACACATTGGCTGGGATTTCTTAGAAGTTCCCTGTTTGAGGAGTCCAGAGACGTGACTGCCAGAGTCTCCCTTTGTGTTAGGAGCTGCCTGGCCGCAGTGTTTCCATGACTTGCATGGAACTGATGTACAATGAATCAGAATCAGTCACATGTCCCCAAATTCCTGAGGCTTAGATAAAGATGAACTGCAGACATCTGAGGGCCACAGATCTCCCTTTCCCTTCCCCCCCAACTGCGCACTGTGTATCCTGGCTGGTTAGCCTTTGCTTGGTGTCTACTTCCAAGAACTGCATGTGACTTCAAAACAAAGGCTACCCACTCCCCAAGTTGATGCCTCCTGTGCTGGCTTGAATAGATTTGGCCCCACGGTCTGATGTGTTTGAATGCTTGACCCATGTGGCCTTTTAGGAGGAGGTGTGGCCATGTTGGAGGAAGTGTGGCCTTTTAGGAGGGGATGTGGCTGTATTGGAGGAGGTGTGGCTGTGTTGGAGGAGGTGTGGCTATGTTGGAGGTGTGGCCATGTTGGAGGAGGTGTGGCCTTTTAGGAGGAGGTGTGGTCTTTTAGGAGGAGGTGTGGCCGTGTTGGAGGTGTGGCCATGTTGGAGGAGGTGTGTCACTGTGGAGGTGGGCTATGCTTAAACTTAAGCTCCACCTATGCTTAAGCTCCACCTAGTGTGGAACTCCAGACTCCTCCTGGCTATCTCTTGTCTCCTCCAGCACTATGTCTGCACAACCCTAAGCTTCCCACCACAGTGATAACAGTGTAAGCCTCTGAAGCTGTAAGTCAGCCGTAATTAAATGTTGTCCTTGGTCATGGTGTCTGTTCACAGCAATGAAATCCTAAGACACCTCCCATCAGGGCTTTGGCTGTCTGTGAGAGATGCCCTGACCAGTGGGGGGTGGGAGTCAGACAGACTCCAGCCTCAAACCTAGCTCTGGGCCACGGCACCCTTGCAATCTCATGCAAACTTATTAACCACCTTCCTTTGAAACTGGTTGAAGAAGCATCAGCCTTGCAGGCATTCTCCAAGGACTGAGTAGACTGCACTGAATGGCCAGTACAGGGCCTGGTGTGGAACAAGCATGCCACCGACGGTCACTGTCACTGTGGTCTTTTCTCCCCAATAAAAAGGCCCCCTCCTCCCTGTCCCAGGCTCTGGCCTTGTAAATTTTACAATTTTACCCACGGACATCACTCTCAATTTCCACTCATAACTAAATACAGAATGTAAGTGCCATTTCAGTGATGTTTTAGTGTTTGCTTGAGCGATACGTTATAAACTTCCTAAGGCACTTTCATGCGTGTCGCCCGTTCATCTCCCACAGCACACCTGAGGGGTTTAGACTGCATGAAAGGAAAAGTTTAAGGCAGACTCTGCTGTGTCTTTGGTGCAGCTTTCTGTGTGTGTGTCTGAGTGAGCAGACAGTCGTGTGTCTGTAATTGTGAGTGGCAATTGTGCCTTTGTGGGTTGTTCGCACACATCAAATCACAACTCTTTTGTTCCCACAAAAGGGTCCTTGTGTCCATTCTGTCCTGCTACTAGAGGGGCTTTGACAGTGCTGGTGGGGAGAGCAGTCAAAACTACCAGGGACCACCCAACCTGTTTAAGGTTCAGCTAGGGGCTCCCATGGGATGTATTTCCAGTGGACACAGCACAATAGCAATGCCACCTCTTTCTGGAAGCACTACACAGATGGACACACAGCTGCTCTTTGTCATCCACCCCCTACCTAGCTTTGATGGATTACAGAAAACCTTGTTCCCCAAGCTCTCAGGCCAATGGGATGTTGAGTATTTGGGACTACAAATACGTACTGCAGGGACTGGAGATCAGAATCCTGTCCTGGCCATCAGCTGCCTCTTTGGTGCAGCCCTACTCCTCTGTGTCTCCACAGAGACATCCTAAGCAGATGCTCCCTGTATCTGTCCGTCCTGACCAGTCTGCCTCCTGGCTCCCTCCAGCTCTAAGGCGAGCATGTGTCTCTGCTATTGTAATTCTTTAGGTTGGATCTTCTCTGACAGTTTTTTCATTCCTTATCATCTATCTGTTAATCAACCATTCACTTTATCTGGCGTGGATTTTGTCTTTCTAATCACACACACACACACACACACACACACACACGTAGACACATGCACAGACACACACACATGCAGACACATACACATACAGACATGCACAGACACAAGAGACAGACACATACAGACATGCACAAACATACACACACACAGACACACACAGACACACAGTCACACATAGATACATGCATAGACACATACACAAACACACAAAGATACATAAAGACACATAGGCACACACACAGACATACACATATATAGACATACATACACAGACATACAGAGACACATGCACAGACACACAAGCAAACACATATACATATACATCCAGACACATAGACACACCTACACACATGCACAGATACAGACACACACACACATGCACAGACACATATAGACACTCATAGACACAAACATATGCACATACAGACACATACAGACATTCATAGACACACGATATGCACAGACACATACACACATGCACAGCCCATACAGATAGACACATATGGACACACACATGCACAGACACATACAGACACTCATAGGCACATACAGACATGCACACACATGCACAGACACATACAGACACTCATAGACACACATGGACACACACACATGCACAGACACATACAGACACTCATAGACACACAGATGCACACACATACACACATGCACAGACATATACAAACATACACGCAGACATGCATGACACCATAGTAAAGACTAGGAGCTAAGATTCAAGTGATGTTAGACAGATGGCTGTGGGAACATGCTGTTCTCAGAGAGCCCAAGAGATTGCAGGTATGTCAGAGTATGTCTTAGGCATGCCCAGGTACCTCCACTGTTGACCCTCAAGCCCTCCCCTTTATTCATGTGTAGGACACAGAGCGGGTTCTGAGTCCTAGGGGTCCTGAGTCAGCCAGGACTGCTCTGGGAGATGGGTACTGTCCCCGTTTCCTGGATGAGAAACTTTTCCCAGTCCTTAGGTTTGTGGATTTTGACAAGCAGGCTTGTTTCTAGCTTCTGCTGATACGGCACACTGAAATGTTAGATCACTAGGGAAATCTAAGTTAAATCAGTGCTTTGGCATTGTGACAACCTAGGTAACTTCTTTCTGCTGAGAGCTGCTGACAAACTTATTTACTTGGCTCTTTAATGGAATAAATTAGTTCCCATTTTCTCTGCTTCTAAAATTAACAATTATGAACCTAAAATTCTGTTCAATAAATACCACAGATAATAAAAATATATACTTTGTACTGGTGATCAACTAAGAAGAGAGACAAGACAGAGAAGCGACTTTGAGGATCCCATCTCCACTCCCGCTGCACCCCCCACCCCTGCCTCACCACACAGATCCTAAAGAACCCCTAAAGGAGAGAATGAAGAGATCGGTGTCACTCCTGAGGTAATCTTCCTTCTCTCTGGCCTTCTGGGATTGCACCACAAAAGCCTTTTCAGGTGGCTGGGGCCTCTCCAAAGCAGAGATGCATATCCCAAACTGTCCCTTCTCAGGGTGGCTCTGCCCAGTGAGGACGCACAAGCTCATCCGCCAGCTCCCTGACAAGTGCCTTCAGGAAGGACCTTGGTCAAGAGTCGGTATGGAAGAGGTGCTGCTGGTTTTTTGTTTTGATTTCCTTTTTTTATGACAATCAGTTTAAAATTGCTGGAGATAGCATTCTGAAAGAAAATCAGAATGCTCAAGAAGACATCTGTACAGTGTCTAGAGGAGACCTTTGATCTCATATTTACATAAGACATGAAAGCCAACAGTCTCAGTCCTTCTCTCTCCCTCCTGCTTTCGTCTTCCTCTGTTTCTCTTCCTCTCTCACCCCGCTCCCCACCGTGTGTGTGTGTGTGTGTGTGTGTGTGTGTGTGTGTGTGTGTGCGCGCGCGCGCGCGTGCTAGTGTCTGCCTGCCTGTCTGTCTGTCTGTCTTTAAGACAAGGTCCCATGTAATCCAGGCTAGCTTTGGTGTAGTTGAGGCGACCTTGAAGTTCTGATCCTCCTGCCTCTACCTCCCCAGTGCAGGGATTTCAGGCCTGCACCATCATGCCTAGTTTTCTGCTGAGGGCTGAGAACAGAAGCCAGGACTTCTGCATGCCCGGCAAATACTCCCCCACCCGTACGACAGCCTCATCTCCTTGTTTTACTTTTTCCTGTCTTGCACTTCCGTTCTAGGGACAAACGAAGAATGCAGTAAAGTTTCTTGGGAGACTGTGGTGGGAAGAGTAAGAATAGAGTGGATATGTATGAATAACTTTCAAGCTATTTTAAGCTTACGTCCAGTTGACACCCCATAGGAAGCATACTATATTCAGTAATAAGAAGCACAGGGCTACTTGTCCCTGTAACTCTGTGGATAAACTGGCAGAGGAATCCTGCTGAGCCCAAGGTAGCAGCCCAGGGGAGGGTGGTTCCATTTGCGGTGTCATTGCAGACAGCAGAGGGGGGTGGGTGTGGACGTGCACACCTGTAATCTCAGCACGTCAGAGGTGGGGGCAGAAGGATCGAGGAGCTCAAGACTTAACTGTATAGTGAATTCAAGGCCAGCCTGGGCTACATGAGAGTGTCTCCAGAAACAAAACAAACCAGACAGGGCCAGTGAAGACAATGGGAACCCACTGCTGTCCCACACTGTCAGGAAACCTAAGCAGGACTGGGATGAGCCACCTTCAATCCAGCTAAGGATGGCCTGGGGTAGGTTTTTCCAGGGGTGTCTTCCTAGGCAAGTCCTCTACTCCTAAGCTAAATCCTCAACCCCCGGAAGCCTCTTGGGGAGTTAGAAAGGCTGGGGTGTCTTCCCTACCTCCACCCCTCCACTGTATTCACACCTTCTGTTTAGGGAAGCCTGTGTTCACATGATAGTGGGTTCATCATTCCTACCTGTGTTGGATAAAAGGGAGACATGTAAAAGCGGAGGACTATATCCCCATGTTGCCAGCACATGGTCCAGCCCCTCCCTCGAATGGATGGAGGTGAGACTCTGCCTCAGTCCCGCCTTCTCTGTGGCCAGGGCATAGATCCCGCAGCCTGTCTGTGTGGAAGGCAGCAGGGATCCTGGAAAGCCTAGGGAAGGGACCTAAAGCTCTCTATGTACACTCCTGCAAGAAGCAGGCTTTCTTTTCTTTCTGAACTCTTTCTGCTCTGGCTTTCACATGCTGGTACTAGACCCAGAATCCCAACCGAAGACGTTTCTAAACGTCGTCAGATTCCCATAGCCCTATCCTGTCTGTCCAGTATCGCTGTTGACATTCTGTAAACTTGAGTGCAGTGCCCTAGTACATGCCAGGCACTGTGCAGTTGGAATATTACAGCCCCGGGCTATACAAATAAAGGGGCTAATGAGACAAAGAGGCTCGGCATGTGCGGGTGTCACAGTGAGTCACCAGGAGCCCTTTAATACGATGGCCATTTAACAGAACAGTAGTAGATTTTCCCTTAGGGCCTAGAACCTGTCAAGTCACAGACTCCTGGTCCTGATATTGGTGTCAGTCCTGGGATCGGCCACAGAGTGGGTTTTCAATCAAAGCAGAAAATGATTGGCTATTCCTAAAACGTTCGTGCCACTGTTCCATCGATATGCCCCTCAACTCTAAGCGGGGAGCTGCTTCTTGTAGGAGATGGCACTTACCACAGAGTCCCACAACTGGTCAGTGTGCCGAGAAAAAGAGACCGTACGGTGCTCAGCCCTAAATGGGGCATCAGATCGCACTGCAGCGTCGGGGATCACGGGGAAGAGGAGGTGCACGACTACAGGCAAACAATGTCTTCCCAAGCACAACAGGTCAAATGTACACACAACTCACAGAGATTGCGACGGCGTGCACAGGACTTGTGTTAAGTTCCGGCCAGACAAAAATCCCAGCATAAAGGGGAGGGACGTTACCTTAGGTCCTATCACTAGCTGAGGGGCATTCATAGCTGCTGGGAAATGGGGAGCCATTTTTCATCTAGGGCGTGACCTCTGGTAGGCAGAGCACTCTGAAGGGATTGGCCCCACACCTGAGAACATTTGAACAACAGT
Source organism: Rattus rattus (assembly GCF_011064425.1). Taxonomy (NCBI): domain Eukaryota; kingdom Metazoa; phylum Chordata; class Mammalia; order Rodentia; family Muridae; genus Rattus; species Rattus rattus. The sequence continues at coordinate 1,014,631 of NC_046163.1, read as the reverse complement.
AATTTTACCAGCTGGGTTTTAAGATGGAGAGAGAACATGCAATTGCGTCAGGAGGGAGGTGGGGCGAATATGATCAAAATATATTGTATACAACTCTCAATAATTAATAAAATTTAATTTAAAGTATATTCTAGGTACAATGAAAACAGTTAAGGATGAGACAGGGAAGCAGGCAGAGAGAAAAAGTGTGTTCCAGGTTTCGAAGCAGTTGGTAAGTTGTACTGGCTGGTTTTGTGTGTCAACTTGACACAAGCTGGAGTTATCACAGAAAGGGAGCCTCAGTTGTGGAAATGCCTTTATGAGACCCAGCTGCTTTTTCTCAACTAGTGGTCAAGTGGGGAGGACCCAGCCCACTGTGGGTGGTGCCATCCCTGGGCTGGTGATCTTGGGGTCTATAAGAGAGCAAGCTGAGCAAGCCAGGGGAATCGAGCCAGTAAGAAACATCCCTCCATGGCCTCTGCATCAGCTCCTGCCTCCTGACCTGCTTGAGTTCCAGTCCTGACTCTCTTTGGTAATAAAACAACAATGTGGAAGTGTAAGCAGAATAAACCCTTTCCTCCCCAACTTGTTTCTTGGTCATGATGTTTGTGCGGGAATAGGAACCCTGACTAAGACAAGTTGGTACCAGGATAGTGGGGTTTTCCTGTGACAACCTGACCATGTTTTGGGGAGGACTGTGGAAGGACTTTGGAACTTTGGGCTAGAAGAACCATTGGGATGTTAAGAGTTTCTGTAGGAGCTTGGAAGATAATGTTGAGAACAGTGCAGAAGATGGAGGCCTGGCTTGTGAAATTTCAGAGGGAAGATTAAAGACTCTTATCAGGGCTGTGGCTATTTTGATTGTGAAGATTTCTGTGGTTTTGGTTAGCTGGGGCTGAAGAATCAGCTGTGATTAACAAGATAGCAGAACTACTAAAGCGAACCTTTGAGTTACTGGGACTACTGGTGCTGGTCAGCTGGAGCTAAGAAATTAGTGGTGATTAAGAAGAGATCAGCATCATTAAGGTGAAATCTTCTGGGAAGTGTTTTCTGAGAGCGCAAAGAGGCTGTGTTCCAGAGATAGTCAAGGTTGTACCTTGTGCTGCAGCTGTACTTGGTAATGTGTAAAAGTCACCCAGGTGGTACAGGTTTTGAAGGCATGAAGGGGTCATGAAGAACAGCTGAGGCTGGGCACTGTGAGAGGCCATGGAAGGCCATTGGTGAAGGTGCAATTGATGGTCCAGGACTGAAGGGGTCATGCAAAGGAGCTGAGACTTGGCACCATGAAGAGAGCCTGTGAGAAGCTATAGGTGAAGCCTAGCTGCAAAGGAAGACAGCAGAGTTTTGGAGATGCCAGTGCCATGAGATGACCACCAAGAGCAGCAGCAGCAGTGGAGTACAGGCATCTGGAGCCTAGAAGACAAGATGTGTGCTACAAAGGACAGGGCTGGAGAAGGGACCCAAGCCCTTGGAGGAGCCTAGAAGATCGTGAGTGGATCCCAGACATTGGACAGTTAGTTTGATTTCGCTTTTGATTGTGACTGTGCCCTGATATTTTTCCCCCTTGAAGTAAGAAGTATTTTAGTGGAGTCCACAGTTAAGAGACTTTGAATTTTAAAAAGACTGAATTTTAAAAGATATTGGATATTTTAAATGGACTGAACTTTTAATATGTAAAGACTGTGGAACTCAAAGTTATTTAGATCTTGGGGATGAATAAGAAAGTAAGGGTTGAGGCTTAATAGTGATGTGTTTGTGTGTCAAGTTGACAAGGGGTCAATTGTACTGGCTAGTTTTGTGTGTTAACTTGACACAAGCTGGAGTTATCACAGAAAAGGAGCCTCAGTTGTGGAAATGCCTTCATGAGACCCAGCTGTAAGGCATTTTCTCAACTAGTGGTCAAGATGGGAGGACACAGCCCATTATGGGTGGTGCCATCCCTGGGCTGGTGGTCTTGGGTTCTATAAGAGAGCAAGCTGAGGGCTGGAGAGATGGCTCAGCGGTTAAGAGCACCTGACTACTCTTCCAGAGGTCCTGAGTTCAATTCCCAGCAACCACATGGTGGCTCACAACTATCTGTAAAGAGATCCGATGCCCTCTTCTGGTGTGTCTGAAGACAGCTACAGTGTATTTATATATAATAAATGAATAAATCTTAAAAAAAAAAAAGCAAGCTGAGCAAGCCAGTAACATCCCTCCATGGCCTCTGCATCAGCTCCTGCCTCCTGACCTGCTTGAGTTCCAGTCCTGACTTTCTTTGGTGATGAACAGCAGTGTGGAAGTGTAAGCTGAATAACCCCTTCCTCCCCAACTTGCTTCTTGGTCATGATGTTTGTGCAGGAATAGGAACCCTGACTAAGACAGTAAGTCTGTGGGGTATTTATTAGGGCATTCAGTGCCGAGTACAAAGGGTGAATGAAGCGGTAAGGGGTTGGATGAGGTTGGACTTGCCGCCTCCTGAGTCTTTAGAATTAACCATGAGTTTGCAGGAAACAGGAGCAGCTGAGGAAGGAGGCGGGAGCACCCAGCTGGCCCAGGGTGTGGAACCATGTGTGCAGGACACAGGGCGTGGGGCCGGCCATGTGGGAGACAAATGATCTGTTTCATCCACTTAACCAATGAGGTGAAAAGGGAGAAGGAAGCTGGGTGTACGGATACACACTCGCAATCTCAGTACTCTGCAGGAGTCAGGAGGACCAGCTACGTAGTGAATTCAAGGCCAACTTTAGTTACATGAGACACTGTCTCAAGAAAGCAGAACAAACAGGGTGAACAGAATCTTGTAGAATCAAAGGAAGTCAACAGACTCAACAACCAAGAGGAACAGTGTTGACCGGAGGAGGTTTTTGTTTTCTTGTTTGTTTTGAGACGGAATCTCACTCTACAGCCCTGACTAGCGTAGAACTCGCAGTATAGACCAGGCTAGCCCCGGGGCTTCTGCTTCTCAAGTGTTGAGATTACAGGTGTGTGTCACCACACTTCACAGTTAAAGAAGCTTTAAGAAGCTTTGAGCCCCTTAGGGATATTTGAGTGTGAATTTTTCCTAGTGTAGAATCTGAGTATGCAAGGCAAGATGATGCCGTGATGTGTAGGGATGTGTGTCCAGCCTTCTTTAAGGTAGAGGGCTGTACTGAGATTCTTAGGAAATAGCATTGAAAGACTCCTGGAGCAGGGAGACCCTCACTCAAGTCTCGGGGACGGGACCCCCCAAGAACTCATGTGAGGCCGTCCTTGCTGTAATCACACGAGGTTTATTGATAGGAACCAGTGCACTGGGGTCGAGACTCATATCCCACACAGGGGTAGAGGAGTTTGACCCCGAGTAGCTGGGAGAAGGAGTATTTAAAGGAAGAAGCCACAACCTAAGGGGGCAGGGATGGCGTCATTGGAAAGTGTCGAGAATACCAGTGAAAAATCACAAGGAGAAGCTTCCTGTTTCTCAAGATTGTTTTTAAGATTTTAATCTAACTTTATGGTCAGCTAGTTCCTGGGAGAGAGTTGTCGAACCGGCTGGCGTAATCATCAGTTCTGTGGTCAGTCAAGTTCCTGGAACAGAGTCACTGAACTGGCTAACCTACACTTTTGGCTCTACTCTGTTTGCTAGGGGGTCTGAATGTTTTCCTGGTCCTTCAGCACGATATCCTGATTCATTTTAAAATAACTCCAAGAACAAGACACAGAACCCCCATAGTCCCAGGTGTGGAGGGTAATAGGTAAAACGAGACTACAAATTTTCATAAACGTTAGCACTCGCAGGCTCTTTCCCAATCCTATGTAAATTTTAAGAATGTTTATAATGAAAGTTCTCTTCATAAAGATGCCCACAAGAATGGACCATGAGCTATGAATAGACACAGAACATGGTGGGAAGAAACCTGGTGAATGGCCCAGGACTGCTGTGTATGGAATATGTGTAGTGGGGACACTTAGCCAACACAGGGAAAGGATCAGCAAGGGCTGAAAGCACATGAACTTCAGGGGACCTCAGTGTGCTTGGGGAAAGGATTGTCAGGTCTACCTGAGAACCCAGGTGGCTAAGGGAGTGGCTTCCATAGCCCGGCTAGGCGGTGGTGACACAGCCTTTTAATCCAGCACTTGGGGGGCAGAAGCAGGTAGATCTCTATGAGTGTGAGGCCAGCCTGGTCTACAGAGCAAGTTCCGTGTGTGTGTGCGTGCGTGTGTGTGTGTGTGCGTGCGTGTGTGTGTGTGTGTGTGTGTGTGTGTGTGTGTGTGGTGGTCTCTTGCTGTATTGAAGCACCACGACTAAGGACAACTTACAAAAGAAAGCGTTTAGTTGAGGGTCTTGGGGGTTTGCTTACATTTCCAGAGGGTCAGTACCTGACCATCATGGTGGGGTGTGAGGTGGCAGGCAGGCAGCTATGAGCCTCATAGGTTTGGCCACCGTCTTTCTTTACATACCTGTAATCCAGGATTATGTAAGAATGTTTAAGAAGAGTTGTGCCAGAGCTGACGCCAAGCGGAGTTCAGCGACTCGGCTATCACAGAGCACATCTGCGGACCGCTGCTGTTCCCTGCTGCCATCTCCTTCCACAGACAGAGAGCAAGCGTTTCCTCTCCAGCCCCACCCGGCACCGCTGCCTCTGTGGTTAGACAATCACTCAATGTGGGCCAGATACTTTGCCAGTAGTATTTTATTTGAGAACGGGGTCTTTTGTAGCTCAAGCTGACCTTCAACTCACGTAACCTTTTTCTTTATTTATTTTGGTTTTTCCTCAAGAAAAACTTTCACTGTGCAGCACTGGCTGTCCTGAAACTCACCATGCAGACCAGGTTGGCCTCGAACTCACAGAGATCTGTTTGCCTCTGTCTCCTGGGTGCTGGGATTAAAGGCTTGCACCACCACACTGTCCTTCTAGTATATGGACAGTTTTAGCATTGTGTGTGGTTGTGCGTGTGCCATAGTGTCAGAGGACAATTTTTAGGATTTTGTCCTATTCTGGGGGTTCTTGGGGTTCAAACTCATCATTAGGCTTTTGATGGTAAGCACCTTTACCTGTTAAGCAGCCTCCATGGTCCCAATCTTGAATTTCTGATTGGCTTGACTTTACCTTAGTTAAGTCTGAGCTGACCGTCAAACAAAGCCTGTGCCATGCCAAAAGCCTGTATTTGGTACCACAGGGCATATCTTGTGGTGAACTCGGCATGTGGCTGAAGAAGTTAGGAGCCTGCATACTCAGCTCAGAGAAGGTGGGACCCCAGGATCTCCTCAGTCACTCCGCTCCACCCCCTGCTGATGATTGACATCTGTCCTATTGGCGCCTGTGTTGTGTCTGCCTGTGGTGTGGTCACGTGTGCCTCCTCACTGGAGTGGGAGCTGCCTGAGGTTAGACACCATCTCGTCATTGTTGTATGTCCGGTGGTGAATGCAGTTTCAGCGTGGGGAGCACTCTCAAGGCATTTGCCAAGTGAATTAGTGATGGAATAAACAGGTGAAATAAATGACTAGGTCTGAAGTCGACTTTGAGCAAATCCGGGCCTCTTTTTCACACCGCCCTGTTTACAAACCATGACGCTCCCTTTGTGTGTCCACAGACCCTCCAGAGGCTGCACTGTAGTATAGCTCAGTGGTGGATCCCTGAGTAGCAAGCATGAGGTCCTGGATTCAGTTCCCAGCACTGAGAAATCAGTTAAAAATTTCCAGTAAGCGCTCCAGCAGGGCTGGTGGAGCAGGCCAGCAGCAGCACCTGCAGAGTGTTCTCTTGGAGCACGAAGCGGAGCTGGCAGGCTGGTGATGGATGTGGGCATGGCATGAAAAATCGAGGCCACGGGCTGAGCTCTCCCTGCCAGGCTGCTCGAGGGCTGCAGAATGGTGCAGGGCGGCCATGAGGGAATGTTATCGATGGCCTGCCACGACATTTGGGGGAATTCGCTTACCCTCACATGTAATTATGAAGCACAGAATTATACGAAGGGACAGAACCGGATGGGAGAAAGAAGAAATGGTTTGTACCCAGCAGTGACGGTAAGTGAGCCAGGGAGAAAGGCCAAGCCATCTACCTCTTCCAGGTGCTTCCTGATCTGCAGTTGGCGAGGCTAGCAGATGGCTTTGGGGGTGGGGGGGTGGGGGAGGCAGAACCTGAAAGACTTAGGAGCTCGCATGCTCAGCTCAGAGAAGGTGGGACCCCAGGATCTCCTCAGCCACTCAGCTCCACCCCCTGCTGATGATTGACATTTGTCCTACTGGCACCTGTGGTGTGACTGCCTGTGGTGGGGTCACTGCCCTAAGTCTTAGGGGGTTTGGAACAGAAAACCCATAGGGCTTGGGTGGCCCCCAAGGATCCTCCCCCCTTAGATTTCTTCTGGTCAGCATCTCTGTACTCCGCTTTAGTGTCTGTCATAGTGCTTGGCAAGTGGGTATTTATTGAATGAATGCCAATAAACATATGAATTATAGGGTCCATGAGGACAAGGGTGCTTTGTTATGTTTTGAGACGGAGTCTTGCTATGTAGGACAGGCTGGCTTTGAACTTGGGATTGTCCTGCCTCAGCTGTCCAAATACTGGAATTACAGGCATGCACCACTACGCCTGGTGGGGAGTTTTGTGCCCTTTTTAATTGCTCTCTCTGTCCTCAGCATGTAGAACAGCGTCAGACGTAGCACACGCTCAGTGAGCATTTGCTGATTGACTAAATGAGTGCAAAGAGAATGGTTGCAGAAGTGTGAGACTGGCAGGGAAAGCCAGAATGCTCGAAGGCAGGGGTGACGGGCTGAGGGAAGGGAGGCTGGGACAGAATTCTGCCCCTTGCAAGCATGGCTCTATGCCCATACAGTCCTTGGCAGTAGCCTCAGGACCAGCTCTTCTGTCTTTTGGGGTGATGGTTCTCAAAATGCAGCCCATAGAGTCCCAGCTCAGGCTCTTCTGGGAAGACTAAACTCAACCCTTCTTTTAATTGAATCTGGAATCGAGCCTGGGAATATGCATTTTAAGGAAAATTCCACAAGTTTTTGTTTGTTTATTTGTTTTGTTTTTGACGCCTCTTAAATCTAGGAGCCAATGAGGTATGTCTGCCTGGAGAGGGATTTCTTGCCATTCTCTGGTATTCTGGACTAGTTGTAGCCTCTGCCTACTGGGCGGATGCTTTGCCACTGTCCTGCCTGGTGAGGTAGGGGTATCGTTGTTCCTTCACCTTTGAGGAAAAGGAGGCTGACTCGCTAGTGACATTGCCTCAGGTCACAGCAGTGAGCCAGTAGCAGGGTCAGGGTGAACAACCGGGTTTTTCCTGATCTGGCTTCTGCATTCCTAGACTGATCTCTTTCACGGCTAACCCTCGGCCTGCTTCAGCCTCTTGTCTGGACCCCGCTGGAGGAGGACTGTCATTTCCACTGCAGTGACCTTGTGCTCTGGCCTGTTTTGATGGACACATGGGAGGTGGAGGGCAGCCCCTCTCTGCAGACAGGCGTCAGTCTGTTTTCACTGAAGACCTACATGCTAGACCCAGGGCCGAGAGAATCTGTGGGTTGGGGGTAAGGTCCTATAGGAAGCAGCCCTGACCCTATCGACCAGACCGTCTGTCCCTCACCCCGCCTTCCGTGTCAGCAGCTGTCACCTGCTCGGCAGATGGGCCGACTGGCAGTATCCCTCCCTGGGCTGTTCTCAGATTGGCTCTGTTGTACCCTGGCTGCCCCTGAGCTACAGCCATCTGTGCCTGAGAGAGACTAAACATCACAGAAGGGCAGACAGGGCCCTCGCAGCCCTTCCAGCTTGTGGGGAGGGAGTTTGGGACCTCTTAGTACATAGACCTCTGGTACTCAGTCCAGGCACAGAGCTGGGTCTGTTAAGCCTCTCTGAGGCGGAAATGCCACTAACTACACGTATCTAGCCAAGCGGTGCTGGCCCAGCCTGGCCTCTAAGCCACCTCTTTCTGTGGCTTTCTGTCTGTCAGCTAAGTGACCCTGGTGTCTCTCCACTGCAGCCAGAATTCCTGGAAACCTTTCTCTGAGGGAGTGCTAAGTCAGTTCCTGATTTAATCCAACCATTCTTCTGGTTTTATTTTCATAAGCGATTCAGCTTAGAGCCTTTGTTTCATTGTTTGTACTTATGAGATAGAATCTTACTATATAACCCAGGCTGGCTTTGAACTCATGATTCTTTTGCCTTAACTGGCCAGGAACTGGGATTACAGGCCCATGTTCGGTTGTCTGGCTGTTGTTGCCTTTCTAATAGGAAATGCAAAACCTTGCATTTTCTGACTGTAAGACTCTAAGACCAGAAGAAAATGAACCCAGGCAAGCTTGCAGGGTCCTTGTATAAGCACTCCCTTCCCCAAACCCTGCAGCTTACAGTGTATTTGGTATTGCCAAAGAGGGCACTGCTCCCACTGCAAAGGTTCATTAAGAGAAAGAGAGAGTGATTGATCTTTGGTGAGCCCAGCCACATCCCAGCCTCTCTGTGGAGGAACCTGAAGCCCCAGCCCCAGGGACCGGGGAGCTCAGAAGTGCTCTAATTCAACAGACGTTTATGTTCCGTCTGTGCCTGGCTTTTAGGAAGGGAAAATCAGCTCCTTTACATTCCTCTGACCAGGAGCAGGGTCCAGGGGCTCTTCACGGCCAGGCTGGTGTCCCCGATGGTAAGGAGTTGGCATAGTCCCAGGCAATCTGGCCACCCCCTTTGGAGAGCATTTGGCTTCACATTTCCCTAAAAAAAGAAGAATTTTAAGAAAAAAAAAAAAAACAAAAAAAAAAAGAAAAAAAAAAAAAAAAAAAAAAAAAAAAAGGACTACTGCATTGCAGTGCGGCTGAAATGCAGGCTGCCCAGCAGAGCACAGGGACTCTCCAGGCACCCGGGCTGCTGCCTCCTCGCCCCCTCAGGCAGCCGCTGTCACAGCCCTGAAGCCTAGAGTTGGGGGAGGGGGCTCCGGGAGCTCTGGACAACCCAGGCAGAACTTAGGAGGTAAACAGTAGAGACCTAGGTAGGGATGGTATGGCAGAGGAGGGGGAGGACAGCAGACAGGTCCGAGCTGGGAGGCAGCTATGTGTCTTATACTCAGGGAACCTTCAGTTAAGACCTATGCATGCCCATTGAGGGCCCCGTTAAGAGTGAGACACCCTCTTAATTCTCTCCGAGGTCTCTCAAAATAAAAAGTGGGAGGATGCCTTTTCCATCCACCCACTTAGAGTATCCCAGCTTAGAGATTCAAACGCATGGACCATAGGGGCTGAAAGGGGAGCTAAGAGATCATCTTCTCTTCCCTTTATCTGCAGGAGAAGGAGGCAGCTTAGCCAAGGTTGCTCAGCTGGGACAGAGCTTGTTGTAGAGCCCAGGGGCAAGGCAAGAAGGGATGGGAGCTTGCTGAGGGAAACCCAGCCAGAGGGCTCTCAGCGGGGGCCAGTGGCTTCCTCCTGACTCACTAATGAAGTCATCCAGAAGCTGCTGTTCACGGCAGCCAAGGAGGTGATAACAGGATTTGTGTGGTGTGTCTCTTTCCTCCTGCATACACATGTGTGTACATATATGTATGTATGGGAGTAGGGATGTATACATGTGACTATGAATGTGTGTGCACACAGGTACACGTGTGTGTGTGCATGCACACGCACGAGTGCACACACGTGCAGACGTGTACACATGGTTAAGTGTTCCAGAGCTCACTTCCTCCCTACTGCCACACTGTGTTCTAGCACCACTGATGATACTGGCCAGGTGCTGGGAAACATCTCAGTCATCCAAGGGCTTCTGCAGCCCCTCCTCGACCCTTCACCCTTCTGGAAACGTCCAGGCCCTGTCCCAGGCTTGGGCTTTCAGCTTCCTTCAGTTGGGATCACAGGTATGCACTGGGTATCAGGTGAGTGGTGTAGGTGTGGGCAGAACATACTCGGAGCCCTTTGCCCTGAGGGTTGTACAATGGCACAAGGTGCCCAGACGCTTGCTTCTTTCTTCTCTTGCTGCCTGACTTCCAGCCACAAGCTAATACCTTGGGAGTTACTTCCAAAAAAAGTTTTTATTATTTAAATCGTGTATATGTACTTGTGTCTGTGTGTGTAAGGGTGTCCATGGGGGTCAGATCCCTCTAGGTTAGGTCTAGAGTTAGAGCAGTTCCCAGCTGCCTGGGACTCTAACTCCAGTCCTCTGAGAGAGCTGTCCCTGCTCTGACCCACCTCTCCAGCCAAAAGGACTCTTGATGCTTCTTCTCTCTCCTCACAGTTAATCCATCCCCAAAGTCTGGTCCAGCTATTAGCACAGGCTAACCTTCCTAATGGCTGAGACCCCTTAATACAATTCTTCGTGTTGTGAGGACCCCCCCAACCCTAAAATTATGTTCGTTGCTACTTCATAACTGCGATTTTGCTACTGTTGTGCATCAATTGTAATCTAAACACCTGGCATGCGAATGGTTTTAGGCGTCCCTTGAGAAAGGGGTTGGTCAGCCGTCACAGGGATTGAAACCCACAGATTGAGAACAACTGCATTAGCATCTCTCCTGCGTCATGCACAATCTAAATAATCTGCCCACAGTGCACGTTCTTCCTCACTGTACTCTTACTATCTGTCCAGCCTCCGAGTCAGATCAAACTCTCCTTCCTCCAGGAAGCCACCCTGGTTTCCCTTTGTTGCACAGCGCTGTCCCATTTTTTTTTTTTAATACCACCGGTTGCATCACAGATATGAGGGCACGGGTGTGTGTGTGTGTGTGTGTGTGTGTGTGTGTGTGTGTGTGTGTGTGTGTGTGTGTGTGTTGAGTGGTTGGTGTCACCTCTGCAAGCAAGCCAAGGGCTCCCTGAGGACACGGCCTTGTTTGCTTCTGCTTACCGCTGACTCCTCAGCTAAGCCTTAAGTGTAAGCTGCCGAGTGGGTGGGGAATTGGCAGGTAAGTAGAGGCAGGCTTCGTGGACAGAGGCAGGTGGGATGCGGGGCTGAGAGTTCAGCTGTAGGAACTGGCCTGAACGCAGAGTGCGGTGGCTCTGTTCCCAGCACCACAGGAAGCTGGTTCATCGGTGGGGGTATGTAGGCAGCAGAAAGGCCATGAAGAATGTGTTTCCTTGGGTCATGTGACTGAAAATATTAGACCTTGGGAGCAATTAGTTAAGTTAATTGGCTCATCTATTTAAGCAGCAGCTAAAGCAACGGGGCCTGAAGACCATTTTGGGAAAGACACTCAATTATTTGCACCAATGTCACCCTAATTTCCCAGTAAGCTCGGCGGTGCCTGGGCAAGGGAAGAGGCTTGAACACTCAATTAATTTCCCCATTTGGAGGCTGAAGTGGGAGGAGGCTGGCGAAAAGCAGGCTGTTAGTGCCTGGAAGCCCCAGTGGTCATCTTACTGAAGGGTACTGACCCTTCTGACACAGGCTGAGATGTGACCCAAAGACAGACCGATTTAGTCAAGGTCACCAGCAAATCAGAGCCGGTGACACACCAGATCCCGGGTCCCTGCCTCCCAGCCCAGGACCTCCACTTCACTGCCAGGTATCACCATGGTGACAGAAGGCTGCAGCATGGCTCACCTAGGGTAATGTCCAGAAATGAGGCCACGCCTCTGTTCTGGATTCTGAGCCCGTTTCATCTGGTGCTTATTTGAAGTGGGGTTGGACATATATTAATTCCCTCTTCCTAGACTATGAGGAAAGTCGTTCATGCTTCCAGTCATTCTCAGATACAAGGTCAGCAGCAGTCAAAGGTGATGGGGGGGGTAACTGCAGAGACCCACAACCCACCAGCAGAGCCTCTGGAGACCGGTGAGGGACAGAGCAGAGGAAGTTCATGAAGCCTGGGTGTGGAGGGCAGGAGTAAGAAGCTCTGACTCAATCAGGAAGCTGAGCAGGGAAGAGGGCAGGGCAGAGACTGGAGGCAGTGGTGGGGCCAGAGGACTGAGTGCTGAGTGACCAGGTGGGGCCATGGGAGAGGGGCCATGGGAGAGGGGCCTTCGTTGTCAGAAAGTAGCACATTGGCTGGATGCTTCTGGGAAGAGGGGTGTTAGCGGTTTTTGTTTGTTTTTTTCCTCAGTTACATTTAGAATGATGCCATTGAGACAGTAAGCCGTACTATTATATGCAAAAAGACAAGGACATTCTGCCCTGGGAAGGGGCATGTTCCATGGATTGTCAGGTAAGGGCTTGCACTGATGGCTCAGGAATCAAAACTCAAAGGCGGGTGGTGGGAAGAAGAATTAGTCAGCACCGGACCCCAAAGATCCAGGATAGAATCCAGTTACGGGCATGGGTTTTCCCTCTAGGATGACTTCCAAAGGCACGTCTCCTGTCCAGAGCTTCTTCTGAACCCCACATCTGCATACATACGTGACGTACGTGCCTGCAGGGTGTTGATCCCTGAATGCAGTCCAGGATTCCAAACTGGACATGTCCCAGACCAAACTCAACTCCAGTCTCCCTGCACCCTGGTGACAGACTCCACCATTGCCTCAGTGAGGCACTCCAGTGTCCCAGAAGTTGCCCCGGATGCCTGGCTCTCTCCCTTGCTTTCTGATGCAGCTTCTCAGTCAGCAGGGAGCCTTCTAGCCACACCAGCCCACTCTTGCCTTTCTACTCGCATGGCCCTGCCATGGGCCACCTGTCTTGCCTTTCCCATACGCATATCTGCAGTACTGGCTCTGCTCTGTCTGGGTCTCTCTGGCTGCCAGTCTAGCCCTGATATACGCTTTCTACTGTGCCTCATTGCTCACGGCCTGACCTCGAAGGCCCTTTGAATTCAGGCCCCTGACACTTGAGTCCCATTCTTCTCCTTCTGACCCTGTTTATTCCTACAGTGTGCATGAGGCTGGGAGGAGTCCCTGTCTTTTCAGCAGGATCAGAGCAGAAGATGAACTCTGGGTGCCAGTTAGAGTCTGTCTGCCTTGGGAGTTTTCTCTGAGGGTCAGGCTTTCTGCTTCCAAGGACACACCCTCACCCGGTGGGTTTGCCCTTCCCTGAGCTCTTGTGCCTTTCTCTGCTAGTAAGGAAAGTGACCTCCAGCATGTCTTCCCAGGCCTAGGAGAGTGTGTGGTACATAGTGCCTCCTCGGGAAGCTTCTCCAAAGAATGTGGGACAGAAAGTTCCAGGCTGCATTCTTTTTCTCTGCAGGAAAAACCCAACTGTACTAGATGGGATCATACAGATGTGTGTTCTGACCAGTAGATGGCGATAGAGGTCACTGCGTGAGCAACGCCCGCCCCCAACCCCTTTCAGGTGGGCAGGCTTACCTGGAGGGTGGTACCCTCGATGAGGTACCTCCCTCCCGCAACTGTGAGAGGCTGTCATTTTGGCTTCTTAAATTCTCTGGAGAGAGGCTCAGTGTACAGCTCCAGTTTCCTTTCCCTCTTCAAGGCCCCTCTGCCAGACACGGATTCTTCATAGGTGGCCTGGGAATTGCTACTCATGTCTAGGAAAAGCTCTCCTTGGGGGGACATGGAGATGCTGTCTTTGAGTACAGCTGGCGCTGGAGCTATGACAGGAAAGAGACTAAAACTGGCAGTATGGTCTTGGACTGTCCCTTCCCTCCCCAGGAGGTGGGTGGCTGTCAGAACCCACAGATCGGGCCTTGAATTCCTCAGGCCCTTGCTCTGGAGGCTGTAGCAAGGCAAACCCTTGGCCTTTTCCGAGCCTCGGTTTTCTCAGCTGTGAAGCCTGGTGCTTCTGGATCTGGAAGGGCTCCTGCCTCAGTGACTAGGATGGGTGGAGGGAGGGACAACACGTCAGCACTGGTGGCGGTCATGGTGGCATCTGCAGGAGCTGGCACTCTTTGCAGAAATCTTAATTTCTGCGTCTTTGGAAGGGAAGGACTGGAACTATTGTTTTGTCTGGAACGGCAGGAAGGCGGGAGCGGACCTGGTCACTTGCTGCCACCTCTCCCCTCATCCCTCTCCCCTTCCTCAGGGGAGACCCAGGGGCGCTAACTTCCAGCAGGGTTCCCTCTGCACTGTTCGAGCAGCAATCTCACTACTTTGCAGGTACCAGCTGTGGTGTGCTCCTGCAGGTGGAGCCTCCAGCTCAGGCAGCACTGACAGGAAGGAGGACATCTGGGTGGTGACAGGGAGAATGCAGAGTGGGTTTCAGGGTACCCCTTGTGTGGATGATCCCACCACCCTCTGTATTCCATCCAGGGGCTCTGGAAACAAAAGGCCAGGCTGTGTTGCTTAGACACAACCAGCAGCTCCCTGTCTATGTGGGAGGGCTTAGAGCTGCCTCTCATTGGACTGGAAGGGGAAAGACACTTTGCTCACTCATAGATAGTATGTGGACTTATTGGAAGTGACCTTACCCTAGCCATGGAGGAAGCAAGAACCTCTTACCCCTTCCCTGGCCACTCCTGGGTTGGCCAAGGCATGAGATCATGTTTTGGGGCTGGGTTGGTTTGAGTTAGCACCTGAGACTCAGGGAGAACAATGGGTCACAGCCTCACTGGGGTGAAGCCAGGTGGAGAGGGGGAGAGCTGGTCCCAGCTGCAGTCCACTTTCCCCAGGAAGTCTAGAGCAGAAGTCAGGGCTCAAGAGCCACCAAGTGAGGTATTATGGGGTGTGGGGGGATGGTAGGTGAGGAGTTCATCGTGAGTGAGCACCTATACAGCTTTGCCTGAATTCCCTCCCACCTACCGTCCCTCAATCCTTTGGCTAACAACCCTGTTTTATAGTTAAATTCCTACATCGCTGATGAGAAAGATGCTTGAGTGGTTTCACTGTCAAGTCCCAACCTGGATGTGTGGCAGTCTTGGCATTGGATACTCAGCCTTGAGGCTACACTTGCTGAGGGTTTTCTGTGCCCAGAGGCTAGACTCAACAGGAAGGCCTCCTGTGGAGATGACAGTTAGAATTTAGGGGATGGGGACCAGGCAGGACAAGGGGAGGGGTAGGGCTGATATGAGATTTTGAGGGGATAGAGGACAGTGCCCTGCTCTAAGAGAACAGCATACACAAAGGTCCTGAACAGGACAGAGCCTGGCCCTTTCAGGTCCTGCTGGGCAGGGAAGACATCTGAGAACAGGGATGTGGGCCAGGGCAGAACCAGCTGAAACTGGAGAGTGGGAAAAGGTTAGCCAAAGGATTGAGGGAAACTCTGGTACAGGATGCTTGCTCGAAGACGAAGGACAATTGGATGGGAGGAGCCACAGGGAGGAGGGGGGAGGTATAGAGAAGTACTCAGCCCACAGGGACTAGGGAAAATCAGCATTGAGAATCACAAGGCCCACGGCTGGGCTACCATGACTCCTTGGTTCAATCACCCACATTTTAGGGGACTTCTGGTCCTTCATGGCATAACAAAATATCCCTGTCTTGCCCCGAAGCTTCCAGTGATGGTCTACATGGATTAAGAGATCAAAGCTGTAAGGTTTATTGTTACCACCCCTGCCAGGGGAGGGAGCCAACTATAGATGCCTTTCTCAGAGGACCTGCCCCATCTGCATAGGTGCCACAGGGTCCTGCCCCATCTGCATAGGTGCCACTGGATCCTGTCCCGGCTGCATACGTGCCACCAATAGTCCACTGTCCCTCCACCCCAGGAAGGGACAAGCACATGGAAGCAGTCTGTAAACGAAACAGACATTTCTAAAGAGTGTGGACATAGCTTTACAGATGGACTCCATCTCTGCCGTAGACCCCACTGCATGGCGGCAGTTTTGAGGAAGGCTCAAGGCCTCTTTCCATCCATTGACAATTTACCCATTCCCATCCTGAAGGCACGGGGTCTCCTAGCGCAGGATGCTGTTGGGCACTCTTAGCTACAGGAAATCCTGTAGTCTAACCTGAGTGCAACCTACTGAGCCTCCTTCAGTGGGGGACTCCAAGGAGGGGTGCTGCTACCCCCCAAGGAGGAGCGGGCCCCTTACATGGAGCAGTTCTCAGCTCTGTGGGTGGCATGGGCAGGCATGGGCACGGGAAGACTCCTAGTACTCCTTAGAGTCTGACCTTGAGCTCTTGACCCTCAGGCCACCCTTTCTGGAGAATGGACGCCTGGGAACAGCCTTCCCAGCACCCACGGGCAGCCCCTGTCAGGTGTCCAGAAACATGCTCCTGCATGAAATCAGCTCTTCTGTAGCCGAGGGCCCTTCAGCAAGCAGCGGCCATTCTAAAAGGAGCCACTAGCCCTACCGAGAGCAGCAGTGTTGTGGGAGCATTGCAGCTGGTGGGGATCCACCGAGAGGGGAGGAAGAATGGGTTGATGGTAGATTGGTAATTTCCGGTCTCCTCAGGTATGCCCATGAAAACACAACACACACACACACACACACACACACACACACACACACACACACACACACACACACACTCATCACTTCCTGTGTCAGGTCCTGAACTTGATTTCTGTTTGAGTGTACAGAACAGGAGGGAAAGAGGAAGGTGTTGCCGCAGAGGGTGGAGCAAGCTGGACCGGCTAGAGCGAAGGTGGGCTGGGCCCGGTAAGCAAGCCCGACACTCCACTTGGGGACCGGGATCCTGAGGACTTAGCAGCAGGGGAGCTGAGGACTGAGGGTGAGGCACAAGGGTCCGACCAAGGCACTGGGGATGAGGGGGCACCATGGTTTCAAGCCTCCCTGTCACTCCCTACTCAGTGTCCCCGCTCAGGGTTTGTGGAAATCCTTGCCCAAGAAGAAGAAAGCAAGATTTAGGGGCAAGTAGGAAGGGCTCCAGGATACAACCCTTTTACAGGTAGCTTTTCCACTTCCACGCTGTCCCCCCTCCCATAGCTACCTATGGAAAGACCCCGCACCCTGTACAGACTCCACCCTCCAGAGACTGGTGCAGTGCCCCCTGGACGACTCTCTTTTCCTCCCTTCGCTGTCCCCTTTTTGTTCCCCTTCTTTTCTTTTCTCTCTTGACTCTGAAAAGCCTTTAATCTGTATCCCTGAAGCGCGTCACCCCTCTCTCCTCTCCCCTGCGATTCCGTCAGGCGGAGGTCCCCCTTTCTCACTCCCCTCCCCCAGCCACTCTTGAGAACCGAGAAGCTCCCGGAAAAGCTTGCAGTAGCGGGGCGGGTGGGGAGTGTCGTAGGAGGGCACTGCGCGAGAGTGGTGGGGATTCTCCGCAGAGCCGGGGGGAGCCCCATGCGGTTCCGGGGTCTGAGCCGCCCAGCCTGCAACTTCTGAAATGACCGCATGCGGCTAAACCCCTCTGCCCTGTGATTCCAGGCAGCACCTCCCGGGGACTTCTCAGCTGCCCTCTGCGGACTGTCCGGGCTGAAGAACGGGGTGTGGGGTGCCAGGACAGGTTCCTGCTCCCCGAGATCCGGGATCTGGATCGGGGATCGCCTCCGAGGGGCCGCACGCGCGTGTGCAGGCGGATGTGAGGCGCATCTCAATTGGCGGGCGGGGGAAGCGGATCAGGTTGTTACTACTGCAGAGCGCGCGAGCGAGGGAGCGGGAGGAGAGCCGCAGCGCTGGCCGGCGCGGGAGTGGGAAGAGGGGACCTGGACTTCGGGGCGGCAGACTCCCGCTGCCTTCTCCACCAGCCCACACCGATCGGCTCCCGGAACATCTCCGGGTAAGAGGGAGCCCAGGCAGGGAGCCCTGCGAGGGCATCCCAAGTCCCGCAGTCCCAAGTGAGGCCACACCCAGGACACCAGCAGCTTCCCAGGGCCTGGTGTTGGACCCCTGGGATGCTGGATCACCAAATGTGACCCTGACTTTCTGGGTTTGGCACTTGCTGAGGTATAAACTAAGAGCAGGATCAGCCCTTGGTGAGATCGGGCTCCCGAAATCCACTTCTTTGTCCCAGGGGATATGTCCCGAATATCCTAGGAACCCCTCCACCTAGACCTGTTCTAGTGCTGTGCCTAGGATAACGCATCTGTGCTGGGACAGCGGGCAGCTAGGGAGCGAGGGCACTCACAGCTCATCTTGGGAAGAGGTGCCCTAGAGGGCGGATGGAGTGGGTGTGTGGTGAGAGCATGTGCGGGGAGTGGGGGACCCTGCTTGCCCCCACCGCAGTGAGGATGAGTTGGTGGATCCCACGTGCTCCGAGCTTTGGAGCCCCCTGGCGCAGAGTGGAGCGCAGTGGGGTGCTGGCAGGACGCAGGACTCAAATGTGCTTTACACCCCTCGGCCTGGTCTATCCAGACCAGAATCTGCGGACATATTTAGTGCCCCGTTCTCTCCCGAGAACTTTTTCATCTACCACCCAGAGCCATGGCTTTGTGCACTGGAGGAATGGGGGTTCTCAAGAATTGTGGCAAGCAGCCAGGGAAGGGAGAGTGGGCAGTGGCTCTCTCTGGGTTTGCTGTGTGACCTTGGACAACTGGTGTACCTCTGGGAGTTTCAGTCTGATGTAGGGGAGTGGTGTACCACACAGGGGTGATGGAGGGGAGATGGAGAAGGGGAGGAGGAAGGCTGTCCGGTGATCCGAGTCCATGAGTGAGTCTGCCAAGCTTTCTGTGCCTGGGAATTCACTGTCTTTGATTCTTGGCCTCTGCAGAGAGCCCTGTGCACACTTGGAGGGTAACAGTGTGAAACTCTGACCCTAGAAGAACCTCAGGGGGCGTCAGAAGGCATTCTGACCTGTTTGCTGACCTTGAGTAACTAACTCATTTACTACTCTAGGCCTTATTCTCTAGATCTGGAAATGGGGGTTTGGGATATTAAGGATCTTAAGTTTTCCCCATCCTGATACCTCTTGTCTGAATTGAAGGGGAAGAGGAAATGGGGGTACAGAAGGCTAGCCCCTGGGTATGTAGTTCTTTAACCTTCCAAGTGGACTGAGGCCTACAGTCCATACCTTTAGCACTGCTCCTCACAGAGTCCCCAGCCCTGACAGGCCAGTGTCAGTCCAGGACTGCTTACCCTCTGCACAGGCTTAACTTTCTCTGGGGAGAGGGTCCCTGGGGTAGATGAGAGAGTCAGGGGCCTCCCAAGGTCACACTGTCTTCTCTGCTGTCCCACTGCCTCAAGAACCCTTCCTTCGTAGAAAGAGCTCCAGTGTGAGCAACACCAGCCCATTGTGCAGCCCAGGCTGCCTGCATGGCTTCTCACTGAGGTCTTCCTTGGGGACTCCAGCTGAGAGGAGTCGCTAGCTTGGCACTGTGGCACTGGTGCTTCCGGAAGACTCCTGGACAAAGACAGGAAAGTTAGGCTGAGTTTCCAGGCTTTGGTTCTCATCTGTACGAGCTTATGTGACCTTGGGGAAGTCCCTTTCTTGCCTACCTCACCTGTGTATGAAGCAAGTTCAGCCAGAGACCGCCCCAGAACCCATTCATCTCTGACGACTTGGTGCTTACTGAGTACCAGGAAGCTCAACGGGAGCAGGGGTGACCTCTGGAACTCCCTGCACACAGCCCCTCCCTGCTTCTACCCCCCCCTCCAGAGATGCCTTGAGACATGGTCTGAGAAACAGAGTCCTCTGCCAGGCTCTACACAGCCCTGGAGTGAGACCTGGAGCCCCCATTCTGCTGGTTACCACTCAGTGACCTTGAGTGAGCGCCTTTATATCTTTGAGCTCCAGCGACTTCATTGTCAAAACACAGTGATAAAGGCGGCAGTGTTCTAGTGTTCCTATGGAGATTAAAGAAGAAACGTGTGAAGTGCTTAATACAGCGTGGCTCCCAGAAGAGCCGCAAGAGCCTTGGCCATTATTCATAGTATCACTCAAAGCCCTTGGCAAATTGGCAGTGGGGCGGCTAGAAGCAGTGACCAAGGGGGTGGGGTGGGAGACTCACAGTATGCTCAACCCCAAGGAGCTCAAAGCTTCCTCGGGGTGTGGGAGTAGCCACTATCCCTGTCCCTCTGGCCACTGGGCACTGTGCAGTAGAACTTGATGGGGAGGAGACATCGATGGCTTTCTTAGACTGTCATACCCACTTTTCCTCAGTTCTGCCTTCCTCATCTGATGTCACTTCTGGTCCTTTCTGGGGTTATGACAAAATGGGCTTTTACCTCACTCCAGGAACTGACTGGGGAAGGATGAGGCTAGATGTCTCTGGAGTATGTATGTCCAGCAGCAGAGCAAAGAGACCAGCTTCACGGGGGCTCCTAGGATTCTGGGTCTGCACCAGACCGTGTGTGCGGGGTGATGGGGAGAGGGACACAGGGCCAGGGTTTACCCAGACTTGCTGTGTGAGCTTAGATAGATTAGCCTCTCCTCTGGCTCTCCTTAAGTGGGTGGAAGGCCAGCCTAGAGGAATGGGCATTGGCCTGTTGGGAAGTTTGCTAGGATCGTTCAGGCATCTAATGTTCACTGCCCCTTGGTATCTATCTTGTGACTCAGCCTGACTTGGAGAGGTGATGACAATCCCCAGCCAGCCCTGAGGGTTAAGAGCAGAGGTTTCTTCTTAGTGCATTCTTTAGTAACTCTGTGAATTTAGGCTAGTTCTTTTATGGCCCTGAGCCTCATTTGTCTCATCTGTGAAATGGGCACCATGTTCCTTACCTTTGAGGTTTCTTAGGAAGAACACAGGGATAATTTATGTAAAACTCTTGGGGTCTGAGATGTTCCTGGTGTGACCATGGATGCTGCCTGGGCTTCTCTGTCGTACAGTGGGAGATCAGAGTTCTCTGTCTTGCAGTTGCCACATGCACAGGCATCCAAGAGAGAGCTGTGTCTCCTGTGTCCTCCCGCTCTGCATCCTGGAGTGTGTGCGCTGGGCCAGTCCTGGTCACAGGGCATGTGTCGGGGAAGCTCAGCCATGGGGTGGCCATCATAATGAGTCAGTTGAGGGCACTGGAGGCAGAGAAACAGAGGTGCAGCATCCTCCTGTTCAAGGTTTCTGTGAGGAAGGACTCATGGAGCCAGGACATTGCTGCCTGCTGGGGGTCACTGGGTAAGGGGACCTGGGAACAAGGCATCCAGAGGGACCTCAGGGCCATCGCCATTCATTCCTTTGATTCTGATTGTAGGGTGACAGACTCAGGGAGAGCACCTTGCCCAGTGTCACACAGGGTGTTAGGAGGATGGAGCTGAGTCTGCACTCTGGAGCCTCAATCTAAGGCTCTTTCCACAGTCTTTTTAAAGCACAAGAGACAGCTATTTTCCGTCGCTTCTAGGGATCAGAGCACGAGGTACAGTGCTTTGATAGCCAGAAGGACATGGGTCCTGAGAAGGGACGTCCTCATCTAGACACTGAGTTCTCTGAGTCTTACAGCCCCATTTTGTTGATGAGAATGTTGAGTCCTTGGAAAAATCCAGAGCTAGCCCAGAGTTCCTCAGTGTGAGGCTGGAGCTTTGTAGGCCACCCCATTCTGCTCTTCTCAACCCAGACATGCGTGAGAATAAACCCTCGTGGGCTTGGAAATGGGGGAGGGGGCTGGGGGAGGAGCAAACCAAGGCTAAAGGACAGACATCTGACTCTAGGACCAGCTCTGCTTTCTTGACCCATGTGGGATGGCGGCTGCTCTGGGCCGACGGGTTGACAGCCTGCCCTGCCTCCCAGAGGAGGGAGACAACAGCCAGTGCTTTGCTCTCAGTTCCACTGGCCAGCTGAGTGAAAGAAAGTCAATATTTGCCAGCGGCAAAGGACAGCAGGACTTGGGCTGGGGCAGGGAGGGTGGAGTTGGGGACTGAGTGCTCTCATCCTTCAGGCTCCCCGTCATGAATAACACTTTGTGTGTCCGAGTGCATCCTGAGCTGATCTGGTCTGGCCCGCATGCCCACGTGCCCTCCCTGCAATGCTCTCCCCTAGTACATCCCCTTTATTACAAGCCACTGCCTCCCCGGCTTCCAGCCCCCTAGAGAGATGGGATTGGAGGCTTTTTTGTAGGAAGGTCTGACAGCAGATGGCCCATTGAGCTGCCTGCAGAAGATACTGCAGAGGCACAGGAAGGCAGGCTTCCGTACCTGGATCCCCGAGCCCAGGGACAGATGCGAGCCCAGGGACAGATGTGCAGAGGCCTTGGCCGGTCAGGAAGACAATGACTTCTTTTGGCCTTTGTCATGCTGCCTGCAATTTCTTTTCAACTCAAAATCCCACTCCCTTTTCTCTGTCCTGAAGTCCCAGAGGGGCTGCAGGAAGACTGGGCCATGCCGCCTCCCTCTACCAGAGTGACACCCGCCAACTGTTGGAACGCTTCTTTTGATTTGTGCGGCTCACCGAATCTTCACCTAGCAACTTAACAAAGGGTGCGTCTGGCGGCAGATGCCTGTTGTGTGTGGCGACAGGGTTAGCAGGATGAGCTTCTGTGAGGTGGAAGGAAGGGCTCCGACTGTGGCAATCATCAGTGAGTGGTGAATCTGCCAGATGGGCACCCACAGGAAGCAACGTATGGAGCTTGCTTACTTTTTAGGACCAAGTCAGCATTGTTACTTAACCCTGAGGGGGACAGCACCTAAGAAGAGAACTGGCCAAGGCCACCGGCTCTAGGCAGGAAAGATGGAGACCATCAACAGGAGTTGCTGTGTGGCTGAGACCTCCAGCTTGGACTCGAGGGTGGTCCACTGCTTGGGACACATTATAGTCTGGCCCTGGCCTTCCCTCTAGCACAAGGCTCTTAGCACACTTCCTTTCTGGCCCCTGTGATTCTGGGAACCCACAGGATCTCTTGTCATCTTGAACATGGCTGGACCCAGTGCCCCAAGTGCTCTCCAGGTTAAGCTAAGGCGGGAAGAGGTTCTGTGTGCAAATCCCAGCTCCTCCAGCATTTTGTCCCGGGAGGTGGGGTGGGGCGCTCTGACTAACTTTCCTTATGTATAGAAATGGAAGTAACGTGGTTCGAAAGCCGTAGGGTTGACATGAGGCTCTAACGTATTAATATTTACCTAGATCCTGGAGGATATTAGTGACCATGAAGATAATGTAGTCAAATGCTTCCATGGTCTCTGTAGGTTGTTTGATAAAACAGAAGGGAGCAGGCTGAGGAGAAGGAGGTTTAGAGCTGGGAGTGGGTGAGGCAGGATATGAGCGAATTTGATTTGATAAGAAGGTTCTGAAGTATGGTGGGCCCCCACGAGTAACCGTGGACAAGCTACCTTATATCCTTGCCTTTATAATGCCTTAGTCTCAGTCGTGCCTTCTTGTGAAGTGCAATGAAGGCCGGTCTTCCCCCCTCTCCCCCAGTGTCCTGCAGTGCATGACGGCCTGGCAGAGCCAGCAGGCCTGGCAGATCCATGGGGTGGCTTCTTCCTGCCTCTTCTCTGGACGCATGCAGGTATCCTGGCTGAATCCCTGGCACCAGACCCAGTGGGCTGCTGTCCCGGTGAGGCCGCTTGGCTTCTGGGTGGCTTTGGCTAAATCTGGTTGTTTTTTTTTCTGGTCTTTGTTTATCTAGGGAAACAGCCTGGTGGTTTTGTGCTCTGAAATGCGGAGGCAGGACACTGCCACGTTGTTGTGGCTTGATGGCCAAGCAGAGAGCAGGGCGGAGGGGACTTCCTTCAAGCCTGAATGCTCTGGCTGAGAACCCTAGACAACCTGAGGTGGAACCAGCTCAAAGCAGGTGGCCCAGAATCAGAATCTTGGCTTCATACCTCATCCAGCATCTTTCCTGTTTGGAGAGCGAATGCCCTGTCCTTTCCTTCTTCCTGAGGTGAAGCAAGTAGCCAACAGGATCTGACAGGCCACAGGCCTCTCATACATCTGCCAGAGACTGTGGGCTGACCAGGCTGTGCACACCCAAAGCCAGCAACTGGGAGATGTCCACCGCCCCTTAACTCTCCATCCACTCGTGACTAGAAGACTAGAAGAGGGGAGTGTATTGCTTCAGTGCTGTCCGGGGTCTTGGAAAGGACTGCCTAGGGACTGTCCCTGAGTGTCTCCCCAAATATCATCTTACCAAAAGCCCAAAATATGAGGTTGCTTGGCCAAGATCACTTCTAAAGTCAACTATGAGCTCATGGCTTGGGAGTCAGCTGTGTTTTTTTTTTTTTTTCCTGCCCCATTCCCCAAGCTTCACTCGATAAGGCTTCAACATTGGCTGGCACTGTGGGGTTCTCCTCTGGTGCTTGTCCCCTGCGACCTTGGTCCTGACCTTTAATCTCCCTGTATATCATCCTTGTGTAAATTGCATGTGTTTAGACTAGATAACAGGTAGAACTTGTGGCGTCCTTGGTATGGGTGTAGAGGCTCTTCCCACGATGAGTATGTATGTGCATATGATGTATATGTATATGATGATGTACATGTATATGCATGTACTTGAGACAGTGTCTCTCCATATAGCCCAGGTGGTCTCAAGTTCACCGTGTGCCCCAGACTGGTACAAGACTCACTATGGAGCCCAGGCTGGCTTCAGACTTGCTGTGATCCTCCAGTAGTTCCTAGTGTCAGGGTTAGGGCCATGAGCTGCCATGCCTGGCCCTTCTAGGACATTCGAGGGCAGGCATGGTCTCCCATGGATCTGAGCTGATATAGGACATAGGGAGCCCTGGACTTGAAGTTTTAGCTGAGGTGCTAAGGGTGCCTGCCACCATCCCTGACGACCCGAGTTCGGTCCCTGGAACCCATGGTGGAGGGGGAGAAGCAGCTCCAGCACACGGTCTTCTGACCTCCACACGTGCACCGTGGCTTGTGCACCTCTATATATGAATATGCCCTCACAAATAAGTAAATTATAAACAAAAAATCCAAAATCAGGCCCTGAACCTACTAGCTTTGGTCATGTGGCTTTGGGCAGGTTTCTATTTGTTTCCTCTCTTTTCCTTCCTTCCTTCCTTCCTTCCTTCCTCCCTTCTTCCTTCCTTCCTCCCTTCTTCCTCCTTTCCTTCCTTCCGGTTTGATGCACTTCCTCTGGCTTTGAACTCATTAGGTAGCTAAGGATAACCTTGCGTCTGTCCTCCTGTCTCTACCTCCGGAGTGCTGAGATTAGGGTTTGCTCTATTGTATATAGTTTTACATGGTGCTGGGGACAGGACCCCGCCATGTCCTGTGCGTGCTAGGCTAACGGCCCAACCTTCCCAGCCTAAAATGATGTCAGCACTACCTGGAGGGTTTGTAATACCCACCTCCTTCAAAATTAGAGCTCGGTTGCTCACATGCCAAACAACTTAGGCATTTTAAGCTGCCGTACACCTCGATGACGTCACCACAGCATACTCACCTTTAGAACATTTTACCCACCCCAGAAGCCCCAGATATGTCGTAGTTCATTCTCCTACCCCTGGCCAGCTAGTAACCGGCTTTCTGTCTCTATAACTTTGCTTCCTCTGGATCGTTCCCTAGGTCAGGTCCCGCACTGTATGGCAGTGCTCCGAGGTGCCCTACTGAGGCGACCCCACACTCCCTTTGTCCCTCGTGGATGTCCTCTGGATGTGGACATGCACTGTGCTTCTGTGTTCATCGGCTGACAGGCGTTTGGGTGGCTGTTCATGGCTCCTGGACACCGCTTTGCTGCAGGAACTGGGGACACGGCTGTCAGTGCCATATTTCCATTCCTCTCGGCTGTGTACCTGGTGTTGGAATTGCTGTATTCAATTATCTATTTTTTAAAAATAAATCTTTAACTATATTTATTTCCTTATGGGGGTGGCACATGTCGCAGTACTCATGTAAAGGTCAAAGGACAACTCACAAGAGTTAGTTCTTGGGCTGGTGAGATGGCTCAGTGGTTGAGAGCACTGACTGCGCTTCCAGAGGTCCTGAGTTCAATTCCCAGCAACCACATGGTGGCTCACAACCATCTGTAATGAGATCTGATGCCCTTTTCTGGTGTGTCTGAAGACAGCTACAGTGTACTTATATATAAGTAAATAAATCTTAAAAAAAAATAAAAAAAGATCTCATTCTGATCTTCCCTAGATTGGCTTGAAAAAAAAAAAAAAAGAGTTCTTCCACATTGGGCTTTCTGGGAGTCAAAATTGGGTCATTAGACTTGACAGCAGGAACTTACTGCTGGGGCATCTGGTTGGCCCAAAGGTTTGAATGATTGGACTTAAGCTGTGTAGACCAGGCTGGCCTTGAACTCACAGAGTGTGCTCACCTCTGTCTTCCGTGTGCTGGAGTTAAAGGCTTGTGCCACCACACCTGGTATTTGTGTATATGTGTGTTTGTGAATGTTTATACACATGTATGTGCCTCTGATACTTGTGGGGATCAGAAGAGGGCACAGATCTCCTGTAGCTGAGATTATAGGAAGTTGTAAATTGATTGATGTGGATACTGAAAGCCAAGATGTGTATCTTCCGCAAGGTTAGCAAGCACTCCTAACCACTGAGCTATCTTTCCAGTTCAAAGGACTTATTTTTTTTTTTCTTTTTTTTTTTTTTCTTTTTCGGAGCTGGGGACCGAACCCAGGGCCTTGCGCTTGCTAGGCAAGCGCTCTACCACTGAGCTAAATCCCCAACCCCCAAAGGACTTATTCTTAAGTGGCATGTTTATATCCTAAGGCCCTAATCTGAGTATTCATGTGGCTTAGCTCCTTAGTCAGCACAAGACAGGCACTGTTATTTCTACATTTCTCCAATGAGGAAACCAAGGCATCATTCGTAAGACCTTCAGTTAATGGAGCTAGGACTTGGATGCTGGACTGTTAGGTCACGACTCTTGCCTCTATGTGCACAGAGTGGGAGAGCACTGCCAGCTCCTGCTAGGCCTTCTGTAGGGACTCCGTGCTCGGTTGCTAAATCCTGGAATGGTGACCAGACACTGTGTTTCTCTCTCTGACTATGGTGTGGTTTTAGGGAATTTATTTGAGCCTCAGTTTAGTTCTCTTCGAAATATAAAGCATTCGGCATGGCATCCAGTAAGAAGGAGGGAGGGAGGGAGGCAGGGAGGCCTGCTCTTCTCCTGTGAGTCCTTTCTGTCTACCCCTGCCCCGGTCCTGTTCCCTCTGTAGCTGCTGCAGCCACCTCTGAGGCTGGCCCAGCTCCTGGTACCGAGTGTCACGGATGCCCAGCATGTGTTGGTTGACTGGGGCATGGCTCCATATTGGCCAGTGGTGGCTGCAGCAGCTGATCCCCAGAGCACTTTTCCGAACCCCCTTTCTGTGAAAGCGTGACTTGTATCTGCACCGGAACCCTTTTCAGTGGACATGACTTGGCATTCTTCCTCATCAAGCAAGGCAGCCACAGCCACGTTGCATTTCCCAACCGGAGCGTGCATGTCCTCCAAGAGCCCCCTCTACTCCTCCAGTCAGCTCACCTCCTGGGTTTCAGCGGGACGTGCAGGTGCTGCAGTTAGCCTTGTGTGCCGGAGGATACAGCATCTCTACAGTGGGGGAGCAAGCTGAGGGCAGAGAAGGGACCTCTCTAAGATCATCCTGCCGGAAGGGGGCAAGGGGGAGATTTGAGTGAAAGCCATCGAGTCCTGATGCCTGTGGCACCAGGCTGAGAGGAGTGGTGAGGACTTCTAAGGGGGATGCCTGGAAGACCCAAGGCTGCCAACTCTTGGCGGGCTCACTCTGCCTTCCACTAGCCCTCTTGTCTCTTTAACCTTGAACAAAGTAGGGGTCCCAACTTGGTTCTGTCTGTCTGTCTGTCCTCTTCTGAGCCATTGTCTTTCCTTACCCTCTCCCTCAGTTTTTTAAATTATTATTCTGTTTTTGTTTGTTCGTTTGTTTGAGACACATTCTCCTATAGCCTAGGTTGATCTCAAATTCTATGTAGCTAGGGCTAGAATTGAACTCCTGATTTTCGTGCGTCTACCTCTCAAGCACTGGGATTAACAAGCCTTCACCATCACACCAGACTTGGTTTTTTGAGTGTCTAGCCCAGACTGGCCTTGAATTCACTGTCCTCTTGCCTCTGCCTCCGAGCGTGCATCACCTCACGGCAGGGCTGCCGGCGAGTGGTACCCTGGCATCCTGTATGTCAGACTTTACACAGAGGGCTTGGTGCTGACCCAGTGGCTTTCTGCATGACCGTGGAGGCCTCTGCCATGCTGCTCCTGCCTCTGGTATGCTGAGTCCCAGTGCAGCCCAGCGCCCTTCCCCCTCTGCCTGCGCACTTCCCTATTTTTAAGCTCTGTGGGCTTAATGAGCTGCGTACTGTTACACATCTCAGCAGTCACCTTGCTCTCTAGCAACCTCAGAAACTGGCTGGGCTCTTCATATCTGACAGCCCTGTCCTATCTCAGGCCAGAGCTGGCCAGGTTCCCATCCAGACCCAGCAATGGCTTCCGGATGGGCTGGGCAGTGGGACCTTGGCTGCCTTGCGGGTGGCCTGCAGATCTCAGACCCTTGAGAAAGGCCCTTTCTCCTTATGCTGTGGTCTGTCTCTTTTCCCTTCCTCCCCCATGTCAGTCCATCCTGCAAGAACAGTGGAGCATCTCACATACTGGCAGATGCTTCCCTTTGAGTATAAACTAGAGACCTAAGGGTCTGGGTAAGGCTAACTTGAAGCAAGGCCTGGGACAGTGATGTCAGAGTTGAAAGACAGTTGAAAGGGAACCCTGATGTCCTCCAGGCCAGTCCTTTGTCACCTGTCTGGACATATCCTCAATGACAGGGCACCTGTGCCTCCAGAGATGCTCCTCGATGCCTTCACATAACAGTGCTGACCTTGCAAAGATTCTTCATGTTGATTCTAAGTCAAAGGTCCCACACCAAAACGAGGGAAGGACCATCTTCCTCCAGTCTTCATTGTGTTAGAGGAGAGGGGAGTCAGAGGAAATGTTGGTCATCTTTCTAAGGAGCCACAGCACGGTACCTTGGGCAGAGCCAGAGGACCTCAGAGCCACGGACCAATGTAGTAGACACTTTTGCTGAAGGGACTCAGCTTGGGCAGCGGCTCCCTAGGAAGACATGATGCTGGATGATTCTGCCTTCCTGCCACTCACAAGGAGGTCCTCAGGTCTGTGACAGAAAAGTTAGAAATGTTGAGTTACACCAGTGACCTCTGTGGATACAAGCGAGTTCTGGCTCCCCAGGGACTTGGTCAGGTGATTGCAACACACGCACACACCGAGGGCTCCAGAACACTGCTCCAAACTGGGGTGGGGGTAGGAGAACAGTGGCTTGGGAGTCAGACTACTCTGTCACTCTGTAGCCTTGGTTTGTCACACCCTCTGGCTTAGTGACTGTAAAGTGTGCTGTAAGGACCTCCCCGGGTGGTGTAGGTGGACGTGTGCACCCTGGGGTGTGCTCTGCAGGGCAGTGTCTTCAGTGGGCATGTGACATGTGATGGGAATAGTCCCCTGCACACTTTCTGGGGGCAGCCCTCCTGACTTCTGTGCCTCTGATGCAGAACAGGGAGGCCAGAGCTCTGGGCGTTTCTCCTCTAGTTAGAGAGGGACGGTTTCCACATGTTCATCCTCCTCGACATCAGTGTAGACGAAGTGTCACCTCCTGAGAGAGGCTTTTGTCAGGGTCACCTGCCCACAAGCCAGGTGACATGACCACCTCTCTCCCCATGCAGCCATCCAGGGTGTCAGCTCTGAGTGGTAGACTCTTGGTTCCTACAGAGGAGGCGCTGATATGCACCTGCTACTCTGCTAGATGCTTGCTGCTGGCACCTGGACGCTGCCTCTGAGCCCAAATGTCTCCTTGAAACCCTTGCTTCAGAGCTGCTAACGCAGGAACCTCCCCGCGTGGGCCTCTGCACCCTTCCTTTGTGCCTCAGTGGCCCCTATATTCCCCTGTCTGGGGTTGTCCTGGAGGGCTGGAGAGAGAGCTGAGATGCTGTGTGACACTGGCCATGGCTTCCTGTGTTGTGTGCTCTGTTTTTCTTCTTCCTCCTTATTGTATTTTAACCCACACAGAGCTAACAGCTTCACCAACCACATGCAGATGTAGTGGCCATGGTGGATGAAGGAGCCAATGTTGAGATGCATAGGAGGGTGAACTGGGGTTAGGGCCAAATCAAGCAGAGGGAACAGAGGCTTTGCCACAAGCCATACTTGACAAGGTAGGCTGGGTCAGCTGAGACACGATGAGAAAAGGAAGGTTTATGCGGGGAGGTAGAGTTTGAGACAGGGTTTCTCTGTGCAGCTCTGGCTGTCCTGAAACTCGCTCTTTAAACCAGACTGGCCTTGAATCCAGAGATCTCCCTCTCTCTGCCTCCTGAGTGCTGAGATCAAAGGCCCATGTTATCAATGACTGAAGGAGGGTTTCTTAGTGGAAGTTTGCCAGGTTGAGCAGAAGCCTGTATCCGTGGCTCTCAACCTGTGGGTCCATGACACCTTTTGGGGGGTTGAACAGCCCTGTCGCAGGGGTCCCCCAAGACCATCAGAACAGATATTTACATGACGATTCATGATAGTGGCAAGCCTGTAGTGATGAGGTATAGTGTGGCCCGGAGTCCCCACAGCATGAGGAACTGTGTTAAGGGGTCCCAGCATTAGGACGGTTGAGAGCCACTGCTCTAGAAGGCACGTCCAGCGCACCGAGCCCGTCCTAGGAAATGACAGGCATCCAGTCGACTGCTAACCTTGCCTTCCCTGTTGGGTCAGGCGCAGTTGTTCCTTGAAGGCCGGTCCCTGAAGTCCCCAGAACCTGTTCTGTGTGTGACATCCTGCTTCCCTCACTGTTTCCAAACCTGCTTACTCTCTGGAGGCAGGTTCTGCCCTGATGCGACTCTGCAGGTAGAGAGAAGAGGCCCAGAGAGGTTAAGAGACCCACGTAAGCCCACTGACCTAGCTGTCCCTGCCAGGTGCTGGCTCAGCCCACTTGGTGGCATCTGCTCTCTACTTGGCCCCTTGCCATCAGGTTGAATCACCCAGGATTCCAAGGTGGGGCTTTGCAGCATACATCTTCCCCCACGGTGCTCCCTCTGCCAGCCTGTTGGCGCTCTGCGCTTTCTCCAGGCCCGTTTCCATAGCTCTTCCAGCCCCAGGTCATGCAGGAGCTTCTGGGACTCTAATTATGCCCCCAGGACTTGGCATGACCCACTTTCCTTCCCGGATACTGTGAGCTGTCAGGGGCGCTGGCAGTAATGGGCATCTCTGTCTGGGCTGACATTTCTTGGTCCTTGTTTCTGGCCAGCGTCTGGGAGGAGAGTATACTCTCGAAACAAAGGGACCAGCCTGTTCTCCCTTGGTGACCCTTTGCTGAATATCAGAGCCCCCGTTATGCGCCAGGACAGACTAGGATCTCTAGACTTTTGGGGACTTCTCACAGCCCACCCGGCCACCCGTTACTAGAAGGTGCAGCTCTCTTCAGCATTTGGGAAAGGTTAACAAGGGGGTGATGTGACAACGCTCTCTCTTGTTACCTGCTCGGCCTCAGTTTCCCCTTCTGTCAACTGGGAGTCATCAGCGTTCCCTCGGTGTCTAAGAGCATGAACTTCACCTTAGGGTTGGTACCCCTTCATGTCTCCCCTGTGAGGCCGGCCTTCTCAGAGTGGCTGATGGAAAGAGAACCCTTGGGTGGCTGTGCCAGGGCATTCAGGGGTTCACCGTGCCATCTTGGGTACGTCCTATCAGGAGTCAGGTCTGCCCCACCATCTCGCAGAGGCCTGAGTTGGCATCTCCTTGGTGAGCTGCTTCGGGATAGAGTTGGGTCTTCTTCAGGGTATATATATATATATATATATATATATATATATATATATATATATATATATGGTTAGCTTTCAGCACAGGACATAGTATGTGGTTTGGGGTGGAAGAAATCGAGTATCAGAAGAACGGACATGACTTGAGTGCGCTAGGAAGGGTCAGTCTCAAGGCTGGGGAAGGTAGGCGTCAGTGAGCAACGTCATCCCGTAGGTTTTGTTGCCAGACGTGGAGGGTGTGATGGCCAGGATACTGCCCACCCTCCCCTCAGGTGAGTCACTCCAGGGTGGCGGGCTTTGCCACCACCCTGCCACCACCCTGCCACCACCCTGCCCTGATCAGTCATTCTGGCTTGCAGCCTCGGAGTCTGGCCTAGAAGTGAAACAGGTTTCTGGGAGAAGCCCTTCCTGGTGAGACCCCACCTTCTCGGTCGTCCATTGCCAGAACGTCACCAGGCTGTTTCTTTGGGCAGGGTTGGGGTAGAAGTGAGAAAAACACAGGAAGAAGAAACAAGCCACTTCTTTCCCATGGCCTTTGTGGGCTGCGGGTTATTGATACCAGGTAGCAGTGGGCAGTCTCAGAGGAATGGATGTATACAGCTGGGGGAGAAGGCTCTGGATCTGACTCCCAGCCACCTAGCTCACCACCAACCCACCTACCCACCCTTCCACCCTCCCACCCAGTTACCCATTCACCCACCCAGTCATCCATCCATCTACCCAGGCTCTCACCCACTCACCCTCCCACCCAGTCACCCATCCACCCACCCACCCTCCCACCCAGTCACCCATCCATCTACCCCACCCTCCCCACCCAGTCACCGAAGTCCCATCCATCTACCCACGCTCTCCTGCACCCACCCACCCTCCCACCCAGTCCCCATCCATCTACCCATGCTCTCATGCACCCACTTTCCCACCCTCCCAGTTACCTATCCACCACCTACGCTCTCACCCATCCACCCACCCACCTACCTGTCTGTGTGGTAGCCCTGGCTTTCTCAGACAGAGCCCAGGCTTGTGGTCAGAGCATAGCTCTGGGCTTTCCTGTGGATAAGGATCGCAGCCCTGGCTATTCTGCAGCCCACATGGTGCTATTTGTGTCTGAGGATGGAGCTGTCCTACATTCAGGTGAGGTCTTCAAGGCTGTGGGCCATCTTAGCAGATGCAGAGCACTTTCCAAGGGCAGTCAGATAATATCTTCATTACCCAAGTGTAGGGCCTTCAGCTGTGACCACAGCGTCTCGGGCAGGTGCTGAGTGGGAGACCCAGCTGTCCCTTCCCCTGGGCTCACTGTTTTGCCCCTATGGCCACACTCACACCTAGAGTTATGCTCAAACACGTGGTGTCCACTTGTAGGTGGGCACACACAGCCTCCTGACAACATGTATACCCTTCATGGCCTGAGATTGGAGCCAGCACCCCTTCTAGCTGAGGTTGAAGATGGCCTGGCACCAACGTCAG
The DNA here is from genome assembly GCF_011064425.1 of Rattus rattus. NCBI lineage: Eukaryota > Metazoa > Chordata > Mammalia > Rodentia > Muridae > Rattus > Rattus rattus. The sequence continues at coordinate 981,960 of NC_046163.1, read as the reverse complement.
GTTCCATTACTTGGCTGGCAGAGCCACCTTCTGCAGCTTCCCTCCTCTTTCCGTTTTCAGTTCCTTGGCCGGAACCTTGCCCAGGCCTGTGGTCAGCCTGGCTCCTGGACAGACAGCAGGGGGCACTGTGGGCCCAAACACTCAGTTCAAGCAGCAAGCAAGGAGAGGAACCTTAGCCACCTTCCCTGTCACCTGGCCACTGTCCCTGTCACCCAGTCCCTGTCTCCCCATCGCAGTCCCTGTCACCCAGGCCACCCTCCCTGCTTTTAAGGCTATCCTCTCCTTACACGTTGATACTTCCCACCAGGTAGGAATACCCACCACGCCATAAATATACCCCACATCCATTATACACAACACACCCACCGCACCACGTACCTTTATGAGCTCCCCTGGCTCAAGCGCCATTCCCAGCCCATCCCCACCGACCCCTACCCATCACAGACACCATATAGCCTCCAGAGCCCCTCCATATACCACGCCACATACACCCTACTTACCACACAGCATATGACCTGATGACACACCAGTCGGCACACCATATACACACCACCATACACCTGTCACTCATAGCCCCAGCCCACCCCATACACCCTACCTATCACACCTCTACCTGCCCCCACACCCCTACCTCTGTGCCCCACCCCACTAACTACCTGCACCTCGCTTTCCACTGTATGCTAAACTTCATACACCTATAACCTGTGACACATACATGTATACACATATGTACACACACACACACTGCACACATTCAGTATATCCCACCCACCCATGTACCTCATACTCTTGCCAGCCACACCACTACCTACTACACACACCACACACCACAGTTCTATGTCCCCGTGCCCTATTACATACTACATATGTAGCACACATTCCTAACCCCCATTATGTGCTACAGATTCACATATGACCCCCTCCTCACACCACACTCTTAGATTCCATGTCTAAACAGCTGCCCGTGACACCTCACACATTCCGTGTTTACACACCACACGCCCGTCTGAAAGCCCGAGATGTTGAGCAGGGTGTTTGTGTGGTCAGAGAGGAGGAGCGTCCATTCTGAATGAAGATAGGCCTCTGCTGTGAAGGGCAGCAGGGCAGGAGGGGACACAGCGTGCTTCATGGATGCAGAATGTCTCTCTCTCTCTCTCTCTCTCTCTCTCTCTCTCTCTCTCTCTCTCTCTCTCTCTCTCTCTCTGTCCCTCTCTCCTCTCTCCCTCTCTCTCTCTCTCTCTGTGTGTGTGTGTGTGTGTGAGTGTGTGTCTGTATATCTGTCCCTCCTCTGGGCTATCTTGTCCCCAGCCATACTTCCCTAGATTATGACCCGGGTCAGAGAATGCCTCTACCCTGCTTGTCTCTCTCCTCTCAGACCATGTGCACACCAAGGCTCCCTAAGGCCCCATAGCCAGTGCCCTACCCCTTGCTTCCCCCTGTCCCCACTTAGCACCTATGTGGGGACCCCACCCCTCTGTCCTTCCAAGTGTCATGATGCCTAGGCAGTAGATGCCCAGATAGTGGGCAGTAAGGCATCCTTCCTTCCGGAGAGCTGCCTGCAGGGGCAGGGTTGGGGGATTCTCTGGAGGCAGCTGGGGTCAGGTGACCTGGTTGGCGACTGGTCCAGCAACTTAACTGTCTTGGCTGACAAGGTCAAGGAAGCCTCGTCCCTGTCCTTAAAGTGGTGGCTTTTCCACTCTGTCTAGTCAGGCTGAGGCCTCACTTGAGGGGTGGAGAGGAGGCTGCAGATGGAGGCTGATGGGAACTCTTCCACCCTGATGGTTAGTAGCCAAGGGTACAGTAAGTACCCCACCGGTCGGGCTTGGTGGGGTGTGGAAGGGGGTGGGCAGGGGCAGGGAGTCCAGAGGTGACTGCCGTGGTCAGCCATGTGACATATCAGGCTTGGGGGGACGTTCTGCCTTCAGTTTAGGTGTCTCCAAAAGGCGGGTTTGACCATGCAAGCTCTGAGAGGCTCCTCGGTGCTCAGACCCTGGGTGTGGGTTGAGAGCTCTGAGCCTTGGGGACCACAGTGACCCTTCAGGAGCAGAGCAGGATGGGTAACCTTTGCTTAGGGCTGTGCAAGAGCTCAGGCCCAGGGAGGCTGACAGCCCTGCCCAAGGTCACACACTGCCACTGAACATGCAGCAGGGCTCAGTCCCAGCTGTCGGATCCCGAGCCTCAGCCCGCAGCCTTTGGCTTCAGGCCATCTCCCAGGTGGCCTGAGACTTACCCATCTCGGCCTAGATGTAAAGGAAGGCGAGTGAGTATTGCTGCTGCAGCAGGAGAGATGGAAGTTAGACTCAGGGATGGAGGAGTGGGGGATGAGGGGACCCGGGGGTGGGCAGCTTCCCCGAGTCTGATCAAGAACAGACCCTGTTTTTCTGTGTGAGGAATGACAGCCTGTTCTAAGGCAGAGGGACATGTGGCTGACCTGGGAAGGTGCACCAGGCCGGCATGCACAAGCAGCTCAAAGAAATGGGTGATTTATTTTCAATGTGAGCTAGAGAATGAACTCATTAAAACTTTATTCTCTGCCTCCCGGCACCAAATGTTGGACTGGAGCTTTGGTGCAAACTGAAGTTGTGAATTTATCCTTGAATATCGATCGCTTGAGCCCGACATCAGCGGCCGCCACCCTCTGGCTGGCCGTCTCCATGTCATTACCCCGCCTGCTACAAACACTGAGCTAGGAAAGAGTAAACCAGCTGAATCTAGTCACCCCTCCTCCCACCCCCTCCCCCACAACTCCCCTGCCTCAGTCAAGGCCAGAGCCGAGCAGAAAATCCGCAGGAGTCCACGGTCCCCAAATCACAGTTAATTGGTAGAGGTGGCAGTTGTGGGTGGAGTGTGCACACACGGGCGCTTTTGCCGTTCTGGAGTCAGACGTGGAAGGAAGGCTTGGTGAACTCCCATGCTGCAGGATGGGGTGGGACTCCAGGGAAGGAGCCTACGGCAGGGCCGAGGGGAAATGGGGCCCTTGGGGGTAAGTGTGGCCCTGGTGACATTTCCAGCTGTAAGGCCTCTCGGTGTGGGGCCTGTTGCTCTCTCTGATGGTGGGCACCACCTCCTGGGTGGTAAGGGGTGATTCTGTGCAGATGTGTTATTCTCGGATTCAAACACTCAAAACATAGAGACTCAAAGGGGAGCATTTACATGTCTCCATTCCCAGGGTCTCCTTGGGGGGCCATGACAGCCAGTGCCATCCTGCTTTCCTGAGCACCGTGCTGTGATATGGTCTCTGTGAAGGTTATTCCGTGTCCTTGCGTGGAAGCTAGCCTGCTGCGATGGTGAATGACTCTCTTAGGAGGCCTTCACCTCTGCTCCTGGACCTTCCTTGACATGCTCAGAGCTGAATGGGAATACAGCAAGGTCTTTTCATTCCCACCTAACTGCTCTCCCCAAGTCTAAGGGCATAGACAGTCTGCAGACAGGGGCCATTGACGCTGTAAGGTAGAGGAGGGGCCCTGTCCACCATCTTGGATTTCCTAGCTTGCTCTCTTCTCTGCCCAACCACAGTCCTGCTTCTGGCCCCAAGAGGTAGCTTCCTGTCAGTTTGTTCCACAGAGGAACAGACAGATGAAAAGACTCTTCTGCCAGGTGGTCACCTGCTCTCCAACCCATCCACTTCAAGTCACACTAGTTATCAGACAGAGATCAGGGACCCCTGGTGTCCTAGGCTTTGCTAGGATGCAGGCTCTGCTCACCTGCCCAGTGGTTCCCTGCCTGGGGCCATGTCTACGCTGTGCGTTGTAACTGACACTGTGGCCAGGGAAGGAGGGGCCTTTTGTACCTTCTCTCCTGTTCAGTCCTCACACTAGGGCTCCGTCCTCTGGCACGGTTCCCAGTTGGCCCACAGCTCCTCCCCGAGCCTTACACCTAACAGAGTGGAAAGGCAGATTTAGGCTTGAATTGTTGTTCTGCTGAACCAAAAGTGTGACCTTGGGCAGGCTGCCACTCACCTGTCTTCCCAGCAGCACTAGCCAACCATGTTTGTCCTGGCTGCCTCCCACACCAGGTGAGCTGTGGTCACTAAGCCTGCTGTTGCCATGGTGTTCCTGGTAGTTCCTTCACTTCCCAATTCTCTAGGCCTCTGCCTTCTCTGGCAGATCTTTTCAAATCACATGGACACCAGTGTCCCCATATACTCTCCCCCACCCCTAATATACTCCCCCCCCCCAGTATACTCTCCTCCTCCAACCCCATATACAGAGGACCTTGGGGTGAAGTTGCAATGCACATTGCCGGGCAATATCGCAGCCCGCTGGCCTGCTGGCCTGCTGTGGGAGGTACCAAAGGGCATGTGCATGCCAGCCAGTCTCCAGGGTCACAATAGTGACCATGCATGCCTGGGAGACCCTTCCCCAACCCGTCTTCCCCCCACAGGCCTTGACCTCAGGCCCTGTATACAGGCCACTTCAGCGGGGCTCCTCTGGAGTAGCTTCCGCCAGCTCTACCTAATGGGCCATTTCATGCTTCCCTGGTCAGGTGATGCCAGGCGGCCAGGAGCTCCTCTGGTCTGGGAGCGCCTGGAGCCGATCCATTTATCATCTTCCAGTCCTCAGCTGGCTGCCTTAGGATCCTTGCTGGGCCACAGGAGCCCTGCATCTCAGAGTGTGCCCAAGCCGGGGGCGGGGTGCAGTTAGGAGCTAGGACTAGGGGTCCAGAGACAGATTCTGTTGCCTATTACCCATGTGACCTTGACCCAGTCGGTCACTTCCCTCTCTGGCCCTCCTTTTCTTATGGGAGTCGAGGCTCCAAGCTGTGTCTTCAGCCTCTCCTCTCCTAGCTTCTGGGGATCTTTGGGGATGGAGACTCCCCATCTCTCCTCTTATATAAAGACAAGAGGAAGGTGGTTTTCTGAAGTGCTGTAGACGTGGTTGGTAAGCGGCTCAATCTGAGGTATCTGAGGAGAGCCACTGTTGACCTAATGGTTAGGAGAGCTAGCAGCCAGTCTTGTCACTTAGTTACTGAGCACCTACTAAGTGTTAGTCCAAACTCCAGCGAGTTTGTGAATATTGAACTCTAGGGAGTGGAGATGGACAGTTGTGGTGGATAAAATAAAGTGTCTGTGGTGAGCAGGTGGTGAAACTAAGTCTGGGAAGGAAGCGTGAGGTGCCACTGTTGGGCAGAGATGCTGTTTTAAACGCAGTCTTCCATGATGGCCTTTGCCATCTGAGGACATGAGCTATGTAGACCTGGGCGGGAAAGAGTGGATTTTTGGAAAAGGAACAGCAGCTGTAGGGCCTGAGGTGATGTCTGGCATGTTTGGGATATGCAGGGAATCTAATGTGACCTGAGGGACGATTGCAAGACCTGCGGGAGAGACAGGGGTGAGGGCCAGCCTTGGAACATGGCCCCAAGGGCTGGCATGATGTTGTAATCATGATACAAGCAAAAAGCAAGCAATACTTGCTTGTAATCCCAGCACTGAGAGACTGAGGCAGGAGGATTACCAGTTGGCTGCCAACCTGAGGTTATAGTAAGATCCTGTCTCAAAACAACAGCAAAAAGTGTCACTGTGGAGTTATTTCACAGAATCACTCTGCCTGGTGGACAGAAAACAGACTGGGAGGATACTGGGGACAGGAGATTTCCCCAGGGGGACTTAAATGCAGGTAGGAGGGGCAGAGGGGGAAGTAAGGCAGATACCTGTCTCTTTTTCCTCTTTGGCTTTCCTTATATCCACTGCTAAGACGATGGGGGATGGCATCTAGGGGACAGGGGTAGTTGGTCACTTTAGGGCTAGGCTCCTGATGATGTCTGAGTTCTGCTGTAGTTAGTGATGGATCTGAGGGCAGGTAGACTCAAGTAGACGAGGGGCAGGCTCTGCACTGGGCATCCAGGCTGGGTGTGTGGGTCCGCAGCGTCAGCCCCAGTCCAATACCAGCCCCAAACCCACACTGGGTGTCATAGCTGCCTCCCATGGCTCAGAAGTCTGGTGCCCAGAAAGAAACTACCCCAGGTCACATGGCTGACTGAAGTACTGGTCTGATTCCAGAGCTTGGGCCTGAGACAGGAGAGGGAGGGAGGGTGGGTGGTTCTCATAAGCTCCAGGCTTCGGTTTCCTCCAGTCTGTTTTTGGGTGATGCCCTGACTTGGTGGATGCCTTCTGGAATAGTCCAGTCCATAGCTGTGGAAAGACCTGTAGATTCTACCTGTCCCCAGTGCTCTGGTGATGTGGAAAGCCATGGTCATTGGCTTCAGGATAGCCTGGGAATGACATGGTCTGACCCAGTGACCTAAGGATCTCCTGTGAGCGCTGTGAGGCAGGAATCTGTGTTTGCGCCCATCTGCTCCAGGAGGTGGCTTCCTGGTCTGTGAGTATAGTGGAATAACCGTTAGGGGTCATTTTACGACTACTTTTGAAAAAGACCAATGGCACTTGGTTTTACCCAGTGTCTCTGGACTATATTCTCTGGTTTTGGCCATCCAAGCAATGTTAGGTATGAGTTAGATCTTGTGGAATGGGTCTCAGACATTGACTCGTCACCCCAACAAGCTTTGTGTCAACTTACCCCAGCATAGCTTGCAGGCAGGACAGCATTGCAGATCAAAGGTTTGTGACTGGATTGGTGTATACATCTTCCTTCCTTCCTTCCCCTTCCCTTCCCTTCCTTCCTTCCCTTCCTTCCTTCCCTTCCCTTCCTTCCTTCCTTCCCTTCCTTCCCTCTCTTCTCTTCCTCTCTCCTCCTCTCCTTTGGTCCAGAGTTTCCAGAAAAAATCTAGGATTGAGGACCCAGAACTCTCCTTTATTCCTTATTTCCCTTCCCTCCTTCCCCTTCCCAGTTTCTCTCCCTCTCTCCTTCCTTATTGTTCCCTCCTCTTCCCCCCCATTACCACCCCTCTTCCAATCACGTTCACTGGGGGTTCAGTCTTGGGGACCCAGGGCTTCCCCTCTCTCTCTCTTACTCTATTCATTGCTCTCGCTCCAGGGTCAGTCCATCTATAGTCTTTCTGGCTTAGTCCTCTCTGGTTGGTTGCTCTTCTCTTGTTCTGGGGTCTCTAGGCCCCTCTCTCAAGCTCTTCCAGTCCTTTCTCTGATTCCTTCAATGGGGTCCGTTCTCAGTTCAGTGGTTTGTTGTGGATTCGCCTAGTATTTGCTGTAATCTAGGATGAAGGACACAGAACTCTTAAGTCACCTGAGCCAAGCTCATGTAAACTCACAGAGACCGAAGCAGCAAGCACAGGGTGTGGATCTGCACACCCCGTCTTTGCGTGTGTGATGGATTTTAGTTTCGTGTTTTTATGGAACTCCTGAGTGTGGATGAGTGAGTCTCCAATTCTTGTGCCTTCTCGTGGGCTCTTTTCCTTCTGTTGTTTTTTTTTTTTCCTTGTCCAACTTTGATGCGCTGGTTTTGTTTTGTGTTAGTGTGTTTTATTTTGTTGTGTTTTGTTATCTCTTAGAGGTCTGCTATGTTCCAGCGAGACACAGAAAGGGAGTGACCCAGAGGGAGGCACGTAGGGAAAAGACTGGGAGGGCCGCATGTAGGGAAACTGTAATTCAGGGTATATTAGATGAGAAGAGAATGTTTTCGATAAGAGGGGAGAAAAAAGAATATAGCAAGAGAGGCTAGAGAAATAGCTCAGCTGGGAAGAGTATTGACTGCTCTCGTGGAGAACTGGGGTTCAGTTCCCAGCATACACATGGTTGGTGACAACCATTTGTAACCCTATTTCAAGGTGATCTGACTTCCTCTTCTGGAAATGCTGGAACTGACTGTAACCGATGAGCATTGACTGTTACAACAGGAAAACAACAGAGAAAGCCTAAACCTAAGTGAGGTCACAGCTTTGAGGTTAGGGACGAATCTATCTCTGTGACAGCTGAACTAGTACAGGACCACAGCCCATACTCAGGGCTTAAATGTTTTATCCTCTTTATTTATTGCTGTGATGTGTGTGTGTGTGTGTGTGTGTGTGTGTGTGTGTGTGTGTGTGTGTGTGTGTGCGCACGCGGACGTGCGCGTATGTGGGCCTATGCATGCCACAGTGCATATGGGATTCTTTCCTTCCAACACACAGGGTCTGGGGATCGAACTCCGATCCTTACACTTGGCAGCAAGCACTTTTACATATGGGAGCGTCTCACCAGCACCATACTGAAGGTTTATTGAGGAGGTCTGTAAGGTTCCAGGCACTGTTTGTCCCCCTTTTAAGGTTTAGAATTGAGTTTAATGGAGCTTTTTTTTGTGTGTGTGTGCGTTGTGCGTGCGTGTGTGTGTGTGTGTGTGTGTGTAATTACCAATTGTTTTATTCTTTGGCTACATCTTCCTGCTGGCTGTTTAAGTCCATGCAAGGTGGCCCCAGGTTAGCTCTTTTCCAGTTACTAATAAGGTCCTCAGAAGTTACTCTTAGGGACTTGGTAGGAGCTCCATGGCTCCTTTAGGTGGTGGTGGATTTTTTTAAATTTATTTTTAATTTTGTGTAGTGGCTGTGTGTGGGTTTGTGCAGGTCAGTGCAGGTGCACATGGAGGCCAGAGGATGTCGGATCCCCTGGAGCTGGAGTTACAGTCCAGCTGTGAGCTGCCCTGTGTGGGTGATTGAACTCAGGGCCTGGCAGGAGCGGTATGCAGTTTTAGGCACTGAGCCATCTCTCCGGGCCCTGTGCCCCACCCCACTGGTGTTATCTCCTGGGATGGGTCAGAGTCTTCCTGACCAAGTGGCTTTTCTTGGAGGTGTTGGGGACCTTTTCCTCTGCGCTCATCTTTCTCTTTGTAGAATAAACCTGGTGAGTTCAGCCTGCGGACTCTCCAGGTCTCGCTGATCAGGAGACCATGGCATGTGACTAGCTGGAGCTGCAGGGTCCTTCCTGGGTTGTCCCCTCCCCTGAGACCTCATTGACTGGGGAATAAATGCCAGCTGTCCTTTGGGTCCCTTATGTTCTCATCGCTGTGTCCATTGAGGGTGGTTTTGAACACCCAGCCCATGACATCATTGAAAGAAGGAATGGCGTTTAAAACTTAGCTTTTGTGTGACACCTTGGTAAAGCTCGGACAGGGACATTTAAAAAGAAATCCTGACTCTGTAAAGGCTTCTTTTTCCTGATTAGAAACTGAACTCATATCTTAATAAAATCTTAAGAGAAATGAAATCATGGTTTTTTAGGTAAGTTTCTGTAAACCCATGCTGATTTTAAGGTTTAAATTCCATAAAGCAATCTGTGACGTTAACTCTGTGACATTAACCCTGTGACTGTGATGTTAACCCGTTGGTTTTACCCTAATCTCTCTCTCTTCTTATTCTGATAGTCCTTTGCCTTTGGACAGAATTTCTGTACAAAATCCTCTCTCATCTAAATAAATTTCTTTTCTCTTTAACCTTCATTAAAATATTTTATATTTATAACATACACACATACATACACATATAATTTTTTTTGCTTTTAACAGAATGTCTTTTACTAATTCTTTGCCAATTTCATACATGAAAGCAGCGTATCTTGGTCATATCACCCTCAGCTATCCTTTCACACTTCTTGGGGTACCCTTCCCCACTTCAGGCCCTCCCCACTTTTTTGTTGTGACTCACTGAGCCTCTTAATGTTGCTCGTTGGAATATTGACTGATTTTTGTTGACTTGATCTTGTGCAAGTCACCATAGCTGAGTTGGGTTCCCAGGAGGTAACACCCCAGGGGTGGTGCACAAGGGGCTGCAGAGATGGCTCAGTGCTTAGGAGTGCATACTGCTCCTGCAGAGGTCCTGAGCTCAGTTTGCAGCTCCCACATAGGACAGCTTATGTGAACCCCGTGGCCAGGTCATTTCCTGAAGACAGAATTTCACAGGACGTCCCCCTGTCCCGCTCTTACTTTCTGTCTTCCTCTTCCAAGATGAGATGCTCCCTGAGCCTCGGGTGGGAGTGGGTGTGTCTGATACAGAGGCCCCGCTTAGAGCTGAGCACCCAGTAGTCGATTTATTTTCAATACTTGTACAAGTTGTCTCTGCCATGACCGCTACAGAAAGCAGCTTCTCTGGCCAAGGCTGGGGGCAGCACTAATCTACAAATGTAAATACTTAGAAAATGGTCTGGCATCATGCCCATATAGACATAGTAGAGCTCCCTCGAGGGCCTACGCCCTCTGTACTTACAGGCTTTTGACCCATTTCGCAGAACCTGGTATCAGTTTCCTCCTGTGGAGTAGACCTCAAATCCAATCCAAAATTGGTTGATTATCCATGTAACTGTCATGCCTCTATTATAGCAGTGGGCACGTCATGCCTAGAAAGTCAGTATTGTAGCATGCAGTGCTCATGGCTTGGTAATACCACTGCTGGCTTTTCTCCCCCTACCCCCCAGCGGCATAGCACATTGTGGCACTATGAAAGCCAGCTGTCTTAAGTTACTTTTCTACTGCGGTGGTAAAACACCATGAGCAAGAAACATAGCTAGAAAATGTTTATTGGGGGCTTACCGTTTCGAAGAGTGAGAATCCATGACCATAATGGTAGGAAGCATGACAATAGGCAGGCAGGCATGGTGCTGGAGCAGTGGCTGAGAAGTTCACATTTTGAGACCCAACTAGGAGCCAGAGAGAGCTAGCTGGGAATGGTGTGAGCTTCTGAGACCTTAAAACCCACCCCTAGAGAGACACTTCCTTTAACAAGGCCACACCTCCTAATCCTTCCCAAACAGTTCCACCAAATATTCAAACATATGGCCTATAGGGGTCATGCTCACTCAAGCCACCATGCTAGCTATTAGGAAGGTTTTAGGTGACCCCCCAGCTTGATTATCTCTGTCCTGAAACCAAGGTGTGTTAGGTTCCTACTATCTAGGTCTGGCAGATAACTAAGAAGAGTGGTCACGGTGTGGTCCTATGAGGCTTTCCTGACTAACAATACCTAGGGAGACATCCCACACTTGGCACTGAGATTTTCATTAAGTAACCATGTCTTTTTGGGGGGCACGGTTCACCTATATAGGGAGGGTATCTGTGCTCAAACTCCTTTAAAAAAAAAACCTATATTTTAAAATAAGCTTACCAAGTAGTGGATCGCTAAAGGATTTGTCACATATCCTAGGTTTTAAGTGACTCGCTCTCCCCTGTTTATCTCCTTTTTAATTTTTTGTTTGTTTTATTTTTCCTTACAAAATTTAGAAGACATTTTTAATGCAGCTTCTTTGTATTTTAATGAAACCCAGAAAGCTATGTCTGAAATAAAGGCAAAACATTTATAGCAGCCATCGAGATAATACATGGGTTTTTTTTTTTTAAACCAATAAACTTAAATGAACTAATTCGTTAAAGGTTTAAGTATTTAGAAACTGCATTTGTTTTTTTAAAAAAAAAAATCCTTTCTTATTTAGGCTCACGAAGCTACAAATCAGGACACAGCTCTGGCTTTTACTTTGCATTTGTTTAGTGTCTGCCCCTTCCCTGCGGTCTAGGTGTATACTTCTGCGGGTGAGCGTCTCATTTCTCTGGGAGAGCTGACAGCACAGGCGTAATTCATCATTCCAGGTTGGGCTTGCGGGAGTAGCAGAGCCCATCGAGTCCGGTCCCCGAAGAGGGCTGTGCCCTATTGTGAAGGCCAGGTTATTCACTCAGCGGATAGAGACTCCAGAACTAATATCAACTAAATCCCGCCTGACGGAGGCTGTTAGGTTAAATATACCCTTCGCTTTTTATTTTACTGTCTTAGTTACATTATAAACTAAAAGGCACTTGGGCCAACAACACCATTGGCTTATGGACCACGTGAACAATATAGAAGCCCTAGTATATGCCAGCAGCATACAGATACACACATAAAGACCAGTTTTAAAGGTACAGAGCCTGACATGATTGGTCAGGGGTATACACAGGGTGAACAGGCACCAATGCTACGTTCTGAAATTTATTATTATTATTATTATTATTATTATTATTATTATTAATTGAACAAGAGCCTTGAAAGGTCTGATTTCAGAAGGGGAAGCACAGGTGAACAGGCAATATCTTTTATATTTTAATGTCAATAAAAGTAAGTTGAAATGTACCTTAAATTTTAGGGATTAGTATTACTTCAAGATTTAATAACAGCCATTTTTATTGCATTTGGAGCGAGCGTACCCAGATTTTAATTTACTGCTGGTTTGGAGTGCACTGCCTATAATTTTCACTGTGAAAGGGAAATTTAATGTAAAGACCTTTGGTAAACATTTTATCCACTTTTGAAGGAAATCTATGTATCCAATGTAGAATTTCGTGGAGTTTTCTTTACCTTATGACACTGGTGAATATTGTTTTATATAAGGGAACAGCATTTTCAAGTCTTATGAGGAGCTGGTTGGATGTGTTGGGGATAGTGGGACTGGCAGTCAAGCCGGATGACCTGGGTCGATCCCTGGAACACACACAGTAGGAAGCAAGAACTGAGTGCCCTCTGACCTTCACGTGTGCGCTGTGACACGTGAGTAACCCCATCAAACAAAGGCAGACAGGCAAATGCTTTATGAGATATTTAGTAGACCCAGAGGTATCACACGAATACTTTTTTCTTTTAAAGATTTACTTATTTTATGTATGTGAATACACTGTCTCTGTCTTCAGACACACCAGGGGAGGGCATCAGATCCCATTACCGATGGTTCTGAGCCACCATGTGGTTGCTGGGAATTGAACTCAGGGCCTCTGGAAGAGCAGTCAGTGCTCTTAACCGCTGAGCCATCTCTCCAGCACTTCTAATAGGTTTAAGAAGCTAAAAGTGCCTACACTTTTAAGGCAGGGTGCCTCTATTAGGACTTTTAACACAGTCCACAGACACTCATATTTATACATAGGCCCATACAGTTTTAAACTCCGCACGCCAAAAGAGAAATAGAAAGTAAATTTAATGCACATTTTTAAAAATAAAAAAAAAGCATAAGAAAAAACTGACGCAGCTACAGGTTGAGCTGGGGGATGTTCTGGAGACAATGACATGATAGTCACGTGGAGGCCACCTGAACACACATGACACAACTATGTTAGTGAAGTAAAAAGTTTTTTTCCTCTGCCTTTGGAGAGAAAGAGGCTGAGTCTCAGGGCATCGATAATTCCGACTTTTGTTTGTCTGTCGGTGTTTTGTCTGGTACCTTCAGTCCTGTCCCGTGAGGTTGCCACGCCAGGGCCCCTTCGTCCAGGCTGCAGTGTGAGCACCAAGAAGGCAGTGTGCAAGCACTGAACTCGGGGGTCTGAAGGTAAAGTTCCTGGGCTAAAATATTCATGTGGCTAATGAGTTCTGGAATAGTCTTTGGGCAGTAAGAAGAGAGAGCCATAGGTCTGGCAGAAGGAATGTGGTTGTACCCTGGGAGGGCAAGCGTAGGAAGGCAAGAGTCTTTGAAGTCCCCATGAGACCAGAGACAATTAAGCTAGAATACAGACCGAGGCACGGCAATTCCTGTGTGCTGGTTCTTAGTCATGTTCTGGGGAGCTTTTAGAGAACACCCCAGCTTTCTCTTGAATTGCTGAAGTTCCATGGCTGAAGAAGGAGCACGGACTCTAACCGTCCACAATGTCCAGACACTTCCCTAAGGGGAGAGCTGTAGGTAGAGGAAAGATCGGAGAAAGTAACTGTGCCGTGTCCCACCATCCTCCCTCTGCTGTGTCCCATAGTCCTCCTCCCTCTGCCGTGTCCCACCATCCTCCCTCTGCTGTGTCCCATAGTCCTCCTCCCCCTGCTCTGTCCCACAGTCCTCCCTCTGCTGTGTCCCATAGTCCTCCTCCCCCTGCTCTGTCCCACAGTCCTCCCTCTGCTGTGTCCCACAGTCCTCCCTCTGCTGTGTCCCACAGTCCTCCCTCTGCTGTGTCCCACAGTCCTCCCTCTGCTGTGTCCCACAGTCCTCCCTCTGCTGTGTCCCCCAGTCCTCCTCTGCTGTGTCCCACAGTCCTCCTCCCTCTGCTGTGTGCACAGCCCCACAGTCCTCCCTCAGTCCCCAGTCCTCCCTCTGCTGTGTCCCACAGTCCCCCCTCTGCTGTGTCCCACAGTCCTCCTCCCTCCCTGCCCCATAGTCCTCCCCTCTGCTGTGTCCCACAGTCCTCCCTCTGCTGTGTCCCACAGTCCTCCTCCCTCTGCTGTGTCCCCAGTCCTCCCTCTGCTGTGTCCACAGTCCTCCTCCCTCTGCTGCCCCACAGTCCTCCCTCTGCTGTGTCCCACAGTCCTCCTCCCTCTGCTGCCCCACAGTCCTCCCCTCTGCTGTGTCCCACAGTCCTCCTCCCTCTGCTGTGTCCCCCAGTCCTCCTCCCTCTGCTGTGTCCCACCGTCCTCCTCCCTCTGCTGTGTCCCACAGTCCTCCCTCTGCTGTGTCCCACAGTCCTCCTCCCTCTGCTGTGTCCCACAGTCCTCCCTCTGCTGTGTCCCACAGTCCTCCCTCTGCTGTGTCCCACAGTCCTCCTCCCTCTGCTGTGTCCCACAGTCCTCCTCCCTCTGCTGTGCCCTACAGTCCTCCCTCTGCTGTGTCCCACAGTCCTCCCTCTGCTGTGTCCCACAGTCCTCCCTCTGCTGTGTCCCACAGTCCTCCCTCTGCTGTGTCCCACAGTCCTCCTCCCTCTGCTGTGTCCCACAGTCCTCCCTCTGCTGTGTCCCACAGTCCTCCTCCCTCTGCTGTGTCCTACTCCTCCCTCTGCTGTGTCCCCCAGTCCTCCCTCTGCTGTGTCCCACAGTCCTCCCCCTGTGTCCCACAGTCCCTCCCTCTGCTGTGTCCCACAGTCCTCCTCCCTCTGCTGTGTCCCCAGTCCTCCCTCTGCTGTGTCCCACAGTCCTCCTCCCTCTGCTGTGTCCCACAGTCCTCCCTCTGCTGTGTCCCACAGTCGTCCTCCCTCTGCTGTGTCCCACAGTCCTCCCTCTGCTGTGTCCTACAGTCCTCCTCCCTCTGCTGTGCCCCACAGTCCTCCCTCTGCTGTGTCCCACAGTCCTCCTCCCTCTGCTGTGTCCCACAGTCCTCCTCCCTCTGCTGTGTCCTACAGTCCTCCTCCCTCCTCTGTCTGTGTCCCACAGTCCTCCCTCTGCTATGTCCCACAGTCCTCCTCCCTCTGCTCTGTCCCACAGTCCTCCCTTTGTTGTGCCCCAGTCCTCTCTCTGCTGTGTCCCACAGTCCTCCCTCTGCTGTGTCCCACAGTCCTCCTCCCTCTGCTGTGTCCCACAGTCCTCCCTCTGCTGTGTCCCACAGTCCTCCCTCTGCTGTGTCCCACAGACCTCCTCCCTCTGTCGTGTTTCACAGTCCTCCTTCCTCTGCTGTGTCCCACAGTCCTCCCTCTGCTGTGCCCCACAGTCCTCCTCCCTCTTTAATGGGTAAGGTGGATTGAGTAAGAGGGAATGGAGGTGGTCCAGAGTGCTGCAGAGTGGGACAGAACATGTTACCTGAGTCCTGTTGCCCACTGCTTCTGTTTAAAGGGGGTGGGCACTAGGGGGACGTTGCCGCCGGACGTTGCCGTTTCTCTTTGCATCTCCCCCATTGCTCACAGAGAGCCATGAGAGGCTCTGTATCCTTTCTGTCTGTTCTTACCAAACCTGTCCTGCAGCAGGATGATGTTATCATTTAATTTCCCGTCTTTATCTGGATTTCCCATCACACAGCTTGTACTGAGGCCAGAGAGGATTACAGGAAAAAAACTGGTTCCTATCCCTACGTGGTTTCAGGATAAACCTTATTCCAATACTTGAGGCTGAATGGCCACAAGGGACAGGCGTACATGAAGAGAAAAGTGTTGGGGCCTCTGGCGAGAGTCCGCCTCATGTCCACCCCAAGTCCTAAGGACATCTGATGGATCTCTCCCATCACTTGTTGCCCGGGCATCCCAAGGCAGGTCTGAGAGTAGCCACAGAAGGACCGAAGCTCTCTCTGGTTTGGATCTATCAGCTCGTCCACACTTACTCGCTCCCCAGTCAGGGTCCGAACCCACCCCTTACACTGTCTCTCCCAGGACTGAGTCCTGTGGTCCTGTCCCTGCTGTGACGCCTGTGGGGTGATTTCAGTTTCCTTGGTGAATTAGGATAATTCTCTCACGAAGTGGGGAGCAATCAACAATCTGTCAGAGAAGACACTGAGTTTTATGAATGGCTTTGGCTTTGTTTTTAGTTTTAAATTGCCATTGAGGAAAGAGCGCAAATGGGTAGCTCCCCCCACCTCCTTTGGACCTCATATTCTGAAGACTTCTTGTCACCTGGGGAATTATCTCAGAATTCTTGGGGATAAGCAACAGTAAAGGGACACCACGAATTGAATGTGAATGTGGTTAGGGTATAATGAAGTAAACAAGGCATTGATGTGGTGATGTGGGCGGTCACAGTTAGCGAAGAGTTCCCTGGGAGTCTGCATGTGAAGCCTGTTGGATTTAGGACCCTGAGGGAGACAGAGTCCAGTGGCATCTATGGGGAACTGTGTCTGTAGGGTAAGAGCCATTGCAGTACCCTGTCCACAGCCCTGCCTGCCATTCCAGTCACCTTGGTGGGTGCTGGGGAAGGTGGAAGGAAGGGTAGAAGAGACTGAGTGACTCAACAGCCCAGGAAAGCGTGAGTGTGTAGGGTCTCATTAGCACCCGCATGGCTGTCCCCTATATGGTCACCCTGTGGTCAGTGACCATGCGGTCGGTGGTCAGCTCCATGAAATTCCCACATTCAGCCAATCTGAAATGCCACTATACTATACAGTCAACACTCAGTGTGTGCACCATTGTCTGGCTTACATCCCAGAAGAGCCTTGGCCATATGGACTATGGGAAAAAGACAGGCAGGGAGAGGCGGCCCCGTGCTACCCGTCTGTGGGAGCTTGCCACAGACTTCCGAGTGCTCTGGGCAAAGAAGGAAGGCAGGCAGGCAGGCAGGCAGGCAGAAAAGGAAGGATGAAAAGGAAGGAAGGAAGGACGGACGGACGGACAGATGGAAGGAAGGAGAAACGATGCCTATCGTTCTTCCTGGCTGGCTTGCCAGCTGATTCAGATACAGATTTGAATCCAAGGCTGACCTGCTGAGACTTCCAGGATCTTGTGTCCCAGAACAATAAATGAGATGAGGGACACACAGAAATAGAAACAGAGCCAGTTTATTAAGAGAGGAAACAGCCCCCCCCCAAAGGTGGAAGCAGGCTAGTGATTTGGGAAGGCAGACGCTCAAAAGTCCAGTGTTGTATTTAGGGCACTTCCATAGCACCTGCCCTCCCAACATTTGTGTATTAAGGGCATTTCTCACGCATGCCCTGCTCTGTTAGTTACACATGGCCAGAATGGTGCTGCTTGCCGTGTCAAATGGACAGTCACACGACCCCTTCCCTCCACGTCGCAGATACCCACCACTCAACGTGGCTGTAGACCTTCACGCAAGAGCTAAACTTATAATCGCAAACCTCCGATAAATCTGGGTGACATTCGCTGTGCGACTGGTTCTTAGCCACACCACTGAAAACAAGCAATCAAAGACATGGGCGTCATCAAAATTAAAGGCTTTTGTATTTTGAAACTCATCACAGAAAATAGAAAGGTGGCCCTAAGGTTAAAGAATCGTTTTTGTAAATCACGTGTCTGATGCTCCCCTGGTTCTCCGTGGGGTGGAGACACTGCCGTTGTCTCTCGAAGCAGTGTAGGTAGAGAATGCAACCTGTCAGGCTGTAACTCCCCAGCTGACAGGAAGCTGAAAGCCAGAATCTGTAAAGGACATGATTCAGCAGTGTAAAGACAGATATTCAAAGGGGGAGAATGGATTCCTTAAGTGGTCCTCTGATCACCACAGTTACACAGTGCCCAATAAAAATAAAATGATTTTTTTTAAATTGGTAAAGGATTTGAATAGATATTTTCCTAAAGAAAATAATCAGGGCTGGAGAGAGGGCTCAGCGGTTAAGAGCACTGACTGCTCTTCCAGAGGTCCCGAGTTCAATTCCCAGCAACCACGTGGTGGCTCACAACCACCTGTAATGGGATCCGATGCCCTCTTCTGGTGTGTGTGAAGACAGCGACAGTGCACTCATATACATTAAACAAACAAACAAACAAAATCACCCAATAGCTGATGAGTGGTGTCCAGCTGCCATTCAGTCAGTAGGGAAATGCAGGTTATGACCAACAGGAAATGCAAACAAGCTAGGAGGGGCGTATGTGACACAGAAGCAGCCAGTGTGAACACAGCGCAGCCCTGTCCTGTCAGGACGTGAGTTGAAGAGGCACACGACCCTTTGAGAAGGGGAACGGTGTCAGAGAGCGCACAGAGCGCAGGGGAGAGTTTGGAAGCTCATCAGGGCACAGCTTTAAATGAAGATCAGAGTTATGCTATCTTACTATAGCTGTGTGTGTATAGATGTGTGGTTATAGCCACACGTGTATGCATAGTGTATATAGCATATATACCATGCATGGTTATATAATATGTATATGTGGATGTATATATTATACATACGTGTGTCTGTATAGTGGTGCTGAGTATAGAGCTCGGGCAAGCGCGTGCTAAACAAGTGCTACCATTTAACTTGACCTCCAGCCACAGCACTGGAAACTCTGTTACTCATGGGGTGAAAACCTCACGGTATCTCCATGCACACTAGGATTATTGAGCCATTAGTGATGAAGACAAAATGAACTCACAAAGGAAAAGATAAAGAAGAATGCCAACTCCTGCATGGTGTGGTCTAGACACGTAAGGCAGAATGGATACAGGCGCAAAGTGCACCAAGAGTCTTAGTTCTCTGGTTGGTGGGATCGTTGGGTCCCCCCATGTCTCTGCCTCTGCCTTTCATCCCCCTCTCCTCTGGCTTCCCAACTTCAGTGAACGCCACCTCTTTGCTCTAGGGCTGTTGGGAGGAGCAGGGCTAGAGATGTGGACCTGAAAAGACCCAGAGCAAGGACTGGAGATTAGTGCAGAAAGGGAAGGGGCTGGGGGTGCCCTCGTGTCATGGGGGGGGGGTTGAGCCATTCTGTGGAAGTCAGGGAGCATGGAGTGGACCTCAGTGAGAGCCTTGGCCTTCCTAGAACTGTGGGAGATTAGATTGAATGACACAGGTTTTGGGGCCAGGCAGATTCTGTCAGGCTGGGTTCCCACTGGCAGCTGGGGGGTCTCAGGACAGTTCAGTGTCTCAGCCGGTTCCCCCAGCTGTTAAGTGAGAAGAATAAAGAAACAACGCAAAGGGCCTCAGAATGTAGTGGCCCACATCCAGTAGGTGCCTGTCACAGTCCGAGCGTCCGCACTACCCTACTGAGGGCTGTTGTCTCTGCACACTGTGAACACTGTGCTTAGCACCTTTGGCTACAGAGGGAGGAGCATTCTTAGCCTTTGGCGCAGAAGCGGTTCCTGGGCCTTTGTGCAGAGCATCTGGGAAAGCACCCTGCCTTCTTCCTCTCATCCCCAGCTGTCTCCTCTGCCACCATGAGAAACATCTTCAAGAGGAACCAGGAGCCCATTGTGGCCCCGGCCACCACCACTGCCACAATGCCTCTGGCACCCGCCGCGCCTGCCGATAACTCCACAGAGAGCACGGGCACCGGGGAGAGCCAAGAAGACATGTTCGCCAAGCTGAAGGACAAATTCTTCAACGAGATCAACAAGATCCCCTGTGAGTGGCCCTGGTGGCCAGGAGGGTTACAGGGCTAGCCTGAGAGGCCTTTGACAGGCCAGAGGAGGTGGGGAGCCACTGGGGTGGGATTGGCTGGCTTCCTTCTTTGGTCTCAGTTTGGATTTTTTCCCCCAGAGGCATGGGCTGGGGAGTATGATCTGGAATTAAGGAAGCCACCAAGGGAGTTTATGGTACATGCCCCAAGCTACAGGGGCCAAGTCAACTTTAAGTATGACTACCCCTCAAAAGAGGAAGATAAAAGGTGAAACAGGATAAAGACATTATTCAGGGTTTCAGCAGCATTCAGAAACTGCCGTACTTTGGAGTGTGTAAAATGAGGCTTTCTGAACTCCCGGGAAAGACTCTCTGTGTGGAACCAGGTCTGCTTGCAGGGTCAGCCACATTGGTGGGAGCCAGGACTTCAGGTATCATAGGAAGCAGGGTAGGCATTCTCTAGCCCCTCTGGCTAAGCAGGACCAGCCTTCTGGGAGAACTAGAGCTCAGAAAACCTACCTCTGAGGACTGTCCCAAGGCTGTGATGAGTATCTGCTAGTGGTGGAAAGATCAAAGTAACCAGAAAACCCCAACCCTAGCAACAGCCTGAACTTACTCCATGTACACTGCAGGCTGCTAGCTCAGCAGGCTGTGTCCACAAGGAGGCAGCCAAGAGCAAGGTGTACACACACACACACACACACACACACACACACACACACACACACACACACACACAGGGGGCAGGAGAATGGGAGAGAGCGTGCACACACACACACACACACACACACACACACACACACACGACAGGAGAATGGGGGAGTCACAGTCCCAGCCCACACACGCCCATGCTTGGGATGGGGCTGGTGAGACTCAGAGTGTTTGTGCTGTGCTGTGTCCACAGTGCCCCCCTGGGCTCTGATAGCCATGGCCGTGGTTGCTGGCCTCCTGCTGCTCACCTGCTGCTTCTGCATCTGTAAGAAGTGCTGCTGCAAGAAGAAGAAGAACAAGAAGGAGAAGGGCAAAGGCATGAAGAACGCCATGAACATGAAGGACATGAAGGGGGGCCAGGTAGGGTGCTGGGGAGGGGCCGGGCTGAGAGGTGAGGCAAGGGCTTCTGGGCTCCTCCTCTGTGTGAGCCGTTCCCCTCTGCACTCTCTAAGCAGGGGCCATAGTCTCCACATGGCCCCAGTGGCTGCACCTGTGCTATCAGGTCATCCACCCCAAGCTGGAGGGGAGGGGACTTCGCCACGTGCCAGCATGCGCTCAGCCTGGAAAAGGTGAGAAAGACGGGGACAATGTATGGACTCCCGAGGAGGCCACTGGGACTAAGTGCTAGACACCATGATGATCATCAGGAAGTCACTGTGGGTAACACTGACTCTTCCTGCCGGGAGATCTGAGGGACAGACACACTTGGCTGGGCTGGGTCCGGCCTCAGATGGGTTGGGGGCAGGTTCGAAGGCACCAAGACAGGGCCATGTGGAATCCATCACTATCGGATGATGATCTGTCACCCCCTGCCTGTTGGTGTTGGTCTCAGCAGGTCCCTTGGCAAATTGGTGCTTCCTCTAAGTTTAGTCTGGGGCTTCACTGTCCTCTGTTGTCTGTTTGGGGAATGACTGGGAGAAGTCTTTTCTCAAGGCTTTACACTGAAGGCTGGAAGGAGGGACTGAGCCCCCAAAGCAGCCAAGGGTCATGATGGCCTTTGAATGCCTGTTGGGCCTCAAAGCCAGAGTGTGTGTGTGTGTTTGTGTGTGTGTGTGTGTGTGTCTGTGCACATGTGTGTGCCATGTGCATGTGGGCCATGTGTTAGTATGTAAATGTGTGTATGCATTATGCATACATGTGTGTTCCTGTGTATATACATATGTGCGTGCACACATGTGCACATGGATGTGTGCATGCTTGTGTGTGTTAGTATGTATATGCATGTATGCATGTGTATGTGCATGCATGTGTGTTCATGGGCATATACATGTGTGTGTGCGTATACGTGTGTGTGTATGCACATGCACATGTGTGTGCACATGTGCATGTGCACATGCACATGGAAGGTGTATATGTTTGCCCATGTGTTAGTATGTATATGCATGTGTGTATGCATTATGCATACATGTGTGTTCCTGTGTATATACATATGTGCGTGCACACATGTGCACATGGATGTGTGCATGCTTGTGTGTGTTAGTATGTATATGCATGTATGCATGTGTATGTGCATGCATGTGTGTTCCTGGGCATATACATATGTGTGTGCGTGTGTGTGTGTGTGTGTGTGTGTGTGTGTGTGTGTGTGTGTGCGCGCACGCAACCCAGCCTGGTCTCACCAAGCAGCCATGCTCTTATACCACTTCCTTCTCTTTCTGCCTCTCTGGACTCGCTCTGTTCCTGACTGGACTGCAATCCTGGTATGTCTCATCCAGGTTGGGGAAATCTGGGCCGGGCAAAGGACTGAGAGGGTTTTACAAGGGAAGTGAGCCCCTGCCCCTAGAAGCTGTTTGGCCTGTGCTGTGGTGCCTGACCCCACAGGGAGGAGAGATTCTTGCCCAAGCCAGAGTCATGTCTTCCAAGTGTGGGGCTGTGGTCTGCCTGGGGGTCCTGTGAGCTGTGGGGGAGCCGAGCCCTGCACAGGCTCAGCTGAACGTTGGTTACTGTTACCTGCCTTGTACCCTAAGGCAACACAGGTCCAAGTCCTCGGATCTTCCCGGGGCATCCCCTGGAAGTGCTGAGTCACGCTTTGGGGCAGCTTCTGCTGCTTTGTGAAGGCCGTTCTGCCTTCTCCTTCAAACTTTCTCCCTACCTGCAGCTCTCCTAGGATGATGACGACGCGGAGACAGGCCTGACTGAAGGAGAAGGAGAAGGCGAGGAGGAGAAAGAGCCGGAGAACCTGGGCAAATTGCAGTTTTCTCTGGACTATGATTTCCAGGCCAACCAGGTGTGTGTGGCTGGGCAATGGGGATTGCGTGAGTGGAAGCCGTTACCCTAGAGACAGGCAGGCCTTGTGCCTTTCTGTGGAGCAGGACAGTTGGAAGCCACAGGACATATACATCTTTAACCTTGACCCTGGCTTTCACCATAAACCTCTACTGGGGAATGTCTTAGATGAACTCAGCTGTTAACTTACTGGCTAAGCTTGGCCTGGGCCCACTCCCAAGATTCCCACTTGGGGTGAGGGTGGGGTGTTGGCAGGAACCCACTGGGACTAGATCTGGTGCTGGAACAGTCCAGAGACTCAGACATATCCCCTTTTTCCACAGCTCACCGTGGGCGTCCTGCAGGCCGCTGAACTCCCGGCCCTGGACATGGGTGGCACGTCAGACCCTTATGTCAAAGTCTTCCTCCTCCCAGACAAGAAGAAGAAATATGAGACCAAGGTGCACCGGAAGACACTGAACCCAGCCTTCAACGAGACTTTCACTTTCAAGGTGATGGAAACTGATGATGGCTCTTGCTCTCTCTGCCCCTGGGTTCTGCACTCCTTGCTCCGGTCCTCAGCCGTGGCTGGAGCCCTGGGCTGTCTGGCCCAGTAGCAGGCTGTGGTAGCCTCCCTTCCATCTAACACGATGGGTTTTCCAGTCTGTCTGGTACCCTGTGAGCAACACAGGCCCACGCCCTGGGATCGTCCCATAGCATCCCCCCGGGAGTGAGGAAGCCACTTTGACCCTCTCTGTGCCCCACAGGTGCCGTACCAGGAGTTAGGAGGCAAAACCCTGGTGATGGCTATCTATGACTTTGACCGCTTCTCTAAGCATGACATCATCGGGGAGGTGAAAGTGCCCATGAACACGGTGGACCTTGGCCAGCCCATCGAGGAATGGAGAGACCTACAAGGCGGAGAGAAGGAAGAGGTAAGGTCGGAGCAGCCAGGCTTCTCACCGTTTGATGAGGTTGGCTCCGACACACGATCACAGGGAGAGCGGTGGTTTGGGTCAGGTCTGCTGGTGAAGAGTCTAGTTCCCCGCTGTCTGGCTGATGATGATCCCAGGGGAGCTAATTAACCTGAGGCTTTGGTGCCTTCCTCTAGACGGTTACAGCTGGGAATTAGCTGCCCATCTGAAGTACCTTGTACAGTGCCTGGTGTCTGTCAAGCAAACTGTGAAATAAGGACGCCATTATCACTTCTTCCCATCAGACTCTGTGCCTCGGTTTACCCACCAGAAAAGCCAGCCTTGATTCAATAGGACTCTCCATGTTTGGCTTGTCTTCTAGCCACAGCCATCAACCCCTCGTTTGCTGTGTGCTGGAATTCTCATCTTAGCTACTTTGCCAGCACCAGTGACCTGTTTCAGCCTATGTGGGGCCCTGAGGAGGTTTGGGAATAAAAGCACTCGGCCTCCTTCTGTTGTCCGAGGTGAAGGTCTGCATCCTGGAAGGAGGGCATGATTGATTGGTCTTATCCTTACCTTGGCGGCCCCATCCCTGAGAAACTGGGTGCTGGCAGAACCTCAGGTTGGGAGTCCTGAGACCTCTCCTGCCCAGAGCTGTGCTGCTGTCTGACTCTGAGAACAGGTCTCCCTGGCAACCTGGATTTCTTGTTGGTTACAAAGTGTCCTTGTGCCTTGTCACACACGAGGTTTAAGGGACATAATAAATGGGAAAGGAAGTGCTCTGAGAACCATGCTAAGCCCCACAGCTGACAGCAAAGGATGATGGGGCAGGAGAGATCAAAGAAGAAGGTCCCCAACCGATTGGCCGCCCACCTGCTTCTTGTGTCCCTTTTACTCAGCTCGGTGGGGATCTGTGCATACCCAACATCCTCCAGGTCGGCTAGGTCCCTCCGCTATGGCTTATCCTCTGCCTTCTTGAATGTCAGCTTCCTCAGGCCGTGGCTGCAAACCACAGTGTGAGGTACTGATGTTGGAAGCTGAAGATCACCTCCGCTTCAGATGTGGGCACTGGTGACTGGGCTGAAATCCCTGCTTTGCCGATCTTGGCAAGATGGGGTCAGCCACACTAGAGGCCATTGGAATTGCTGACGTGACCTGAATCCTGTTTCTTTCCCCCAAACAGCCAGAGAAGCTGGGTGACATCTGTACCTCCTTGCGCTACGTGCCCACTGCTGGGAAGCTCACCGTCTGTATCCTGGAGGCCAAGAACCTGAAGAAGATGGATGTGGGGGGCCTCTCAGGTGATGCAGAACCACTGTGAGCCACTGTGTGGCAGCAGTGAGCTAGCCACCGTTCCGAGTCCCCGGGGGAGAATAGAAGGTCTTACCCCATTCTGGTCACAGGCTTTTCAGTCCTCCACAGATGCCTGTCCCTATCTGAGTGTCTTCCATAACCTTCTGGCCTTGCTCTGTGGGCCAAGGAGGAGAAGACAGAAAAATGTCATTCTCCAAATGAGCTAACCGCACAGAACTTTTTTCAGGAAGTGTTAGAAGTGTCAGGGCAGGGCTTAACCCAGTCAGTCTTTCTGCCATGCCATCAGAGTAGGGGACGTTTTTTTCCAGAAGAGGCTGCAGGCTCTGCCAACTCTATTCTGGAAGTGGGTGCTGCTGGCTTCAGATTTACCTGACAGTAAATCTGGCATAGGGCTAGCCTGTGCCACAGGATGCTAATGGTAAAGCTTACTACCTCTGTTGAGCCTCCTCTGACAACGAGCCTTATAGCTGAGATTTGGCTGTCACTGATCGGACTTATCACCTTGGGCTGATCGTTTTCCTTGTGCGTCCTCAGATTCTCATCAGCCAGGTTAGGAAGACTGGATATGCAGGGTCAGGACTCTCAGTCACCTCCTAGCCCAGGCACCTGACCAGTTAGTCCCCACCCTTCCTTACAAGGTCTTTCTTTTTTTTTTTTTTTTTCTTTTTTTGGAGCTGGGGACCGAACCCAGGGCCTTCTTGCTAAAGCGCTCTACCACTGAGTTCCCCAACCCTACAAGGTCTTTCTTAAACTCAGAAGTTCCCCCAACTTTGTGCACTAGGAACCTGTAAGTGAACAACAGCTAGAGACAGCCTAATGCCCTTCCTACCGGTGACCCAGATGACCCCTCTGCTTCTGGGGCTTCCTGTCCCTCCTCTGGGCTTCCCAGGGGCCTGGTTCTAGCACAGTGGAGACCTTGGAACACGAGGAGGGTTGTCGGGGCTGAGGCACCTCTTGGGTTGGGACTCTCTCTGCAGACCCCTATGTGAAGATCCACCTGATGCAGAACGGCAAGAGACTCAAGAAGAAGAAGACGACGGTGAAGAAGAAGACCCTGAACCCCTACTTCAACGAGTCCTTCAGCTTCGAGATCCCCTTTGAGCAGATCCAGGTGCTTAAGCCTCCAGGGCCTGGGGTTCTCGGGCTCTGAGCTAACCAGACGAGTATGGGGAGTTAGAGGTCAGCCACGGGCCGGGTGCATTCCAGTGGGGAAGGATCTGGATCCGACAGTGCTGGGTGGGACCCTGCAGAGGACCCTGTCGAAGGGCCCCCATTATCTGAACATGAATTACTTTTTAAAAAGTTAGATATTTTTGTATATCCATACCGTTCACGGTATAGACTGACAGAGGTGAGAGTGTGCATTTAAAACGTCATTTCTATTTGAGGGACACCCGTGTATTTATTATGTCTAACACTTGCCTGTTTTTTATTACGCGTCCACTGACATCATTAGAGGCCGTTCCCCTTCCATAAGGTCTTACAGTGCCTAGAGCGTTGCGTATGTTCAAGTGCGCCTGCTGGCAGAAATATAGGTTACTTAAAAAAAAAAAAGCTATGTCTTCTACACTGACATTTAATGGCATTGGGCTGAAAGTCAGAAACCTGGAGGCACTTCCCTCCTTATCATTTGCAGTGCGGAGGGACAGAGGGACAGAGGGCATGCCACCGGCTTCCACGTCTCCTCTGAAGTCCTTCCTTCCTTTTCTTGCCTTGCAGAAAGTCCAGGTGGTCGTCACCGTGCTAGACTATGACAAACTGGGCAAGAATGAAGCCATCGGGAAGATCTTCGTAGGCAGCAACGCCACAGGCACGGAGCTGCGGCACTGGTCCGACATGCTGGCTAACCCTCGGAGGCCCATCGCCCAGTGGCACTCTCTGAAGCCTGAGGAAGAAGTGGATGCTCTTCTGGGCAAGAACAAGTAGGCAGCGGCGGCTGGGGCCTCGCCCCAGAGGACACTGACGAGCTCCAGAGCTATCAATACCTCAGTTACGCGACCTTAGAGGTTTCTTCATTTGTTTGCGGTGTGTCCTGTTTTCCTTTCCTTTTTCTTTTTCTCTTTTTAAAAACCAACTTCCTTTTGGTGGCTGTGTGGAGAGTCCCCTAAGACGTGAACGAGAAGCCTGGCTCTGTTACTGTCCCAGTAGCTGTCCTTGTTGCATGCCCTATCACGGTTTCCCCTCACCCCAAGTGGGGCCCTCTACTGTCAGAGTGGAAGCACTTCCTGCTTTTCCTGGGTTTTGGACCAACAAAGTGGCAAGCACATTCTGTGTCTCGACGAGTGTGTGTGTGTGTGTGTGTGTGTGTGTGTGTGTGTGTGTGTGTGTGTACACGTGTGCCCATCCATCCCCACCTTGCCTCTGTTTGGAATATCTCTTCGTTTCTGGAATGAGTCACGGACAATGAAGCCGTGTGAGAGAGGAAAGTCTTCAGGTACTCCGAGGTGAGGAGAGCCCACTGCTTAAGCGGTCAGAGGCCAGAAGCTCCCATAGTCCTTGCGAAAGGCCATTTGGAAGACGGCAAGATGTGATACTGGATGTGTTCCGAACTAGGACCAAAGGCTTGATGCCATCCCAGACTCCAAGGAGTGGGGCTTTGGGATCATTCATGGAAATAAACTATTTACTCGAATGGTCGGATTCAACCAGGGACCGCCAGCTCCAGGATGTCATTCTTGTTGACGACATCAAACTTTGAAGAAACAGAAGTCCCATTACTCAGCTCTGGATCTTTGCCTCGTCCAGTGGGAGGCAGATGCTTCTTCCCTCTGCAGAGTACAAGCGGTGCGTTCATTTGCATTCACGCACCATCTTGCTTTTGCCTCTGTTTCCCTTTTTGTGTAAGTGGAAAAATACCATCTGACGATAAGTGCTTTGCACAGAGCCAGAGACATATTAGAGGGATGCTTGGGTGTTTAGTTCCCTCGAGGTCCAGGTAAGGAGGGGATGTCAAGAAGGGGACCGTTGGTGGACAGTGACAAGCTAGACATTGCAGAGCTCCTCACAACTCCTATTCCTGACCCTCTGGACCCTTTGACCCTCAGTGATGGTAGCCGGAGTAGCCCAGGCAGACCTTAGGAGAGGCCCCGTCCTTCCCTTCCTTAGACAGTTTTCTCAGAATGCCAGGAAACACAGCGCATTCATTTCAGATGGGTGGTGGAGAAAATGTCCTAAGGTTTGCACCCTATGTTCAGTTTGTGTTTCCTTCCTGTTCCCTAGTTGTCCCCAGCATTGATAAAAAAGCCATATATATGTTAGTCAGGCTTGGACTAAGTATCCTTCCCAACCTTCAGCCTGGGCAAGGGGCGTAGGCTCCTTGTAACCTGAGGCTGCTCCTTTCCCTGGGTCTTACATTTGTTCTCCAATCTCTCAGGCCTTTGCTCTCCTACCACAGGAAGTATACAGCTTTCCTGAAGCCGGCGGGGGTGGGGGTGGGGGGGATGTAGGGCACTCGATTCAACAGCAAGTGTGGCAGGACTTCTGCTCTGCCCCACCTGGGTCCTTCTGCTTCTTGTAGGTCTCAGAGATGAATGGTGTTGTAGAGTTTGGCTATGAGAGCCCAGCATGGAGAAGGTGTAGTGTCTTAATTTTAGTGAAAATGGGGGATATGTGGGTTTGCTTTGCTTTTTTGGTTTGTTTGTTTGTTTGTTTTTGGTTTAAGTAGGGAGTGAGGTAACACTCCACCAGAAACAGACTGTGAAGTAGGTTCGACCTGCCTCTCTTTTAGAGACCCTTCTGCTATTGGCCCCTGGTACATGGGAAGTTGTGTATTTTATACACTCTCTGTGTTTATGCTACCCACGGAGAAGGGAGGACTCTGATAGGATTATGGGCTGTAGTCCTTGGGACCAGAGTTCCCATCGTTAGGCCATCAGGTACACTCAGAGTTCAGGTGGTTGGAGAGTACCAGAGTCCTGGCATGGACGTCTGATGTCACTGGATTCCTTTCTGTAGAATTTTGGTGCTTTCCCGGCCCCTCCCCACTGGCTCTTCTCTCACATTCCATGAACTCCATTCACAGAAACTCCCGTCAATCTTACCCTTCTTCCTGTGTTCTTCTAGCTTTCCCCAGTCATACTTAACTCCTTGGGTTCTCTCCTATAAACCTCATCCAGCCCTTCCTTCTACAGTCCTACTGTGCTGCTGACAGAGGGAAGGAGGGAAGGGATGGTGGGTGCCTCTGCGGTTTGAATGTCCCTGGGCTGAGACAGGCTAGGGCTCATTACTGTGGGCAGCCTGCCAGGACTTTTTAACTCTAGTTTGGAGCCAGCGTGGATGCTGGGAGTGGTTCCTCTTCAGGCTTGGGGCTGGTCCCGGACTAGCCACCCAAGCAGATGGCAGCGGTCCAGGTCCAGAGACTAGGCAGGAACATGTTGGGGCTTCAGGTTTTCTGCACTGGGGGGGTGTGTGTGATATGACCCAGACCTCAGCACTGCATTCCAAACCTTCACTGCCACCGGGCTTCTCTTGGGATGCCAGGGTCCTGGGTTATCAACACTAAGCAGAGAGAGTCGATGTTTCTGGCTGGCGAGGGATTCTGGATACTTTTGTGGATGAAAGTTTTTATCCCAAAGAGAGGAAAGTATTTACTCGAGGGTTTGTTTGCTTTCGTTTTTAAAGAGAACTTACGACCATGACTACCCACTCAACTCCACTGAGGATCTGGGGGCACCAGGTCTCCCTGAATGATCCTCCCAGAAGCGAAGCAGCCTCTGCAGTGCCTGGGGGAAGTTTTGGTGACTTAGAAACACAGGCTGGCCCGGGGACCAGGGAGCTCCCAGCCAAACAACTGCTTGGAATGAGCAGGGTGAGGCCCAGCCAGAGACCTCAGTCTTTCTTCCCAGGAAGCCAACATTGTTTTGTTTTGGTAGAAGTGGTCTGTGGTGATTTTGCTGGCCCAAGACCCAGTGAAGGAGGTGGGAGGCTTTTCACCACAGGCCTCTTCATAAAGGTAGTTTTTAGAAACACGCCTCTGTGCTGGACGTAAGGGTAGCTGATGCTAGCAAAGTGGAAGGACTCCCTCGTTCATTTAATGTCATGTCAGTTCTTGAGAATCCCAGGCCTCTGACCCCTGCCTAACCCTAACCCTAACCCTAACCCTAACTCTATATAGCAGCCGTCTTCCTGAAGGTAGGGAGAGATCAAAGTTTCCCCATCCTGTGCTCAGCCTGCTGCTGTGTGTTCCTCTCTCTGCAGGCTGCCTGGGGTCTTTTCTCAGAGCCAGTGGGTAGCAGTAGGGGACCTACAGCCCCACAATGGCTGCCAGATTTGGCAAATACAAATACAGGATATTTGGTTAAACTTGAATTTCAGATAAGCAAATAATTTTGGAAGTATAAGGATGTCCTATGCAATATTTGGGACATACTGTACTATAAAGTGACCCACTGTTTAATGTGAAATTTAAGTTTAACTGGCTAATCCTGCACTGTGTCTGGCAACGCACCCTCTGGCTACTTCGTCCCTCTTTTCTTCAGTCCCAGGGGCCAGAGGCCGGTGACCACCATTTTGATTTAGCCTGTCTTTTGAACTGCAATATCAAGAAGGGGACACTGTGACTTGAAGATATAGGAATATACTTTATTTTTGAAGTAACAACAAAACAGGAACCTTCTGAAGCCATTGAGCCTCATTGGATCCCCCCCCCGCCCCCCATGTTTATTTAGTTATATATTATAAAAGAAGATGCTATCTATAAACACATGAGCAGAATCTTGTTTAATCAAGATGCATGTCTACAATTCTGTAAATAGCCGCATGGCCATGCTGAGAGCCCCCTTGATCTCCCAACCCCACACCCGTTTTACAGAACTGGCTGCTCCTTGATTCTATGTTGTGTAAAGTCTTTGTCCTCACCTCCCCTACAGGGAATGACCACAGTGGGAGATAATGTTCTGGCCCTGGTGCCAGCCCTGGCCAGGGAAGATGCTGAAGGATACTAGCCCTGAAGGCAGGTCTGCTGCGTGTCTACAGGGCTAACCCTTGGGGCACGGTGCACTGTCTAGCCTGGCGTCTGGTGTCCCGTTGCTTCTGTGTTCCATGTGTGTGACGTGATTCTTTCTTCCCACTGTCTTGAATAAACTGAAAAGCCATAAAGGGCCTCCTACTGGAGGGTGCCCTCGACTCCTTCCAGGAGCCCCCCTGTCCCTCTAACTGGCTCCCCACAGAACACTTGTGAAGGGCTCACCTGTCTGTCACCCTCTCTTGCTCCCTTAGCCCTGTGTCATGAGGACAGTTGGTGTTTCAGGGCTTCTGGTGGGGTCTCAGGAGATGCCCCTGGCTGGCTTTTGTGGCCTCAGTCTGATGGTTGAACTCTACTGAGTATAGGCAGGGCAGTGGTTGTGACTCTGCAGCTTGGATATCCTCCGAGAGGCCTGGAGGCAACCAGGGTTTTCAGAAGCGGTCAGCAGCCCAGCCTATAGTCAGGTTCTCAGTGGCAGCCTGGGATGAGCAAGGCCAGCCCTGCCTACTTTTCCCTGAGCTGTCAGGACCACAGAAAGCAGTGGAGGAGTGGACCATGGGGAAAACCTGAAACTGCAGTGGTTAAACTCCCCACCAACTCTCTCTTTTGTCTAGCAGTGCCACAGAGCAGGGTGCTCAAGAGCATGGTGGTAGGTGTGGTGGTGATAAGGGGTCACTCACAATGGAGGAGCACTAGGCTCTGACCCTCACATCCGCTCCCAGGGCAGCCTGAGCAGGCATGGCATGTAGTGATTGTTTGGGTAGACAGGGCTGGAGCAGCTTGGGCACCCGGAGGACTCCCCAGAAGCCAGTCGTATGGTACTAATCCAGGGGACCTCAGGCAGAATTGGGCAAGTGTATTGGCCATGGCCAGGGGCAACAAAGTGGGGTTGGCTGGAGACTTTCAGCCTCCACAGAAACTGAAATTGGGAACCGTGGCAGCGGAGTCACGCAAGGTGGCAGGAGCTGTGTGTGGGTCTCAGTTTCACCCCTAGCTTTCCTCGGCAGCCGAGAGTTCAGGGAAGCGATCTGGAAGTCCAACCATCCTGCCCTAACTCCAGCTCATCTAAGGATTTGATTTGCTTTCTGAAAACCATGGGCCCAGAAACTTCCAAAGCTGGGGCAGAAGCTGAGTGAGCCCTGTTCCCCTTGGAATACACTGGCCCCACCAGGAGCCCTCCCTGTCTCCCTAAGAAGGACACGTGTAGCCCTCCCCCTCCCCACTCTGCTTGGCAATGCTTTCTCCATTCCCTTATGTGGACTCCATTGTTGTCTGATCTCTTGTCAAATTGTTATTTTGTAATGAGCTGCGTCTCCTTATTAAAGAAAAGAGCTGAAAGCAACCTGGGGGCGGGGAGCATTTCTTTTCTTTTTCTTTCTTCTTTTAGTGGGCCAGGGCAGGGGGCAGGGAGCTGCCGGCAAGGGCCAGTAAGGTTGGGGAGGGAGGAGAGCTGGTTTCCAGCTCAAAATGAAAGAGTCATGGCCTACTCTCTTCTGGGTTTGGGAGGAGGACAGATGGAGTATCTAGTGGATCGGAGTCACAGGGGGTCTACCCGCCCAGGGTGATAAGGACTGTCCTGTATCCTTAAGTTCTCTCTAGAGGACCTGGGCTTAGGGAACAGCAGCAGTCGGACCCTGACAATAGGGAGGCTGCTGGTCCCAGGGTGTAGATGTTTAAAAAGCGGAAAGTACAGTCTCCAATCTTACACTGTAAAGACTGCTGTCTTTGATGACGCAGAGATAACAAGGACCAGTAAGGCTTCGGAATGCTTAGGGACAGGGTCTGGGGCAGTATGGCCAAGACAGGAAAGGATTAAGCTCTGTTTTAGTTCCCAGCTCCAAAGACTGTCACTTGTCTAGGACCATAATGTATGGTCCATTGTGTATTGTGTCAAATCCAGATGGCCAAGGAGCAGGAGGGCAGGTGAGCAGCGCCTGTGTGCTGGCAGGGCCCGGATCTGGCTGTCGGGCTGTTTCGGCCCGGGTGGAGGCCATGGGCTAGGTGGCCTGGTTGCACAGGGCAGAGTTTGGGCACCTTGCTCTGTGGCTGGGAAGAACCAGGAGGGAGGGCCGGTGCCCATGAGCAGTAGAAGAAACTGCTTTACAGGACCTTCCCCAGCCGGTGGGGTCCCAGAGGAACCATGTCTGTGGTCTAGGAGCCTCTGTATCAAGCTCTGCCTGTGCCTCAAGTCCCAAGGCCAGGGCTGAACTCTTCAACTGTGACATCATCCCCAGTTCTTGCTGCTGGAGCTACAAACAGCTGGGTGACAGCAGGGGAAAAGAATCTTCCCTCCCTCCCAAGTCAGTGACCAAGGATTTCCACTTGGCAGAAAGCAGACCCAGAGTCTGGCTGCCCACTCCCCAGCCTTGCCAGCAGCCTGTGCAGTGACTCCCTGAGGTAGGCGCCCTTCCATCAGGATTCAGAGCCAACTTCTAATGACCTCAGAGTTAGTTTCATTTGCATAGTTTGCAAGTGGTTTTTGGAACTTCTGAACCAGTGACCTAAGGAACCCTTCCTTACACAGTGGAGGATGGAGGTAGTGTTGGAAACCTTAAGAGCCCAGCACCACCACCAGCCCTTACACAGTGGAGGATGGAGATAGTGTTGGAAGCCTTAAGAGCCCAGCACCACCACCAGCCCTTACACAGTGGAGGATGGAGATAGTGTTGGAAGCCTTAAGAGCCCAGCACCACCACCAGCCCTTAGCCTAACTTCCCTGTGGGGCATGGCTGTTAGGGTGTTTCTTCTCAGGGTTGTTCCAAACCTTCACTCGAGGCTTTTCTTGCCCCAGGAAATAGGTCAGGGTCCCAAGAGCCCTTCCCTGGGGAGGGTCAGGTGGTGGCTGCCTGTGGCAGAGACTTCTCAGTGGCGACGGTTGGGGCTGCCTGGTGGATGGGAGGTTCTATCAATCTCATGGCATAAAGTTAAAACACAGTTTTATTTACTCATTTATAAATACTGTTGTGTTTACAGGCATCATATAGATGTGAATATTATTCCCAAACTTTCAAACACAGAATACTTAATACTATATAACAACAACCAGTAAAACAAATCCATCCATCTCAGGGTTGAAAAGGCCACTCAAAATTGCATAAAAATACATTCAGTTCGGAAAGCCAGTCTGGCTCCCTCCCTCTGGAGCTCCTCCAGGTGTATTTACAGCTGACTGAAGTTAATCCTCACAGCTCAGCTGGCAAACAGTTCCACTCGGTGCGTTAAGCGTGGGTGAAGGGTGGAGAGAGGAAATAACACAATGCCCGCACTGAAGAGGTGACCAACATGGAGCTGAGGACACTTGCCCAGAAGGAAACCGTAAGCCAAAGCTGGGGTCTGAACCACTGATGACCCTGCAGAGGGAATCATGGCTCTGCTTGAAGGGACCAGCCAGGAGGGGGCTGAGGTGCCGAGGGATCAGGGGATGCTGACTAGAAGGTGGACGTGCTAGCTGGGCGCATCCTCTCAGAATCCTGTCCCCTGTACTGGCCTGCTGGTACCTTTACCTACAGCTGCTTTCGCATAGTGTCCCCCATCCTAGGATAAGCTGCGATCTGCTCGAGGTTTCCGGAGAGCAGGGTTGAGAGCAGCACAGACGCATGCGCTTCAGAGAGAACCAATGGTACCAGCCTGAAGTGTCCCTTGTTCAGGATCCAAGCTGAGTTCAAGAGCACGTTAGAGGCTCTTCTGACTCCTCATGGTCAGGCCTTTTGTGAATCTTCTCTCCTGCCTGGCTGAGTGGCTGTCACTATGCAGACAAACTCAGCCAACCTGTGCTGAGAAAACACTTCTGCCTTAAGCCGGCACCAGTCACATCTTTCAGAAAAGATGGGATGACAGATGTGACCCCGAAACAGAGGGGTCCTGTAGACCTATATAAGCCAAGCCTGGTCTCTGAGGTTTGAAAGCGAATGGGGGCTAGCCATGGGTGGTGGGCAGAATGACATGCTGTTGGCATTTGAAAATCTGCCAGAACTCTTGGCCGATTCATGGAAAACCTCTTCCCTCAAGCACCATCAAGTCTGAGTGTAGAAAAGCCAGGCCTAAGGCTCGTGGAGGGAGCTGGGAGGGAGGGCGGGGGAGGTGTGCTTATTTTTGAGAAGCCTGGTTTAGTATCTTGGTGACACCTTAAGGGGCCACCCAAGCAAAATTTTATTGGAAACATTAGGGGAAAATTTAGAGGCAAAAATGAAATGTTGTTCTGGCAGATTCCCAGTCTGGAAGATAAGCAGAGGAGTGGGAGAAGTGCTCCGGGAAGCTGGGAGGGTATTCGAGGAGCAGGAGACAGTGCACTGGGATAAATGCATTCTCATTCTAATCGAGGAAATGCAGACCTTTTTTTGAAAGCTTCAGCTGCGTGCGTGCATGTGTGCGTGTGTGTATTTTGTGTATGTATGGTGCGTATGTGTGTATGTTGTATATATGTGTGTGTGTGTGTGTGTGTGTGTGTGTGTGTGTGTGTGTGTGTGTGCGCGCGCGCGCGTGCATGTGTGGTGGTCCCGGGCTTGGAGAGACCCTCACATGTCAAGCCTGCTGAGGTGAGGCCAGACTATGCTTCAGTGCCAAGAGCTTAGATACCCCTCCTCTACCATCTAGCCACGGTGGGCGTCTGGGAACTGGGTAGCAAGGCACCCCAGGAGATTTGTGACCCTTAACCACAGCTCTCAAGGATACAACTTGAACCTACTCTCTGGCTTCTCAGGGGTCCAGCTGATTTTCCTCAGCCCTCGGAGGCCACTTCATTCCTTTGTAGCTGTGACAATGACAGCTTCTGGGCTCTAATGAAGTTGATCTATTTTTCCAATCTAATCAGAACACAAGCCATCAATAGTTGTCCCTGACAGAGTTGACTGCTCCGAGGAGTGTCAATACCCATTAGAGGAGCTGATTAAAATCTCGCTCAGCTGGAGCTGAGGGGAGAACGCAGTGAGACAGAACACACTTCCAGGTGCTGAAGCCTGGCTTCCTTTCTCCCAGGCTCCGGCCTCCATCCCGTTCCACATTCACAGACCTTCTTTTGCCTTTTACACACAGAGCATGCAGGCACCCAGTTCCAGGGTTTGTCCCTTTCCTCCATCCAAGCCCCAACTGTAGGTGTCTGGTAGAGCTGGGCCCCATTCTGTGCTATGTGGCCATGGCCTCTCCCGTGAACGAGCACCTTGCACATCTGCCCGAAGAATGCGCTCCTGCTGCTCAAGGCAGAGCTCAAGACTAGAAACCAGTTGGTGCCCAGCAGAAAGCCTGCTGCTTGGGTGCCGAGAAGCAGGCTGGTCACGTGGAGTAGAGCAAACCTCCCGCAGCAGCTGGTTCCCCGTGATGGACAGTGTGTCCTCTGGCAGCCTGGAACACTGCTCTAGCCTTCCCCGCCAGCTCCCACCTCCACCTCTGCGGTTGGTAATATTTTTACCTAGCCCCCAGGAGGAAAAGCAATCACACCCCTATTCAATTGTTCTCAATGTTAATCTCACTTTCCAACATGGAGGGACGGTCGCCCTTGACAGGCCAATCTTAAACAGCTTGAATTTGGGAAGAAAGCAAGACTGATCTTGAAAATTCAAAGTTAAGCACTTTTTGAATCAGAAATCTAAGTGTAAAAAAGTCCTCATATTTGAAGTATCCTGCCCTCAAAGCTGCCTTGCTTCCTGGGTTAAAGGAGCCCATATTGTTTTGAGTTTCCATCTTCAGAGTAGAATGGCAGCTGGGCATGGGTCTGGACAGGGCCCGCCTCTGAAAGGGCAAACAATGGGTTGGAGCTGCCTCTGCTAGGAAAGGGGCCAGAGAGCAGAGTCCCACAGGAGCCTGGCGTGGAGAGCCTTTCAGCTCTGGTTCCTATACTCTTCTGAGGCCTGCAGACTGTGCCTGCACTTCCTGAGTGGAAGCTGCTGGCAACCCCACCAAACAATGCTTGTGGGTCAGAGGCTGAGGGCTGGGGCAGAGGCAGGAAAAGCAGAGCAGGACATGCCCCACTGCTGGACAGACAGCTGTTCTAAAGAGTCTCTCTAAAGAGTCTTTAAAGGCAACCCTGAGAATGTGCATGGCTCTTCCCCTAGAGACAGGGACGGAGCTGAGGAACAGCACTTCTGGGAGCTGTCTGGGAAGGGTCTGAAACCCCTGAACATCACTAGACAAACTCCGGCCAGAGATCCTCTGGACTGACCGACCAGCTGTTACTCTCAAAGTCGGCTGGGTATGGAAAACTGTCCAGCGAGTAAGAACATTCTCGTCCTGTCTTGATTTCCCTTGAAGACTGGTGTGACCAGGCTGAGTCCTTCCTGCATGCTTGCCTGCTTGCTTGGCTCGGTAAGCTCCAGCCACAAGGTTACTCACGAGAAGCCAGTAGGTGAGGCTGGTGGCCACTGGGGAGACCAACGGTGTGTAACTGGCCAAGCAACACGAGAAAGGGAGACTGCACACACACAACAGCCGGCCTCAGGAGGCCCATGTCTGTCTTGGGAGCGCTCAGTCAGTATGAAGAATGCAGATCTCTTCTCTGGAAGAGACCAAATTCACAATGCTTCTAATAAAATTAGTGGCCTGAAAGGAATTGCCAGGAATGGCCTGGGACCAGGTGTGCTCTGATGGGCTCTCGGCCACAGAGGCTAGCACTACTGAGATTGAAAAGCTTGTCACAAGAAAACAGTCCTGGCAAGAGGTGGTATCTTAACATGAAGGCCAGGTAGAGCCGCAATATAATGCCAGTTTGAGGGTTTCTGAGAACCTTCCCTACAAGGCCCAAAGGCACACAACTCTGAACACCTCCTCTTGGCCTGAGAAGGAGGAGGCTCAAACTGTTTCCCTACAATCCCACTTTCTTTTCCCAAGACTGAGGCAGCAATCCCTTTCCCCAGTATACAACCCATGCCAGGAGGGCCGGCTGGCTGACATCTTGTTGACGTCTCCTAGCAAGAATGGAGTGCTTCCTATAGCAGAAGACTGGTCTCTCTCCCTGCAGGGCTCTTGTTTCACAAGAGTAGTGCAGCCCAACACAAGACTCCTCAGAAGAATGGGTTGAAGTGGAAAAGAGAATCTTATGTGCTGAAAGTGTGTAAGAGGAGATACAGTTCCCATTCTGTATCAGGGACCCTGAATTAGAACTTTAGAACTTCTGTTTAAGAGCACACAAAGTCTGCAAGGGCCACCAAAAAGGACAGTGGCGTCCTCATGAAAGAAACTAACAGAGGTAGTGTTAGAATGGTCCACATCACTAGCAACCCTCAAACAATGAGGCATTAAAGGACACGCCCTTTAATGTGAACCAAAGGACAAAATGCCTACAAAGCCACATTGTACCCATCAGCACGGGATCAGTGACAAGAGCTAGCAGTTTAACTGTGTGTTGGAATTACGGATAAGCTGAAGGGCTGCTTTTGTCTAGACTCTGGGGGATGGCAGTCAAGATGTGACAGGCACAACATCACATCCGAGGAGGAACTCAAGGGACTAAGTAAGGAGAGATAATAGCTAATGTGCTATCCCGGAAGGAAGCAGTAGACCGCAGCTTCTACCAGTAAAAACTGTAGTAGAGGTGCCCAAACGTCAAGTATGACATGCATAACTCCCAGAGGCTGACCACAGGTCAGAGTTATGGCAGCAGGGAGGCACAGGACGCTGGGCCAGGTGATCTATGGGCTTTGCCACTCTTAAGAGTCCACGAGTACTCTTCTTCATCTTCAGTCTCTACCCAGCAGCCACCTCTCCTGTTGGCTCCTAAGGACAGATCTCTCCCCTGAATATGGAAGCAAGTTACCTCCATCCTCTGAGCGTAAGCACAGCGTTCCCAGTGTCCTCAGATGCTCTCCATGTCTCTCTGGCTGCTTCCATTCTCTAACCTAGCTTCCATCCCTGCTCTCTCCCAGGCCTCCTTGCAATGACTCCACTTCTCATTAGGAGCAGGGGCCTGAGTGGAGAGTAGAACAAAGCCAAAGGAAGTGAGGTGAACTGAACATCCAACACCCAGGCTTCCTTTTTCTAGAGAGAGGGTCTTGCTATGTAGCTGGGCTCAAACTCCTGATCCTCCTGCCTCAGCTTCCCGAGTGCTGGGATTAAAGATGCACACTACTTGTACAACTTGAAGAGTTCAGAAAATCATTTTGTAAGCAGACAAGCGGGAGACATGAACAACGGGCTGACCCTTAAGACGTCCTCTAGCTTCGCAGGGACAGGGTCATGGTACCAAGGCAGCAGTGACAAGTTTCCAAACAGCTGAGGGTGGGAGCTCAGTTTCAGCTTTTACACCATCAGGGCGGGAGGAGAAATCACCAAAGGATAGAAAAGGAGCAAGAGAGTCCAAGGCTGCCTGGGCCTTGTGGAGAGGGAGAAATGAGGTTAAGACTAGTCAGCGATGTTCCTAGGTCACTGATAGGAAAGTAAAAACAAGTCAGTTCCTGAGGTGAGTAAAAGACTCAGCAGCAGAGCCACAGCCACCCTGGACTATGAGCACACAGCCCCAGAGGCAGCCCAGGCAGATCCCACATCCGCCCTTGCTCTTGGCACCCACATAGGATCCCAGAGTGGCCACCACAAGACTCACCTAAATCAAAGAACACTGGGTCAGTGTAAAGGCTATGGGTCAAAGCCTTACATATCTGGACCAAAACCAATGTGGACAAAGCAGCAGAAAGTTGGGCGTCACAGCTGAGCTTGGTGTACCCCACAAAGCTTTCTCCAGATTGCTTGAAATGGTCACAATCATGCTTCAGTTAAAACTGCCATAAAACTTGGGGTAGAGGTGCGGGGGCAACGGGGCATGGAGAGTGCAGAGACAATGTACAGTGCAGAGGAGGTGCCCTTCTCCAGCACATTCAGGTCTTTCAGCCAGAGGGCCAGAGCTGGAAACGGAGGGAGGGCAGCAAACGCCGTCTCCCCCCAGACCTGACCTCGTCTATTTGGACAGTTTGCTGATGACTCGGATGAGGGCACCATTTTCATCTTTCAGCCTCTGATTGTCAGATTTCAGTTCTGTCAACACCTGTGGAGACAGAGGGAAAGGTGTGTCAGAGCCCAGCATAATGGCTGCCTTGACCCTCCCAGGGCCTCCTGGCAGCCACGTGATCAGCTGTCACTACCCTTCTGCTCAGGGGTAAAACCCCTGGATCTTCCTATTTACTGGGTCAGAAATGTAAGCCTTCAGGGGAGACACAGCTGCTCATCTTCTGGGCCAGCTTCACCGGCTACAGTGTGTGGCTCTCTTCTGCCGAGCCAGGAACTATCTGCAGTTGTCCCTAGAGAATCTGGGGAGACTGCCAGAGCAGCTGGGGGGCACAGAGGGGAGGAGTTCGGCAAGGAGCCAGAGAGACGGTGACCTTTAAGAGTTAAAAGTTCTGCTTCCCACCCGAGAACAACATATCCAGATGACGGAGGTCATCCTGCTGTCTTTGGCAACCAGAATCCATCCAGGTTCTTACTGGTCACACTATACACGCCTATTCTCAACATTAACACCCAGAGAACTCACAGCTACGGTCAGGACCCGGGGCCTTCACCAGCACTTTAGTGGATGGTGCTGTAATTCTGGCGGACAGAGGCTTCTGGAAGAGGGGTGGAGTGGAGACTCCATCTGTCAGTTTTTCCATCTTGGAACACAACACACATTGTGTCTCAACTCAAAGAACACAGGAAAATCGAGTTCCAGCTTGGACACCCAAGGCTTTAATACATGATCAGGCACTTTGACAGATGTTTTGTATATCTGAAAAATCTTACTGAACTACAGTTCATGTATGGGCCTTCCAGGGATTAGAAGGTAATTTTCACAACGAAGGCTCCAGAAATCTGTGTCCTCCCTGTTATGCAGATGCCCTTTCTTTACTGATCAGTCATTTCAACCCTCAGAACCCACACAGTAAGAAAGGCCTTCAGAAAAGGGTGGCCGGGCTCAGGAATCACAAGGCCCATGTAGTTTTAGCTCTTGGCACTGCTGTTAAACTTATATTCCTGAAGGAATATAATCTTTGTCTTCCAAACCTCACAAGGACAATGCAGGTTATGTCATACATCGTGTGTGTGTGTGTGTGTGTGTGTGTGTACACGTATCTCCACACCCATGTCAGGGGACAGAGAGCAACGTCTACAGTGTGGGGAGTCTGACAGTCTCTCTGGCTCCTTGGGAACCGGTGCTGCAGCTGTTCTTATCTCTGAAAGTGAGGACATATGTTTGCCTCTCGTCTACGGCAGTTACTAGTAATGTACCGACGATGACATTATGCCCATCTGTGCCCAAGTCCGTAGGCCGTCTCTTCATTACAGGTGGGGATAGAAAACAAACACCAGAGCACTCGTAGCCCAGAGACAAACTCAGAAGTGGTCACTGTCAAGACCCTCTCATTGAGGTCACCTAATACCACTGGAAAACACAGGTATATATATTATTATTCATAACAGTACAGAATCACAGTTATGAAGTAGCAATGAAAATGGTATGGTTGGGGGTCACCGTAACATGAGGTATTAAAGGTCACAGCACTAGGAAGGTTGAGAATGGCTGCTAAGGCACAGTAAGTGCCGTGTTCCCTCAGATGGGCCTTGAAGAGGCTGGCATCTTCGACGGGCCCCCTGGACCCCTGGGAGAGCAGGCAAGTCATCTGCAGTCAGCAGTAAGACTGTATCTAAGAGCACAACGGAGAGCTTGCCTTTGACCCTGTCCTCCCTGACAGAGCAGCGCCCGTCAGAATGGGGTGCTCAGAAACTCAGTCAGCGAGCTCTGCCCAGGCTGCCACCTTCCATCTCTGCTCTAATGCTCCATGTCTGGGGGCTTGCGTGCCTGGGTGGGACGTCTTAATTAAAAAAAAAAAAAAGGTTCTTTTATGTGTATGGCTGTTTTGCCTGCATGCGTGTCTGTGTCTGGTGCATGTGGAGGCCAGAAGAAGGCATTAGATTCTCTGGAACAGGAGTTACAGATGGTTAGTTGTGAGACCACGTGGGTGCTGGGAATTGAACTTGGATCCTCTGGAAAAACAGCCAGTGCTCTTAACCAGCCCCTGAAAACCCTATTTCTAGTAGGATCGCCCAGGTATGAAGAAGCTGTGGGTTGTGTTCCCTGCTTATCAGAATTGAGCTGCTTTAAAAAGGAGGTACAAGTTGTTGAGTGTTGGTGACTTTCTTTTCCTCATTAAGAACTCAATTCCTTGGGGGTTGGGGAAGAGGGACAAGACAGCTTCATAGCTGCAACGTCTAACATCTTAAGAAAACGTAAAAAAGTGCCAGTAGCGTGCAGAAGACCAAGAAAGAGCACAGACTCCAGGCTCAGAGGGGGAGGGAGAGTGCTGTCTGACATTAAGCTGACGTCAGGGTTAAGTAAGAACATGTGTGAAGAACTGAGCATGCGTGAGGTTTTACAGGGTGCACCTTAACTCTCTAACTTCAGTTTCGCCACTCCTAGTCGGTTTGATGTTCAGATACTTCAGATATACAAGATCAAGTGCACATCTTCTTACATATTACTTCTTATAGCCCATGACGATGACTGTGTTCAAGCAGGGGGTGGGGCCAGGGGTCCTAGAGCTTTAGGATGTGCCAGGGCAAGGCAGGCTGTGGGTGGGAAGCACAGTGAGCCTTCCCCGTGGGAGGGGTCTTCCCTTTCTGGAAGGCAGAGCTGCCTAGCACTAAGGCAGGGGACGACCCAAGAGGGGTGACGGTGGGTTAAACTCTCTTGACCATATCGCCTGGAGTCAGCCGGCAGGCTTTTTGTGTTGAGGCCTGCACAGTGAGAACCTTAGACTAGACCACAGGCCACACAGGCTTGCTGTGACCACTTTGTCCCCTGAGTGTGGCCTAACACATACTGATAACCAGACACTTAAGTTTTGATTTGCTTTCAATAAATCTTAGTTTCTGGACATTAAAATTTGAATTCCGTGGGGATTTTATTTGTCAAATACAATTCTTTTGACATCTTTTCTAACTACTGGCTGGCTGTGAGCCACCGTTTGCTTTCCCTGTTACAGGTCATGTACCAGGGAGAGACTTTATAGTGACAGTCTTTGTAGACTATGCTGGCTTCACACTTCCAGAGATCTGCCCGCCTGCCTCCCAAGTGCTGGGGTTAAAGGCATGTGCCACCATGCCTGGCTGAAACTGGCCTGTGAAGCCAGGGTAGTGAGGAAGTACAGTTCTGTCTGACTCCTGTGCTGTAGTTGCTTGACAGATTGTTCCTACATTGTTTAGACTATGTGCTTAACAAATGATTAAGGTTGTACAAAATATGCAGAGTGCAGACTCCGGAGACTAACAGTGTTTTAGCTTCTATTCAACTGTTTACTCTCCAAGGGACCTTGAGTTTGGTTCTGATCTGTAACCTATGCTTTAAACCTATGTTTAAGCACTGGTGCTGAGGAATCCATGAGAAAACAAAGCACTCAGCCTATGCTTCAATAAATGCTAGGATGACATCTAATTTTGCCGCATGTCCTACACTGTCTTGCAACAAATAGGGAGACCAAAAATAACTGGGCCATCTTGGCGGGGGGGGGGGTCTCTTATTTCACTCCAAGTCAAAATCTCCCATGCATGCCAAGACTGAACCAAGGGTTCAAGGGTGAGGACTAGGAGCATGCCCACCACACAGCTACATGTTAGCACCCTTTCGGGATGGTTGAGGCTGAGACACAGAGTTTAGACCTAACGCTGGCTGCTCACTGCCTGGCACGGCAACACATCCCTTTCCATTTTCTTTCTACCCGTGACAGCACCCATGAGAGGACATTAGCTCAGCCTATGGTAATCTGGGTGTGTCAGTACTAGTGGGTATTAGTTGCCGGCTACTGACCCCCAAAGGCAAATGTAAATCGGCAGAAAAAAGGACAGGCCCTAGCAAGACTAATTAGATTGTTACTGAAAATCAAAAACTCATTTGGGGCAGTGTGGTCCCATCACACTATCTTCCAACGGGAAAACAATCTGCTTGAGAGTCTGAGGAAGGTTCTAGTTTGCCAAACTTTTTTTTTTTTTTTTGCGGGGTGGTTTCAGCTGAAAACAAACCCTACTCTCACTCC
The DNA here is from genome assembly GCF_011064425.1 of Rattus rattus. Taxonomy (NCBI): domain Eukaryota; kingdom Metazoa; phylum Chordata; class Mammalia; order Rodentia; family Muridae; genus Rattus; species Rattus rattus. The sequence goes on along the minus strand of NC_046163.1, from coordinate 938,379 downwards.
ACTGCCTGTCACTTCCTTTGCAAGTCAGACTCATTAGGAGGGGCCCACTTAGACCCCTGCATTCTGTCACAAGGCCCCCACACACAGGGCAGGGAGGGAGGCATCTCTCCAGCCAGAAGACTTGGGAGGGGAATGAGACGAATGTTTCAGGAGGAGGACAAAAAAGCAAAGACTTAGAAGGAGGTAAAGAATTCGGATCTAGCTCTGCCCCAGTGGTGGAATGGAGGCTGTTTTGCTGGTAACAGAGGTAGGCTTGGGAGGCGGGGCCTTAGGCCTAGTTCTTTCCATCAGGAGTGCTGTCTGTCACTTAGATTAAGTTCCATCTGGTATTCAAAGGGCTGTGATACTCAACCATGGTCACATACACATCGTAGGGGACTGATGCCCAGGTCTCAATCAATCCAAACCATAGAGCACTTGGAATGGGTCCACACATGGTACATGGTAACAGCCCCGGAAGGATCTAACGTTCAGGCACATTGGAGAGCTCCTGTTCTTGGTTACTTTAGTCCCTAATTGGTACACATACATTTGGGTTGCTGTTGGCTGAGAAAGTGCTCTGTCCACTTGACAAAGACCCCACCAGTGAAATAAATATGTGTCCATGGATGCACACAGGTAAATATACACAGTTGTGTATCTATGTGCAGCTGAGTCTCTAGGGAAGAGAAGGTGATAATGGCAACTCTAACAGTGACCCCTGCTTGCCCACCACCACCCTGAACTGGTTCTTATGTCCATCCCATCGTACAGACTCCATCTCCAGAACCAGTTTTACAGATACCTGGACGTGGAGGCTCTCATGGAAAGGATGGGTACTGGGCTTCTGGGACCAACAAGAAGAGTAAACCTGCCTGGAGTAGCAGAGGAGGGAAGTGAGGTGGACAGGAAGGGCAAGAGCTAGAGCTCCTGGGTGTCCGAGGACTCGATGGACTTGGAGAGTCTGGCCACCACTCGGGTCAGGGCCCTGTTCTCAGCCTGCAGTTGCTCGTTCATCTGCTTCAAGGTTTGAATCTGTTTTAGCTGGTGAAGGTTCTGCAGAGAGTGAGACACGAAGACAGACAAGACAGACAAGACGGACAGAGGGGGAAAGTAGGACAAAGAAACGACGTGACTTTCTGTTCCTGTTTTAGTGTGCATGCAAAGAGGGAGATGGGAAAGGTAGGCGTAATGAGCGCGAGCTGAGTCAGGAGGAGGAGGAGGAAGAGGACGAGGAGGAAGAAGAGGAGGAGGAGGAGGAGGAGGAGGAGGAGGAGGAGGAGGAGGAAATGCACTAGAAGAGGAAGAGCTGTCTGTGGTCTGTGGATGAGTCCTGAGCATGCTGGGATTAGCTACATGAGCATCAAACCCCTTAAGTGGATCACTTGAGAATGAGAGGCCAACAAATGGCTTGGACCTTCTGACAAATTCACATGCAGAGCCACAGCCTGGGGACTCTCCTTCATTGTCACTGGGACTGGGCTGAAGATTTGGGAGGGGATTCCTAAATCAAACATCACCCTTCTCTCTTCATCTTGTCCTCACACTTGACCCCTATTTGTTTTCTTGCTTAATTAAAAAACACAACCAGAGGGGTGTTTTCTTTAAGCACTTCCTGCATAGAGCATGCATTAGTAAGAAGGCTGATGTGACACCTGCCAGCTCTTTGGGTGGACCTGCAACTTGTTTTGCAGGAAGCATAGTCAACTTTCCCAGTTCTCCCTAAAGCACACAGAGCTCATCCAGGTCCTGCAACTGTCAAACGGCCTCTGACCTACTATACATGAGTATATATATCACGAAGTTCACAGCTAACTTGTGCTCTCTGCCCTAGGTCATGTCGAGGCTTGGAACTACATAAATGTGTTTAAACAGATTATAGTCTGGGAATTATAAATGCACAAAAGCAGAGACCTCGTAAGTGCCAGGTGATGATGGAACTGGCTAGGTCACTGTGGTCTAACCTTGCCCGTGCCTCAGTGTTGCAAAGGAATAGATAACCAACACAGTCAGTCTTCCTAATATTTCACGTGTGACTCACAGACTTCAATAAAGGGATCACAGCACAGGCTGCCAACTCTGCCACGTGCCTTCCTAAGGACCCTCTGCACTGACCTTGAATCTAAGACTATCAGCCCTCTTGGAAGAGGGAAATGACTTTGTTATGCAAGGTCTGGGTCATAGTGGTGACAGAAAGGTTCCAGGTATCAGAGCAGACTCTCGTACTACATACACAGTGAGCGAGGACAGAAGCGAGAGATTAGTGGGGTGATGGTCTGGGAGTGAACCAGCAAGGAAATGAAAGTAGCAGGAGAGAAACAGTAAAAAGGAAAACAAATGGAGACACACTGCTGAAGAGTTCTTTGCCCAGAGAGGAAGAATGACTACCCCAGAAAAGGAATGGCCCCCAGGCACCTCTGGCAACTCTAAGTATCTTGACCACAGAGGGGACAGGTAAGGGAGACCAGAACCGCCATGGAGGGCTTTAAAGACATGAGTAGAAACACGGAAACCCCTGGTAATGCCGTTCATTGGTGCTGACCTCTGATCAAAGCTTGGAATACACACAGTCATTACAGGGAGTGGCCATTGTCTCTGAGGGGTTTCATAGCAATCCACTATAAAAGTGGCCTAGTCTGCCATGTGGACACAGGCAGCTCTAGGTGGAAGAATCTGGAAGCTATCTGCGTGGAGGGTGGTAGGGAACATCTGGTGGAGTGTTCTGCAGGAAGCAGTCATGAACACAAGCATGGCAGAGACTTGATGAGGACAAGGAGGAAGAGGAAGAGGAGGAGGAGGAGGGCAGAGCATGGAGCCCAGGGTGGGGCACAGGGCAAGCTGGCTAGCATACTTCCAGAGTAAGCAAAGTGGAGTCCAGAAGCACCTTACAGGGGGATGGCTGCTGGGCCCTTCTCATGCAAGGGCCTGAGATAGGGAGGGTAGGGTCTAGCAAGAAGCTGAAGCTTAGTGGAGGATGCATCAGTACAAAGTCGTTGGATGTGGACACCCAAGACAAGGGCAGAGCAGCTCAGCTCAACTGACATGCACCCCTGTCAGATCTGTCATATAGCTCTACTCCGATCTGGTGGAGTAGAGTTTCTCCTAGGGAGAGGCACACTTACCTTTGTGGGTAGACATCATGACCATCTCTCAACCACAGAGCCCTCCATACGCCTGGGAGGGCCCTTCTCATGGACCTTTGTGTTTTGTTGGTATCGGGGAAAATAGGCAGTGATGTCACTTTTGGACTTGAGTGACCACTGAGCTTTCAAGCAAGCACAGGAAGTCACCCCTACACATAGCGCCCTATTAATGGCTCCAGGAAACACTGGACTGCATAATCTGAATGTGCACAAACAGAACGGGTCCCGAGGCCTGGTAAGATTCCCCAGACGTGACAACTGTACTATTCACTGACCATCTCACACAGATGTTCAGTCACCAATCCTCAGAGAGTTGGTGAGCATACGTGATAACCTAATGAAGACCTTGAGAACCAAACAGTCACATTCTTCAACTCCTTTAGAGCCAGCCACAGGATTTCATAATATATTCATAAAATTGAAGAAGGTACAGACAGAAACTTAACTGAAGCGTGACTGGGCAGTCTGAAGTGCTTCCCCCTTAGGCCTGTACAAATTATGTTTAGGGCAGTACAGCCTAGGTATTTCTCCCCCATTTGGCTTTGCAAATGGCAGGAGAGAATAATGGGGACTGAGTGATGAGGTGGATTTCTAACACAATCTCAGAAGCAACTTACTCACTGGTTTGGGGGCGAGTTACGATCTGGTTCTACTTGATAATTTATATATTTCCCCCATTATGTCTATGGGCTTTAATTGCATACATGTCTGTGCACCACATGTGTGCAGTACCAGAGGTGGCCAGAGGGCGCACTGGAACCTCTGGACTGGAGTTAGAGACGGTTGTGAGCCACCAGGTGGGTGTTGAAAATTGAACTCAGGTCCTCTGGAAGCAGCTGATGCTCTAATCTCTGAGCCCTCTCTCCAGGCTCTTAAATTTGGCAAATGACTTTTGATTAGAAGGAATAAACACTTGCATGTGTTGTAAGCTCTTGAAATGCTGAAGAAATGAATGCATGGCCTAGTTTAGAAAAACACAGTTTGACAGGATAAGAATACAGAAACATGCAAACCTGTGTCAGCCCAAAGGATCGAGAGCAACTTGGAATACCAAAGAGCTTCTGCACTTGGCAGTTTAGTGTGTGTGTGTGTGTGTGTGTGTGTGTGTGTGTGTGTGTGTGTGGTGTGTGTGTGAGAGAGAGAGAGAGAGAGAGAGCGCTTCCGTCTGATTCCTAAGCTCCAGGTCAGCATTTCAGTCCGTTCTCTCTGCCCCCTGCATCTCCCTTCCCTTGTTTTTGAGATTGGGCCTCATGTATCTTACACTGGCCCAGAGCTTGCTGGGTTACACATATGCATCACCATGGTTGGTTTACGTGGTCTGAGGATCAAACCCAGGGCTAACTGCATGTTTTGTAAGCACTCTACCTAGTAAGCTACATTCTTTTTTCTTATTTTAATTATTTTTTGAGGTTGCTTATTTTCTCTTCTCTTCTCTTCTCTTCTCTTCTCTTCTCTTCTCTTCTCTTCTCTCCTCTCCTCTCCTCTCCCCTCCCCTCCCCTCCCTCCCCTCCCCTCCCCCTCTCTGTCTGTCCTGAAAAGGTCTTTATGTAGACCAGGCTGGTCTTGAACTCACAGAGATATATATGCACAATGTATGTGCTTAGTGCTCACAGAACTAGAGTTGTGGATTATTGTAAAACATCACGTGGGTGCTGGGAACTGAACCCAAGTCTTCTGCAAGAACAGCGAGTGCCCTCAACCACTGAGCTGACTCTCTAGCCATCCATGTCTAGGCCCTTCTTACCAAATGTATGGACAGCAGCCTAACCACAGAGTGCAGAGGACACAGCCGAAGGTCTCAGCTGGGAAGCCCTCAAGCAGATGGAACTGTAAGTGTCATTCATGAAGAACTGCTTGGCAATACTAGTGCACTCTGCTAGGAGGAAGATACTACAGTACGTGGGGTGGGTTTGGAAAATCCAGAAGATGAAAAAATGCCATGGTGTTTGTGAGGGTAGTGTTCTGTCTGCTCAAGAGAATCAAACACTATTCCTACTTGCTGGTATTTTTGGGTCAATTAGGAAATGTGTAGTGTCTGAAGGGTACCTGTTATTGCTTCAGATTCTACATGGCTATTACTAGTCACATGGTGGGTTGGTGACCAGGAAATGAGGGGTAGGCTTGACATTTCCCCTTCACTACAACTGTAAGGGGTACTGGGACTGAGTACAGGCTCTGAAAACTTTCCTTGTGTGCGGTGAGGTATCCATAAGCAACATCTTTTTAGGCCATTAAAACCACCACTGTCTCTTGGGAAGTAATCCACTTGCACACCAGAGACCTCACTCACTGAGGACACTGGGGATTTGTCTGACACTGCCCCAGGGTTTCTGCCTGCTAGAAATCTACATCTGACATCGCAGTCCCACTAAAATAACATTTGTGGAGGAAGGAAGACGCTGAGCAAGCTGACATGGCCGTGTAGCGCCATGAACTTCAGGGATGAGCTGCTCCGATATCTTAGACAGGTGGCTCCCCTAAGCAGCCCCATGTTCCTTGCTTCCTTCCTATAGCAACAGACTGGCACTCAACATTGGCAACTCAACATTTCCATTCAGGAAGCTAAGGGAAGTAGTACTGGTTGCTGTTGGTCATCCTTGAGAAGGATGGCAGTAAGCCCTCAAGTAGGTCACGTGGAGGTATGAGTTGCTCTAGTTCTAGTGGGTGAAGGTCAAGAACTCTAGAATACTGCAGAGGAAATGGCCTAGGACAGGAAATCAATATGCAAATCAATTTTGATACTGCTATAGAATGACTCAGCGGCTTTCCTCCTGCTAGAGCTGTGTTTGGTGAGGAAAGCCTGAGGCCACGCCAGAGCGGGGAGAATTTGTCCTAGCTCTTTCACCAGTCTCCCAATGGGAAGTCACTGCTTTGAAAACCTTGCAAGTTCAGCTTGGGAGTTTTGCCTCCAGCCTGCTGAAGGTCTCCCCTGTGTCCCAGTCAGTTGCTCCTACAGGGCCCCTGCGGTGGCCACAGTAGATGCGGTATGAACTGAGAGAGCACAAGAGGTGCTAAGGGGAGGTGCTCACTTCCGGACTTCAGCATCCCTTCCTGAGCATGCAGTTGGCAGTGACATTTAGAGCAGGCGAGCCCAGGCTCAAGTGTCTACCTCAGCAGGCGTTCAGACAACAGGCACGCGAGACAGAGAGAACGTCTTCATACCTTCATCTCTTCCTCCATCTCCGACATTTTCCGTTCCAGCGCTCGCCTCTCCTATTGAGAAACAAGGAGCTTGCTGAAGAGAGAATGGCATCTCGAAGCTGCCTCCACATGCCACACCACGAGCAGCTTCATGATCTTTGAGTCTGTCTCGACTAGGGCCGCCCTTTCTCCACACATGCACTGTCCTGCCACCATGGGACAGTGCTACTTCACTGATGATGGATGGTCCTATTACCTAAGTCTTCTATAAGAAAAGTAGAAGAAACAGGGGTGGCATCTGGCTAACGTCCTTTGCAAGTTAAAATTTTCAAATGACTGCAAGTAACTAGGACCCTTGCTCTCTACAAACAAAAATCCATCGCCTTTAGTAACATTCCACCTAGGTTCCCAGAGAACTTCACCTCAGGGAGCAGATGGGCAGACATCACTGCCTGCAACTTCTCTCTCCCCTTGCTTTCTCTCAAGTTAGTAACTCTTAGTTTAGCCTGAATTCAGCGAGGAGCTGTTAAGCAGATGAGATGCCAAGGAGGACTAGTTATAGGCCAAGGGAACGAAACAGAAAACTTAGCTTTTCCCACAGACAATGAGAAAGACAGGAATATACTATATCCTTAGAGTCAGATAGGGGTCATCACTAAATCTAACTGGGATTCCCCAATCCAAGGATATAAAGTCCCAGATATACATATCTGACATCAGGTCAGGAATCTGACTAGAACGTCCTCTGCCAGAGGGCTGATGAAAGTCTGACTGCCCAGGTCTTAAATCATAAGACCTAGATCAATGGCAAAGAGTCTTGATGAAAAACTTCCTTTAAAAAATATTTGAGTGTGTGCACATGTGCGTGCGTGTGTATCCACACCGTGGTATGGAGGTCAGAGAACAACCTCGGCCCAGTTCTCTCCATCCACGGTGGGTTCTGCTGTCAGGCTTCATACAGCAGCACTTTGACCTTTGAGCCACCACACAGGCGTCCGCCTTCTTTTGAGACTAGGTTTGCTAGTTTTGTGGATGGCCTGGAACTCACTATGAAATACAGGCTGGACTTGAATTTGTGACAATCTTCCTGCCTCTGCCTCTCAAATGGGATTACAGGTGTGTGACCAGATAAAAGTTTCCTTTCTGTCTGAGGCCATGGAGAAAGGGAGAAAGCCCTTAGACCTGTGTGCATGTTTAAATAACCAAATACCTTGGAGCTGTGTGTATGTGTGCAGTTCTGAAGGCAGAAGAAGAATGCACAGGATGACTTCCCAAGGCTCCTTCCCACCCCAAAACTGGCACGTTCAAAGTAACCAACTATACGGGAAAGTCAGACTGGTCATCAAATTACTGTCCAGAGTCAGACAAAAAAAAAAAAAAAAAAAAAAGATTAAGCTGGGAACGGAATGTGGCAGAGCTCCTGCCTTCTTAAGATGAACTTTTTCCATTGGCACGGACAACAAAGTTAGAGAAGGTCAGAGGAAGACGTGCAGCAGGCGGCCAAGGGAGACAGATGAGCATACCCGCTTCTCCACCTCCAGCACCGAGGACCGGTCAGAGGTCTTCTCTTGTTTCTGCTGTGCAAACACAAGGACAACACCTGTTGTTTAGGCTGTCTCACGTGTAGTCAGGAGCCCCGCTTTGCTCTGCTTCACCACTACGTCCAGAAAGAGGCAGCAGGGTTCTGGGATTTCCCTTTAGCGAGGGTCTCAAGCAAACAGACTGTGAGATTTCGAACCCTGACACTTGCCTTGAACAGGAAGTAGGATGGCCCCCAGGGAGGGGAAGGCAACAACAGTTTCTGAGGCTAAGCATGTGTGTGTACAGATGCTACTCGTAATACATCCCCGGCTCTCATCTTCCCTCTCCCAAATACTAACTCTCCTTACACCAGATCACCCCTGCTCCACTCGAGAGACTCAGCTTCTCTTTACAGTCTGCAGGGCCCCAAACTTGAATGCAGTCCTTGGGGCACTCTTGTAGCCATCTTTCCCTGTCACTTCTGTTCTGAGCACTGAGGCCATTTCCCTTCTAGTGCGGTAGTCTCCTTAGACAGCTTCAGGTGTCTGAACAGAACATTTCCACGTTTATCTGTTTGGCTTCCTTCTTAATCTGTTAAGATTTTACCTGACAAAGGATTTACAGTACATTTAGATCACTACTGACTTTCAGTTCAATCCTGCGGAGGAGTAAGATGATTTGTCCACTACACCTAAGAAGAGTAACTCAGGGAGCGGCCCTGCCTTCAGTCAAGGAATGTAGGAATCTCTAAGTCTCCTTTGGTCTTCAGGTTAGAGGACTAGGCAGAATTTCGTGTGTTCAATGGGCGTTTAGTGACAAAGGAGGACTCTCCTCTCCTGCCTAGCACAATGTCCAGACTGCTGCAGTAAGAGGGGACACTAGGCTGCCCTGCAGATGCTCCCTCCTCTTCCTTCCTTTCTTCTCAATTACCAAGTAGCTAAAAGTAACAACAAAACTTAGAATTCTGGCTCTCATCCTAGACTTTCACCTTCTGCTCTCAAGGTCATGGCTGTCTGCCTTTATATCGCATCTCCTGAGAAGTGGAAAGGAAAGGGGGAAACGTATTAGGGATCTCGGAATTTGTTTATAACTTCTTTTGTTTCTTTCCTAAGCTTGAAGAGCTGGGAAGATTTCGATATTTGCGAAGTTCAGAAAACAAAGGACTAGCTTTTTGTTTGCTTGTGTAGTTTTAAGTGAGTTGGCGTTTATGTAGGATGCTGCATGTGTCCATGTGGGGACTGTCTCCAAACAAATGCATGAGGCTGACAGGCCCGCCTGCCCTCCCTCCACAATCCCAGCAAACATCTCCATTTTTGGTAAATAGACTTGGTCTGTAGCACTATCATTTCTTTCTAAGCTTCAAATAGCTTGTACTTGGTAAAATTAAGTATATCCCAGCATACCTAGCAGAGCAGCTGGCTGGGTTGCGATGGCACCCCAGGGACTGGGAAGGACCAACTAGATTCTGATCTGTGTGGGTCACTCTGAGCAGTTTGTTATGCTGGGGAAGAACTCCAGGAGCCCCGGCTAGTGTCAGCAGCCCCCACTGAGGAGCAGGGCTGCAGTGCTTTTCGTGGGGAGGCTCCTTTATGTTCTGAGAGGGGCACAGCTTCTGGGAACAGCGTAAGGGCTGCATTTAGTACTAACGCTGCCCATCTGGAAGCTATTCAGAACCAAACTAGTCTCTGACAAGACATACTGCCTAGTTTAGCAATGCAGAGGGGAAAGTGACCATAAAACGTATTTATCCTGCCCCCCACCTGATGGCAGGGTTATAATTTTGTCATGGACTTTTCTTTAAATCAGAGACCTTCCTTCCCACCCCCACAACATGGCTTTAAACCTAGTGTGTGTTAGCTGTAGGCCTCAGAAAGTGCAGTAAGAGCCACGTATGGCTCCTGTACCCCTCTTTGCTGCCTTGTGCACCCCACAGGGGCTACAGTAAGATGCTAAGATAGTACTCAACCCTTCCCTGACTACATACTGTGTGCCTGGGATCCCAGGAGCCTGTAATTTCATTTTTCATTTGGGTTATATCATATTACCAGATTAAGCAGCCACCTCTGGTTTTCATTTTATATTCTCGTAAAGAATCCTTTTTTACCTCAGTTCTGCTTTTGAAATACTCAGTCCGCAGGCATTCTGGGAGGGAAATAACTGAACAGGCTTCCTGTTAACTCTGCACCAACAGAAGGCTAGCTGCTGTAGCTTTCAGCTGCAGGGCTTGTTTCGTGGGCAATGAGACCATGTCCCCCAGCGGCCTCTCAGATTTGTGTAATTAAATCAGGCCTGGTGGTAAGAGGGAGTGGCTTACCCCATCTCACTGTCACCAGTTCCATAGAACCAGATGCAAGGGGCAACACCTTTGCTTCAAGGTGGAGTCCCCTGGAACCTAATCTGGACCACTTCATCTCGGACGTAAACAAACCACTTAGGTTATTTGGGCTCCATGTTGGGTTTTCTATACTCGGTTATAGTCTAGTGCTTATTTCTCTCCACAAGGTGAGGCACAGAGGACCTGAACTGGAGCACCAGCAGGACGGGAAGAACCACTTAGAACTGACCCAGTACTGTCCCGACCTGTACTTCCGCCGTGAGAAGCTATATTAATATCAACGACTAGCATTCAGAACATCAGTTAGTGGTTCATGGAACTCAACCGTCAGTTTTCAAAATATTCCATTATTTAAGAGCTCCCACCTGTCGGCTTGAGGAAGTGTCACCTGGACTCCATCTCCCAGCCTGCCCCCTAGATAGATATCTCCCCCCTCCCTTTCACCTTCCCCTCCCCTTCCCCCTCCCTGGCCTTGCCCACCCTTCCTTACCTGGGCCATCTTCTCAAGCTTGGCTTTGATATCAGCAAGCTCCAGCTGGGCCTCCTGAAGCTTTGTTTTTAGCTTTTGGTTTTCGGTCAGGGCACTCTCATAGAGCTGTGAAGGGAACAGAACCAAGTCACTGGATGGGCTCCTAGTAGGAGAACTCACAGTTCTGCTTCGAGCTTCCATGACCACCCAGGTGCAGAAAGGAGGGTGGTCTATGAAGAGCCACTGCTCTCTGGCTCAGGGCAGTGCTCTCAGGTGCTGACACAGGAGAGAGATGGAGAGCCCCACCGTCAGGGAAGCTAAACCCTGGGGGAAAAACCACACACCCATTTCTCCCATGTGATATAAAACAGAATTATTGCTTTTGGAACTGGGTTTGTTGGGTTTGGTTTGTTTTTTTTTTTTTTTTTTTGGTCAAATTTTGCTTAACAACAACAAAAAATATCAACCAAAAAAATTCCTTAACCAAAATGTTTTGTTCCCCATCACCCCCTGCATCTCAAACACCTGAAAGGGAATGTTTCCAAAGTCCAAAGAGCAAGAGCCGAGAGAAGTAGATGATAATTTTTAAAAACTAGCACCAAAAAGTATTTGGTTGATATTCAAAACACCTTATTAAAAGCACATGTTTCTTAAAGTAAGTCTTAACCAAATAATGCTCATGGGCTCAGGCACACAGAATTATGCTTTTTACTCTTTAAAAGTAGTACATTTCTTACTTTACCCTACACTTCTGAATATTTAACTCTAGGCATACGCTAACTACGGTAATAAAAACAACACGAATAGTCTTCCGTGGGTAGAAGGTGAAGCAAACAGCTCTGAGAAGTACCGCCATACTCCTTATTTAGAACTTTGTTTTACTACTGGTGGAAAAGGCTACAAGGTTTATATGGCAAAAGTCAAGAATAGGAACCTGGAGAGAGATCCTACTTTTTTATAATCCCTGCTGCTGTCCTCTTCTACCCGGCTGGTCAGGCTGGCTAGACGAGCCTCCCTGGCCTCCCGACGGGCTCTTGCTGAAGCACGGTCACTGTGAGCGTCGCTACTGGTCGGGTTACTGCCTCCTGACTCCAACCTGTAAGAGAAATAGTGAAGTTGAAAGTTGGTTTTCAGAACAAAGTGTGTGTGTGTGTGTGTGTGTGTGTGTGTGTGTGTGTGTGTGTGTAAGAGAGAGACAGAGAGACAGATATAGACAGAGACAGACAGAGAGAGACAGCCTAAGTCTAGTCTGTGCCTTTTCTAAGAGGCTAAGAACTCTGGCCAGAAACTTACCTTCCTTGACTCTCTTAGCCAGCATGCACAGGTCTCATGGACGCACTGTGAGCGTGCGAATGAGCAATAACACAGATTGGGGCGAGATGCTATCATTTGCCAAGAATGGAGCTCACTTGAAAAATTGGTGGCTGGGACCATGTGCTGCTTTAAGTGTTAGAGCTTTGAAATTAACTGGAGTTGAACAGCTTCCTTCCCTAAAGAGTGTGCCTTTAAAACCAGTCTCTTGTGTCTGAAGGGCTCTTGGAAAATGATCACCACGCACCGTCAATGAATCGGAAACACATGGGTTTGGAGAACGAGCCATGGGGAGAGAGGCACCCACAGCAGGCCGCTTGGACTTGTGGGTGCACAACAGGTTTGCTGGAGTGAGTCCCAAGCAGCCGATTCTCTTCCCTGTATCCCACATCAAGACTCAGGCTTGTGGTTAAGATGTCTATGCCTGGCAGGCGAGCTTCGAGAGCTGCTGGTGGCTCTATTTCCAGCACTGCTCAGAGTATCAGGTAGGAGTCTCTGAGCTAATTACCAGCTAAGTGTCCTGGTGTCCTTTTAACCCTTCACACTAACTCCTGTTTTCCTGTGTGTTGTGGGCAGCACATACCAAAGCGCTGTACACTAACCAGCCCTCCAGAGCACTGGCCCCTGAACTGCTTTGGTTTGCACCATCACAGCTGTGAGACTGTCTGGTGTCTGTGGTGGCTGCCGGCAGAGCTGGCAGAGCTGGAGTAAGCACCGGGAAGGGCAGAGGAGCAGGTCCTGGAGGAGAGGGAGGTGAGAGGAAGGTGGCAGCTGCACGGGGAGCTGGGCCTTTTTCTCTTAGAGATGCCAGAACCTGTGTCTTATCGCCCTCCCCTCTCCCTGTTCACAGAAATCTTTGCACTGGTGATTTTCCTGACTACAAAAGATTGCTCCATAATCTTACCCAAGAAATAACTGCCATTAACAGTAGGTTTCATATACTTCTGTAATGTCAAATAGCAATATGTTAAAGTATATAATCCTATAAAGCCAGATGAGACTTCCATTATTTAACTCCTCCCTACACTTAGGATTCTGTGAGCACCTTCCCATAAAAATAAAAATGTACTTCCTCCTTAAAAATGACTACATAGTTCATTCTTTGGTTATCTGGTAATTTAACCAAATGTCAGGTGAGAGACGCACTGCTTCACAGTTGTTAGCTGTCACCACATCTACTAACAACACTAAAACGTGCAGTCTTATTTGTAAGTCTTGGTTCAGCTAGCCAATCACCTACCTACCTACCTACCTTCCTTCCTTCCTTCCTTCCTTCCTTCCTTCCTTCCTTATGTATTTAATTAATTAATTAATTTATTTATTTATTTGGTGGTGGTTGCTTTCTGTTCGAGACAGGGCCTCTCACAGGCCAGAGTAGCCTAAAACTTGCTGTGTAGTGGATGTTGAACTCCTGACCCTTCTGTTTCTACCTCTTGAATGCTGGAATTACTGATGTGTGCCACTTGCCACTTTTTTAGAAAAATGTTTAGAAATGTAGTATGTGATCTCGGCCAACTAGATTTTGAACACTTATTATGTGCAGCTATACTGCCTTCCAAAGAGACTTATCTCACTCCACCTGTCCTGTTTGCTTTCTGTATCTGTAATAAACACCGTGACCAAAAGCAACGTGGTGAGGAGAGGGGTTCATTTCACTTTATATGACAGTCTGTCATCCAAGAAAGTCACAGCAGGAACTTGAGGCAGGGGCTTCAGGCAGACTAACTGGGAAACAGTATGTACTCGCTGGCTTCCAGGCTCGAGTGCTGTTATCTCTTCTTATACAGCCCAGGTCCACCTGTCTAGGGATGACAACACCCACAGTGGGCTTGGCCCTTCTGAATCAATTAGCAATCAAGAAAATGGCCCACAGACGTGCCCAAAGACCAATCTGATGAGGATAATTCTTCAACTAAAGAGGGAACTCTTCTTAGGTATACCAAGTCGACAACCAAGATTTGCCATTGCACCGAGTTTACAGGAAAACGATATTCTTATTGTCCTGTTTTAGTATTTTAAATTGAGGGGAAGGTTCAGTGTTTGGTTATTCGGTGCTGTTGTTTCTGGATGGCTAGTCACACTTTGTAAAGTGTACAGCTTTCTCTGGTCACACCTCGGGAGAATGCTCTTACACACCAGGGCTTTGACAACTGTCTAACACATCTCACAAACTTTTCACTTCCCTTTACTTTTTGATGTTTACAGAAACTCTTTTCTTTTTCTCTCTTTTAGTTTCTTTGAGACAGGCCTTGTACTGCCTAAGTTGGTCTAGGACTGTCTATGTGGTCCAGGCTGACCTTGAAGTCCTGACCTCCTGCTTCAGTCTCCCAAGAGCTGGAACTAGAAGTCTGAGTCACCATGCCCAGCTAGTTACAGCTATTTTTTAATGATAACAGTGTAAATTTACATAATGAAACCTGACATTTTATAATCTTTAGGGTACTTTTGGGAAGATGTTTCCTTCATACAGATAATAAAATACTGTCTTGTGCTATTTTTGTAGAAGGGCCTTTCTCTTTAAAATGTAACTATTTGAAATATATTTGTTGATTTCTTTAGCATGCATTGAAGGATGTGTTTTCTCAAAACAAGCAAACAAACCAAAAAACCAAAACAGTACATTTTCTCAAGTACTTTATATCCACCCATGAGATGCAAATTTAGATTATATATATATTATATATATTATATTATATTATATGTATCTGAAGGCATTGTGACACAGACTGTGTTCTGTCAGTCTCTGCTTACTTTACTTTTTATACATTTATTTGTGTGTGTGTGTGTGTGTGTGTGTGTGTGTAAACATCCATTAGGAATTGGTTCTTCCCGTCTGTCATGTGTGTCCCAGGACAGCACTCTGTTGTCAGGTGTGGTGACAAACCCCTTTTCCAGTGAAGCCATCTCACCGGCCCTCTGGCCTTACTCTTGAACTGGTACACCAGTATTTTAATCATGACAATTTTATGATATATTTTGAAGTCTGCTGAGAACGTGTAGCCATTGTAACATAACTGAGTTCTCTAAAGATGAGATAAAGCAAACAAAACAAAACAAAACAAAACAACAACAACTAAAACCCTCCTTGCATGTTGTAAAGCAAAGGCATTTTACACTGCTTGGCAAGTAAATTATTCCTTCTTGGCTGGGCCTCGGTGAGAGGACAGAGAAGTGACACATATAAATCTTAGCACACATTAACAAGTTCGAACTAGCTCAACTACCAGACAGATTTAGAGACCAATTTCCCCGTGATGTCCTAGAACTACATCTGTTCCCTATCCCATCTCCTCGTGATTTCTCCGTCACAGGGATAGTGGAGAAGAAGAGGTTCAAACATTTAGTTCCAAAGACGCTGTTATTTTTATTTTCTTCTTTAAGAAGATCAGTTTTGCACCTTAGATACTGTGTGAAAAGATTATAGAGGATTCTTATTCATTTATTTTAGTAATTGCAGATCAGGCTTTTATCATGGGATAAACTGTCCATAAGCACCACTCGGATATGAGATCTAGGGCTAGGTTCATTATACAGTGACAGTACCTCACCCCAGTCTCAGCTCATGGTCTCCTTGGTAACAATCTTGTCTTCTGAATTATCAGATTAGTTTAACTGCCTCTCCCCGCACCCATGATACCCGCCTGCCTGTCGAATGGCACTTTCTGCATTCTCCTGAAAGGATTGTTGTTCCAGTAGATTGTAACTAGCTGCAGGTAAGGGCAGTGTCTCACTCACGCCATTTCCCAAGTGCCCACGGGGCCTGGCCCTGATGCAGGACCACCGTCAGCTGGAAGCACACACAGTGGACTTGAAGAAGAGTGAGTTGCAGCAGGAAGGTGAGTTGAAGCTGTTTTATAACACTGGGCAAAAGGTAAGTCTGACTATTATGGTGACTGGAGAAATGAAAAGGAAGGTTACAAAGCACACCACTTAACTATTACATGAAACTAAAGTTAACTAGGCATACATTCTCTCATAGGATTTAAGCATGCATAAAAAACAGAGTTCTTACCTAGAAAGTCTTTCATGCTAGAGAAAGGAGACAAAAACAAAAAGAAAAAAACATTAGCAAGAGACTAATTTATATATCCATTCATAAATTGTACTTTTCGAATCAGATGTGTCAACTTTCTAGTGGAGACAGGAGTTGCTAATTGAACTGACAGCACGCACGGCTGCTTGGCTCTAACTCACAGGTCTTCGTACCACAGCTCACCCGGTCTGAGGCTTTGGAGATAGCGTCCTTTCAAATGGGCAGACCCCAAAATACAAAGTGATCAAACTCCTCTCTCTTCCAACTAGACAAGCTTGTGCTGAAGGAGGGCCCGTCACTGGCTACTGTGTGACATGGAACCATTTGACGTACAATATCCATCCTATTAATTCCCGTCAGGATCCCAGGCACCCCAGGCTTCCCAGTAAACAGTGCAGTTCATAAACAAAACCTCAGGTCAGCTGCTGGCTCCTCCCAGATCACGGTAAAGATAGGGATGAGGGAGCTGTGGGCACAGTCCAACCCTAGTCCCTTAGATGCTGGTACAGACTTAAAAAAGAATAGTAAAGTATTTTGGGATCTCAGAAGCAAAGTATTCCGCAGATGCAGACTACAAGCATAGGCCTTGTTTAAATAAAAAGCAACAACAGTGACTATGTCTTCATCTTCCACCTAAAAAATTATAAATGACCTTTGACCTTCTATCCTTTCATAAAAAAAGAACTCAAGCAAACAAGCATTTAACTGATTTATGTGAATTTATCTACTTCCTCTTCTGAGATGTTAAGAGAGTAACAAAACCTCAAAGGACAGAAGAGGAAAGAATGAAGGGACGCAGAGTCCAGCCATATGTAAAAGGGGATCTTTCACCTGGGAGCAACACTCCATGCACTGCTTTCCCTCCGGGGAAGACACTATTTTGTCAGTCCAGGCACAGAGCAGCCTCGGACATCGCACCCCAGAGAGGTGCGATGTGTAGTGTCACGGCACATCTCAGAGGTGGCTTTCTATGGAATCCCTCTTCAAGTCAAGGGCTGTACTCAGAATGGTGAAAAGAGCACATCCTAATTCTGTGGGGTTTCCTGTAGCTATGGAGTAGGGACTTCTTTTATGAGTTCTTAGTTAAGTTTACACACAATTTTGTGATATATTTCTGGTTACTAATACATTTAAATTCTATCTATCTGTCTGTCTGTCCGTCCATCCGTCTGTCGTGTGTGTATGCATGTGTGCACATGTGCTACAGCACAGGTGTGGAGGTCAGAGGTGAGTTTTCAGTAGAGCATCCTCTCCTTCCACTGAGTCTCAGGGACTGAACTTAGGCCATCAGGCTTGACAGCAAGTATTGTTATCCACAGAATGATCTTGCCATAAAAACGAGACAGGTCCCATTTGAGGTAAAAGGAAACCATTTAGAAAAAATTATGGTGTATCTATAACATTCTCCTATATTTGTGACATTCTTTGAAAACTCTAAAATTTAGTAATCTGGAGTTATGGCAATTTTTCTTACATTTTTATATCTGTTTTTGTTGTTCTGTCTTCTTTGTTTGTTTTGTTTTTGTCTTGACAGAGTCTGGTCTCAAACCCAGAGATGTGCCAGGTATATATTTCTATCAGGTTTTAACATGTCATATCTATCTGTCACTGACCACCAACATTATTATTATTATTTTTTTTGTTTCAGAATTAAAAACAAGAACAGGTCTGGCAGTGGTGTTGCACGCCTTTAATCCCAGCACTCAGGAGGCAGAGGGAGGCAGATCTTTGAATTCAAGGTCAACCTGGTCTACAAAGTGAGTTCCAGGACAGCCAGGCTACACAGAGAATCTCTGTCTTGAAAAACAAACCAACCAACAAAACAAGACAAGAAGGCAAACAAGAACAGCAACAGCAAGGACAGCAAATCCATGCTTGGCAGGCGAAGGTGTGAAGGAGCTCACCACCAAGTATGCTTGCCCGAGTGCGACTCCACATGGCAGAAGGAGAGATTCCTGAGAGCTGTCCCCTGAATGCTGTGGCACGTGGGTACACACAAACATGATAAATAAATGTAAGAGCTCAGTGTGGCAGCACAGGTCTGTAATCACGGCTGTTCAGAAGGCTAAGGCGGGTCGAGCACACGTACAAAGCCTATGTGGGCTGCACAGTGAGTTCAAGGCCAACCTGGGCAACTTAGGAAGAGCTCGCCCCAGAATAAAAAGTAAAAAGAAGTAGGGTATACAGCTCTGTGGAGCACGTAACCTGGCAAGACCCTCGCCTCAATTCCCAGGATGGGGGTAGGTGAGAGAGAAGTCAGGGTGCTGAGTTTGCACCTTCAGTAGCTTTGTGGAAGATCTGCCTACAGCATGTGAGTGAATACCTACCTACAGGGAAATGTTAACTGTGACTTGTCAAATACTTGTGAATAACTGAGGCTGAAGTCATCCTGGCCAATGTGAAGAAACTGTTCTATACTTAAAGCCTATGGTATGCAGAGCCTTGCAGGAGAGGCCCAGAGAAAGAGGCCTAACTGGTTCCATGACACAGGGAGAGTCCTGCGAGCACACGTCAGGAGCCTGTCTGGAGCATGAGCGGGAAAACATGAATCTGTCTGTGGAGGCAGCAGTGATTTCTGGGCTCCAGTTAAGAAGCTTCTAGAAAGATGAGTTCTGAGAAGATGATGGCAGACACACACACACACACACACACACACACACCCCATTGTTTCAACAGTGACAACTTATTGTTATGGTGAGTGCTTTAAAGTCTTAATTTAAAAGTCTTTACCTGACGTCCACCCACTCTCTTATTCCCAGTTAACATCCTTAGTGCTGACAGGGCCAGAACATGGTTACTAGTAACTAGAGCTGGCTGAATTGTTCATGGCTCTGAGTTCTAATTTTTTACTCTTCTGCCTATGAAACTTGGGCAAGTAACCAGTACCCCCTGGTAAGAGTTACATGTGATAACTGGGAGGAAATACATTGTTAAACATGCCAGTACCCTTGCTCTTTCCCTCTCTCTCTTCAGTTATAAGCACATTGCTATGCTGGTGCTCATTAGTGTCCTGAAGTTAACTTGGTTCCTGTGAGCCAGGAAATTCAAGTCAAACGCAAAGCACTGCTTTAATTTCTCTCACACTCCTGGGCAGAGCAGCCTTTCAACACCAGGTCCCTCGGAAGCTGCATTCTGCAGCCTCTCCAGAGACAGGGCTTGCCTAGGTGTAAAGGATGACTTGTTTATAACTGGGGAGACTGCCTGGCTGCCTTTTGCTTCTCTATTGTAGCATAAGCATTCTACAGTGCACAGACTACGGTCTGGTTAACTTTCTGACCATTAAGTCAGCTCTGTCTAGCTGACTTCATTTTTCCCCAGTTGGTTCTCGGTTGGAAATGTTCCTTCAGTTCCTGCTTGTAAATAGCCTGCTATGAAATAAGGTTTTTTGACATCTTCAGCTTTCATTTCTACTGTGTGAACTCTGGTACCCATCTCTACATGATTTAAATGCATCTTGCTCCACTAAAACAGGAAGTCAGAATTTTTACTATGAATCAATCTTGGCAACTTACATATAATAAAGTGTGCTAATCATTACCATTGGTTTACCACTGTAAGAATGAAATTAACGTTTTTTTCCCTTTTGAATGTTCTGGAAACACAACACTCCACATTGTCACACTGAAGTAAAGTTCTCAGTTATTTGACTACACAGTATGGCTGTGTATACTGTACAGTCACCACGAAGGATGCCGATGTAAGATACAAGTATTTAAAAATGGAAAGTCATAGAGTAGGCTAGTATTCTCAAGCAACAGCCAGAGAAAGGCCACAGGGTACCTGGATATGAACAGGTGGATTCCACGGAGGCTCACTTTTCCACAGATGAGAGCATGTGGAAAACGATAATGCCAACGTGCTCAGACTCGTGATGCCTACAGCAGTGCTTGCCCCCCCCCCTGTCTTTAGAGATCATTCTCATTGACAGACATCTTGGAAGCTGATGAATGACACCCCTTCCTGCCTGGAACACTAAAAGCTAATCATAGGCATGTTAAGATTCTCTGCTCTCACTTCCTTTCTGGTATCTATTATAGAGTGTGTAAGAGAGGACTGATCTGATAGACAAAGCAGTTGATGGTCTGTTCCCACAACATCCCCGCTAGCTTCTACCTGACTTTGGAGTGATGTGGGATTCTTGGATTTTTGACTGTTGCACTCAAGGCTAGCTCTAGAAATGTTCTGGAATGGCTAACCCAACACATTAGAGCCATTTCCTAAATCTCAGATTTGGGTACAGAAGAGGTAAAACAGTTATCTAAATATAAACATTATTTCAAAAGACAGGAACACAGACTTGCAAAGGAGGTAATATTCTCTTTCTTAAAGAAAAGGCTTCCTTTAAGTTTATAGCCTAAGAAAAGTATGTTTATAAATTACAAGATAAGACATCCGAACCATACAGGATTTAATGTATACTTGTCTAACTCCTGATAAAATGACTTACGTTTTTAAATAATGCTTCCTGATTTTCACTAATAAACACCTCTAGAAAATACTGGTTTACTTTGCTTTTTGATATCATAGGTGATTGGAAGGTGAATGAAAAACCAAAACCAAAACCACTGGTTATGCCCAGGCAGAAAATGCTTTGGGTATCTTGGGTAAAGGGTAGAGTAACTCAGTGATATAGGAGATTTAAAGCCAACGTTTCATTCTGTTGTCACTCAAACTAAGCTCATTTCAGCTGTTAGGCTGACATGACTTCTCATTGTAGAAAGCTGCCTGCCAATTCTCAGACAGACCACTGAGTAAATCTAGAGATAAGATAAGTGGAGTGGCAGTGTGCCTAAATGGTCTCAGGGGAGCAGCAGGTAAGGAAGTGTCTTGAGAGACAAGCACATAACAGACGAGGAAATGAACACCAAAGGGTCTCTCACAGAGGAGGGCAGCAAATGAGGACCTCCAAGACACAGAGTTCAGAGACTCCAGCAGAACCTCAGATGCTTAGAGACTGGGTTGTGGCTACGTACGTTCTAGGAATGGCCTGGTTATCTTACTTCTGGCCTCTGAATAGTTTTTCTTTTTAAAGCATAATAGTTACATTTAGTCCACTTGAAGGTCTAGATGTCTCATCTCTACAAAATAACATTATGTATTTCAAAAACGGTATAAATCTTTACCCAATTTGCAAGTTATTATCTCAGACATTTTAATCAGGAAGTTTTGGAAAGAACATCTTCAAGTGTTTTTGTTTAAGAGCATTTTACTCTACCTTTCACTCAAGACAAATGAAAAATGTCCACTAAGATGGGTCTCTGGTGTGTTTGAACTAGATAAAAATTGTTCAGTGGGGGCTGGGGATTTAGCTCAGTGGTAGAGCGCTTACCTAGGAAGCACAAGGCCCTGGGTTCGGTCCCCAGCTCCGAAAAAAAGAACCAAAAAAAAAAAAATTGTTCAGTGAAGGGATTACATCACAGCTTTAGTGGCTCGAGTGGAGGCAGCAGATACTGGGACTGGGGCTCTGGAGTAGAAGAGACTTGAAGCTATGGAGAAACCAGTAAGAGCCCAGTGAGCTGAGTGAAAAGAATGACTGGCCGGATAAAACATGGTTTGAAAACTGCCCCACATTAAGAAATAGGTTCCTTCCTTTCATGCCTCTTTAAATACTCCTTAACAGCCCTTGCTCAGGCCTGCTTCTAATAAGAGAGCAGAGTGAAGACTGCCATTAATTCAGATGGCAGTCCTAGAAAGGAACAGGACCCAGGATGGTTTTGATTTCTGAAATGAGGAGGGCCTTCAAAACACCAGAGGCTAGATTAGAATATCCCCGCAAAAGCTTTTAACTTGAAAGTTATCGCAATTCAGAAAGGCACATAATTAAAACCAAACTCTTTCTACCAAGTTTAAAATAAAGTCATGGCTCAGGAAAGCTGGGCCCAAGGGAAAGGAACAGAACAAGCCACATGTCCACTGCCAAGGTTGAATGCTTTAACTCATGTTCCTTTGGAGTCAGGGTCTGACCCCACAGTGATGGGAAAAAAAATCTTCTATTTACATTTCCCAAAGAAGGACTAAGCAGAAGGAACATTTTCTATCATGTTCTGTATTCTAGCTGAGCCAGGGGAAACAAATTGAGCTATTCTGGGATGCCCCAGAGAACCAACCTTCCATTTTAGAGCTCTCAGACTCAAGGCTGATGAGAACAAGCCAATAGAAGTGAGCCTTCAAGGACAGAACTTAAGACCAGATTTCAAAGCCCCTGAAAAACCTAATCATAACACACTCCCATGCACACACGCACCCTGCTAGAAACCATTATGGTTTTCTTACTATGTCTAGCAAAGATTAAAGTGTTCTAGCCTTGCATCTTCAGGGATGCCCTTCATTACTAAAATGGATAGGATTTCAAGGAAATTGAAACAAGGATGGTTGGTATACTGCTCTGTAGTGTTGGACTTGATCTTCCTAAGTCTGTATCCCTAGTAAAATAGTTAAGATCTTATACAATGTTAAATACACAGAGAAAAAGAACAGGTTTGTGTAGAGATGTGATCGTGGGGAAGGCCAGAGAGCCGTATTAGTTCTCCATACATGTGCATCAAAGCCACCAATTTCCTTGTCATCATCAGCTTCACCAGCATTAGTTTCTATTATCACCAAAACAATGATCATGAACTCGGAATCTCAAAACACGCATGACCTCAGTCTTACAGGTCACAGGGCTGCACTGCCTTTGTTCTCTGCCTTTGAGCTCATTCTTCAGGAGACTCCCAAGATCCTGCAACTCAGGCTGCAGGTCCCTGTGGCTTTCCTGCTTTCAGCTACTGGCCACTTGGGGTTTGTGGGGTTTCCATATCCCTTCTCGCTTAGCCCCTTCCCCCTCAGTCTGGCACTGGCGCCCGGGCCCTTCCCCCTCATCCCTTTGCTCTTCCTATCATCAGGTTCATGTGAATAGATCAGGCATGCCCACTTGGGCGAAAATCTGCCCAGCAGAAGGTCAACTGTGCACACAATGGTTTCATAACCATGGCAATCTATTATTTTCATAAATAATCCGAGAGCCATTTCTAACTTTTCTCCTTTAACAACAAAACACGGTCCAGTTAATAACATCCTAGAAGAAATATGGTCTCTCAGCTACAATGAAGAACCACATATATTTTGTATCCAAACAATTCTAAAAATACTGCCTTATGTTAGAAAAAGTGATCATCCACGTGAGTATGTGAGAGACAGTGGACTTCCAGACAAGAAGTTGACAACTATAAAATCACATAAGTCTTCATCATATTAAAATCCTCATCATTTTAAACTGCTTGTTTGCCTGTACCAACTACTACATATGGAAAAAAATAGCTAACTGAGAAAGTCACCCTCACCAATTAACGCTGTCTCTATTGTAGCTATTTCTCTCTTTATTTCCATTTATTACTGGATGGGGTAGACACTGGGTGGGTGGCATCAGTCCTTTCCTTCCACACTACGTGGGCAACAGTGGGCAGTGCATCACCACTGAGCCCTCTCTCAGACCCTATACTATAAATACTTGGGGGAAATGTCACATGCTGGATAATGCATCCACATTCACTTCTTCTTTGCTTGTTTACTGTGGAGGAATACATGTGAATATCCTATCATATAAACTTTATAACACTGCAGGCAGAAGGGAATCAAGTAGCAGTAGCTTGCATGTTTTACCAGACCTTAACATAAGACAACTGGGTTGGCAAGATGACCAAGTGTGTGAAGACTCTTGCTATCAAGTCATGTAAAGTGATTCTCCAGGACCCACACTGGGGAAGGAGAGAACTAACTCCTGCAAGTTGTTCTCTGACCACTCCCCCCAAATAAATATAACAAATAAAAATAAGTTTATTACATTATAGAAATACTCATCTTCTGGGGGCATTTATTAAGCTCCAAAAACATTAGGATTTTACAGTTCATAGTTTTCCTGAAGTTCCTGAAGAATGTCTGGATTATTTTGGAATTATAAAACGTACTTACCCTAGAAGGAATTATATGAATATCCCAAGTCCTCCATAAAATATTTGAAGCAAATGATTTTTTAAAAGAGAATTCTAAGGTCCTTAGGATATATGTGTGCCTTTATAAGGTCATGCATATTCTGTACCTCATCATCCTTGTGCTGTGTCATCCTATGGCTTGGATACACCAGTGTGCATGGCTATCTGAATGCATATTGTAATATTCAAAAACTGGGCTCGGTAAGACCTGACTGTTAATACTGCAGATAGTGATTCAGAAACTAAGGACAGAGCACTTGCCTAGCATGTGCTAAGCATCATCCTCACCACAGGAAAGGAGCCACACATTCTCGAGTGCCCAGCTCAGTCTCGAGTGCCCGAGTCCCAGTCTGCAGGCGTCCTGGTGGCTCTCAGAAGCTCTTCAGCAGTTCACACTTTTTCAGGGCGGTAAGCTTCCTGCCACCAAAGCCCAAGAGGAATGTTTTCTCACGTTTGATGTTTTGAGGCAGGGTCTCACTATGTAGCCCTGGTGGCTTCTAACTGTGGCAATCCACTTGCCTCCACCTCTTGATGCTTGGATTACTGACACTCAGCCATGTCTTTCTGTGCATGTGTGCACGTGTTGGGATGATCAGTCTGACACCGTGCTTGGCTGATACGGATCTCTCCTTCTCCTTCCCTCTCCCTCTCCCTCTCCCTCTCCTCCTCTCTCAACATAGTAAATGCTGTAGCTTATTGGATAGTAGTCATCTAAATTTTATTTGGACCAAGCTGCTAATGAAAACTTTTAAAAGGGCTTTCTAGATTTCGAGGTCCTCAGCAGATAAGCACTTCCCTACAAAGATTCCAGCCTGCTAACCTGACCCACGGTAACAGTAAACCAGTCAAAAGGAAACAATCCCCAAGCTTAAGTCACACGAGGTTTAACGTTATTTCTCATAACTTCGACATATCATGGACTTCCTCTCTTTTTAGCTTTTTCTTTTTGCCCCACAGATACCCCAATATCAACTCATCTACTTTGGAGCTGTAGATGCCCTGGCATGTTAAACAGAAATCATTTGAACTGCCCTGGGGAAACCCATGTTCAGCTCTCATTTCAGAAGGTACAGTTTCTCACACATAGCCTCTGACTTTTCAAAAACAGTCAAATTTTATACAGACAGCGGTTTTCATTAAGTACCTGTGTCTTGCCAGCCTCGCCAGGGATGTAGAGAATAAATATACGATTACAAAATCTAAGATACCACTTTGATCTTATAAGCAAGCCTATAGAAGACAGCAAGGTAAGAAATGAAACTGGTTTAATGCAATCGAGGGCCAGGTTATCTGGTTCCTATAGTAAACAAATAGGGAGAGACGCATACGGATTAGAGATCTTGGACAAGGCTTTACGTAGGACTTACAGATGTCCTAGCATCTGAAGCTGGTGGCTGTTAAACATGACACAATCATGTGTGACTGATGGGGAATCTGCCACAGGTTAGGGCTTTCCTAGAGCCACAGTTACTCCATAATGTTACTCTGCTCTGAAAGGTGATGCGCCAAGAGATTAAAGCAAAAAATAGAACTAAGAAACTATTATTCTATTTTTATTGTTCCACAGAGGAACGGAGTCTTCAAATGCACAGTTGTTTGGATTTAGGAGCTGAATGGTCTGTTAAAATGTAGGCCTCAGCAGAGGCAACACGGTAGCGGGCTTGGAGGCCGGGCTAGAAGGTCCTTCAGGTAAGACAACCCTCAGTAATTCACACTCTGCTATTTATAAACTTGTTATAACTTAATAGGCTCCAAGTTGCAATATTTGTTTAAAATTTATTTATAAAGCAAATTAATAGCACAAACAAAAGAATAAAATCACCTTTCTATAAGGACCTTTTTGAGTGCTAAAAGTGGTTTTAGAGTAACTATCTGTATAGAATTAACAGATACACTAGACATGATGTGGGGTCTTACTACCACAAAGCATGGCATATTCTTTTTCCTTAGGAGCCAATAGCTTTATTCAGAAGGGGTAAGTAGGAAGTGGGCTGGATCCACAAATAAAATGTTTTACTTGAGTGCTAAGGGATTTATTTGCTCTTAATTCTAATTTTAAACTTCCAATTTTAAAATGATATAAATTTGTCTCCTTTCCAATTATTCTGTAAATCTTCCCCCCTTTAAACGAGGTTCAATCACCCTCATCGTCTTTTTCAAACCAGGCCCAATAATATTGGCAATTACCTATGAGCTCTTTCTCCCAGGCACCTCGGTGTACTGGAGCAGCTGCACATCTTACGGTGAGGATAAAGGCTCTGGATCCTGACCTACTCAAAGCACTAGCTTCCCTGTGCTTCCATGCTGCCCTATTTGGTCCTTTGATCCTCCCAAAGCTTGATGACTGTTAGAGGGATTAAGAGCAATGAATCCCTCATCACTCAAGTGAAAGATCTTATTTGTGGATCCAGACCATTTCCTACTTACCCCTTCCAGCTCACAGCCTTATTTTTCCTTAAAGCAATACAAAGATTTTAAAGATTCACTTTCATTTACTTTATGATTTAACTTTGATCTAAAAATACTTAACTTTTCACCCAGACTTTGAAAACAACTATTTATATTTGGATGGCATCGTGTAACTGAAGAAGCTTGTTGGATGGAGGGCTGCGATGACACCCAGCTTCTGATAGCCAACGCCCAAGGCATAAAACGCCCACCAGGTACAGAACCAAAAGGGAGCTAAAAAAACAAAAAACCAAAAGGCTGATGAAGTCCAACTCCAGTCCTCTCCCCTTGGCCTTCTGAATACAACTAATTGTCAGCTAACTATGAGACCAAGAGAAAAACCAAGGCAAGCCAATGTGAATGGTCTGTAAACTTCTTCCAACTGTAAAAACACAATTCCAGGCTATGCAACTGTTACATATTGAAAATAAAACCAGGATTCAACTGCAGACTCAGTCACCTGCCTCTCAGCTGTGGATCCTTTGAGAACAGAAGCTCACTGCTGTGACAGAACCCTGACTCCAATGCTCCCAGGCACAGGAAGGAGACCGGGAGCCTGCTGCTATCTTACTGCACGCGGCTCCAGTCTCTGCTGCTGGTTGCCACTTCTGCTTAACATTTAGCCCTTTCTTTATGGGACCTTTATTCTGTAGACATGGTTACCTCTCATGGTTCTACTCATTACTGTCCATCTTTTTAGTCTGAAATTAGTTTATTATGTCTTGAGTTCTAGATCAACTCTAGGTTTAATATCTCTTAACTACAATGTGCAGGATTCAAAAGTATCAGATGTGTTCTCTCTCTGCAGATTTTGGGGCATTTGCATAAGAAATGTTGGAGATAGACCCTCAAACAGGAAACTCATTTGTTTCTCATGTACCTTGGGCATGCAGCATATAGATGATTTTCTACTATATTTTTAGTGCATCTCCATTTCTACTGCGACATGAAGTCAGAAATGGGACTTTCTTCTCGTGACATCATGCTGGCCCTCGAAGTGTTCAATTCTGGAGCCTTTCAAATTGTGGCTTAGGTATGCTGAACCTACCTTGTCTGGATGCCACTATCTGAATGTCCCAAAGAGCCTCTTAGCCGTGTTTCTTCCTCAAGTCTGCCAACTCAGTTTGTTCTCTTTTCTCTGTCCCTATCCTGTATCCATCCTGCTACTCTATCAGCCCTGGAGCTTTGTCACTCCATCATCTAAACAGCAGGATGCTTCCCTGTGTGCCTGAAGAATGTCTCAGATCTGCCACGTCTGACCTGAAAGCCTGCTATTAGGGGACAACTGACTGGACCATTTCCTGCTGCCCCTGCTTTTAGCTTCCAATGCTTATTTCTCCAATATGCAGTCTGGATCACAGCTCTACTTCAGACTGTCAATCCTCCGTCCACAGGACAATTCCCTAAATCCTCAGAGGAATGACTAAGAGCCACCCAGCATGAACCCTCATTTCTCTCTTTTTTAATACACAATCAACATGTATTTATTTAATATACATTGTAAGGGTTCAAGCAGACTTAATTAAAAAAATAAAACAAAACAACAGCACAGCTCAGAAATCAAAGGGAAAGGACGGGCAATTTAAGAAAAAAGACGACAAAAGAGAGAGCTGGAGAGCTTGTGTCAGGGCTCTTGGCTGGACGCCTGCTTTGACTAGGGCTCTTGTAGGTACTTAAATGCTGTGGGGTTTTTCCAGAGCTCTGCAGCATGTGTGTTCAAAAGGCTATTGATGTTGGGTTCTCCTAGCAGGCTCTGGATGGAGAGCAAGATGGTCCTGACAGTGCAGACCACTTATCCTTGAGGATGTCCAGGCAGATGTTGCCCTGGATGTCCATGCTGGGCTGTTAGCAGGGTCACCGTGGGTGTGTTGTAAGGGTAGCCACTGGGGAACTCTAGGGAGAGTTTATACCTCAGGTGTGCATATACGGTGCCCGCTGCTCTGTGGAGGGTCCCTACTCATTTGAACAGGTTGGTGGAAATCCCTTTGTCACCAGACATCATGAGGGCCATCAGCTCCTGCTGTGGTCTCTTGCCCACAGGGCCTTGGGCAGTGCCCCTGCAGGACTTGGCTCCTTTTTGAACCCAGGCTGGCAGCAGCTGGGTTGCAGTTTTGGTGGCACGGAGACAGGAGTGTGGAGACGAAAGGGCAACTTCTCATTTCTTATTATAAATATCATCTCTCATTCTAGCCACACTGACTAACTGCAGCTCTGAAGACAACGCTGTATTTCCTCAGGCCTTTTCCCTCTGCCTCTGCAGTGTGGGCCTTCTTTGTCATCTAGGTTCTATTCTGCATACACAAGGATAATACATTTTTTATGTGACTCAACTAAAACACTCTGAACCGATGTCCTTATTAGAAAATTTATCTCCCTATGATATGAACTTCATTTCTCAATTAGAAAATATGTCTTTCACTTATAAATTCCAGAATCCAAAATAGGGGTTACAACATAGCACCTGCTTATGAGATGCTAACTACGGAAGGATTACTAGTAGAGCAGATTGGCTGGCATGAGGCACAGTCTGTCATCCCCATTACTTGAGCTGAGGGAGGAGGATTGCCCATGAAATGAAGACTAGCCCACAGTGAGACCACATATCAAAACAGAGCATATGACCTCTTACCTGCTTCCCTGGAATCATGGGAAGTAGAATAGTAAGAGCAGGACACAGCCTTCAGAATGGAGCTGATGTCTTCAAAACTCCCAGTCTTTCTGGTCCACAAACCCTGGCTTCAGAAGCTACCTTATGTATGGATGGATTAACAGAACCAGTGTGTGTCTACTTAGAACCTGAGTAATGGTTTCCAAGGGGACTCTACTTCCATCCCTACAGACTCTACCTGTACTGCTCAGGAAAATTCCCTGGACTGAAGAATTGTAGTTTACTGACTTTTCTTGAAAAAAAAAAAAAAAGGATAGTGGCTTTAATTAGGCAGAAAAAAATGGCTAACAGATTGCATCCTAATTACCCAGAAAAATGTTTCTTTCTCATTCCATGATAATGAATTATAAAGTGGAGTTTAATGAAGAAAAACAAAAAGGATTCTAGACTGTGATGCCTCAGATGTAGAATCCTAGGTGAAGAGCACGGAATGCTACTCTATAAAAGTTTGTGGTGTTGGCCAGAGGCATCCACAGCACCTCCCACGGCTGATCAATGACCCGGGCTGGAGAGGGAGTGCCCTAGTCCTGAAGACCAGAGATCCTAATAAATGAGCTCTCATGAAAGCTGCACTCTTTTACCACTCGATTCATCTAATGAATTGATTAGGGCGTACATTACTAGTTTGTATGGAGATATTTCTGTAAACTCTTTCCATTAAGATGTTAGACCTAAAGCAGCCCAGACTTAACACTAATGACCTCGAGTTATAAGTACAGGTCAAATCCTTGCACCACAAACAAGCAATTAACGCACGACTGCCTCCCAAGATTCCTAGGATTCAGATGTCCAGATGCTGATTCACCTCAAGATGTAGTCAGCACAGGTGTCATCAAACGAGCACTGCACTTTGGGTTCTACTAGCATGCATACACAGATGTGCGGGTGCACATACACACATGCACACACATACATATATGTTCTATATTCTCTCACACACATGCACATATATGTTCTATATTTATATTTGTTCTCTCTCTCTCATTCTCTTACACATGCACACACATGCACATATATGTTCTATATTTATATTTGTTCTCTCTCTCTCTCTCTCTCTCTCACACACACACACACACACACACACACACACACACACACGCACAACTTCTTTTTTGAGGTACAATCCTGTTATATAGCTCAGGCAGACTGGCTTTAATCTCGTGATTCTTCTGCCTCAGCCTCCTGAGAGCTATTCTCAGGAGTACGTCACACTATATTAAAGGGGCACATTTTAACAAGCAAATAGTACTCTGATAGTAAATATATGTGGTTCCAATTTTTTTACTTTTTTCTTTTTAAGTTTTGGTAACACTGGGATCTGACATAGGACCGTGCACGGTGCACATTCTAGGCTCCATGACTAAGGTTCCTTAGGCCTGGCTCTTTCTTAAACTTCTTATTTTGAGACATGGTCTCACTAAGTTGCCCAGGCAATCCTTAAACCTGTTGTTCTCCTGCTTCCTCTGCCTCCCGAGCAGCTGGGATCACGTGCAGGTAGGTCTGGCTTAGAATTTAATGCTGGAAAAGCTGCTCTGAAAAGAAGCCTTAAAGGCAACTATATGAATCACGCATCCCATGTTCCAGCTGCTTCACGGTAAGAGAGGAGAGTTTCTACTACAAAGAGACACCGTTCTGCTTTTCCAGGGTAACAAATCAGATGACAGAGCAATAGCTCATAGAGACGTTAGACCATAAAGCAACCCAGATCAAATATTTCAGATACAATTTTAGATACAGGATATGCTGAACTATGAGATACCAAAGAACCCGTTCAGGAAACCACTTCATTAACCACAGAAGGCTCAACCAGCAGTGCCACCAACATACCACAGCCACTCTCAGTGAGGGCTGGAGGGATGCAGGAGGGTAAAGAGGAACAGAGGAACACTTTTACCGAAGAGAGAGAAAGGCTGATGGGATGGTTTATTTTGGAGGATACACGGTTTTACATGTTGATGAAGCTAGCTTTGAACTCAATTAGCCAACGCTAGGCTCAAATTTGTGATCTTAACGTTAACGTTTTTGTCTCAGCCTCCTGAGAGCTAGGCATATGGCACCACCACACCAGGCAACAGGTATTTTTTTTTTATTTTACATGTAAGCATGTTTTGCCTGCATGTATGTATGCAGATCATGTGCTTGCCTGGTACTCATGGAAGTTACTGGGGTCTCTGGAATTGGGGTTATGGATTGTGAGTGAGTCAGCATGTGGTCTGCTGGAAATCAATTGGTCCAATATAAGAATAGCAAGTGCTCTTAATCGGGGAGCTCTCTCTCCAGCTTTTAAGGGAGTGCTTTTTAAAACAATGTTTAAGGATATAATTTATGCTCAGATACTATTAAAAAATATGAATGAGCAAGGAAACACCTATCTTGACTGTATTTGAGGACATGTATTTTCTTTTGCATATGAGGGATATTTCACTGGGGAGAAAGCCACACACTATTCAGGCGGGCCCGAGTGTTTTGTTGTTGGTGCTGGTGGTTGGTTTTGTTTATTTGTTTGTTTGTTTTACATTTATTGACTTATTTTGTGTCAGCACATGTGTTTGTGCAGAAGTCAGAGGACAACTTGAGGGGGGTTTTCCTCTTCTTCCATCATTTCCTGGGGATCAAACTCAGGTCACCAGGCTTAGTGGGAAGTGCCTTAACCTACTAAGCCATCTTGTTGGCCTGGATTAGACTTTCTTACTATTAAAAAGGTCACAGGCTTACTAAGTACGGAAATCCGGCATTAGGCAATTCAGAAAGCATCAGATACTGCCAAGAGTTCAAAAGAAAAGGTATGTGATAAAATAGTTTCTGGTTTTGCACTCAACAAAAATCATCCTATCTTTGTTTTTACAAGTTAAAAATAATACCTATTCAGCTAGTTTCAATTTACCCATAGGGCTTCTTGGACGTTTGTTGAAGAAGAAAATGTCCAAGATATTCTGTATGTAAACAGCCATCATTTAAGAATTCTCTGGTGCAAGGCCCTGGGTTCGGTTCCCAGCTCCGAAAAAAAGAATTCTCTGAAGACATTCTCCTTGTATGGAGCATTTATATTTAGCTCCTTTAACACCACTAGAATAATAATAAAATTTTAAATACCTGTTCAAAAATTCAGTCCTGTTTTGAAGAATGTTAGGCCAATCAGGGGCTGTACTTTCTCAATGCTTGCAATCTCCATTTGGGGGAAGGGGCAAGACTTCAAGATAGAGTAATTGGCCATGTCTTTATCGTAAAGGCCTAATCATTTTCTTTAAGAGAAATCTAAGGCCTACAAGGTCTCGAGATCTGTGGTGTTTCTGGCTCCAGAGGGCATGACTGGAATTTAAGAACCAGTCACAAGAGAGTCAATTATGGCCTGTCAGTTGCCTCCCGTGGTCAAAGACACAGCATTCTTCTTCCCTACAATTTCAATTTCCCATGCCCCTACAGCTACCGAGGTTTAACTATTATTTTGGCCCATAGCAGACCCTTAAACTTGACCTTCAAGTCTACCTGTTTGCATTCCAGTGTTGTTGATAAGGATTTTTAAAGTACAGCTTAAAACTCTGCTGCTCTCTCCTCTAGCCCAGCAAGATGCCCAAAGGAAAGAAGGCCAAGGGGAAGTGGGTGACCCCGGCCACTGCAGCCCCAGCCACTGCAACCCCGGCCCCTAGTCATCGTCAAGAAACAGAAGGCCAAAAATGTGGTTGCTCCTTTGTTTGAGAAAAGGCCCAAGAAATTTGGCATTGGGTGACTCAGCTGCTTAAGCTCGCCCACAAGTGCAGGCCAGAGACAAAGCAGGATAAGAAGCACAGGCTACTGGTCCATGCTGAGAAGAAAGCTGCTGGCAAAGGGGACGCCCCAACTAAGAGACCACCTGTCCTCCGAGCAGGGGTCAGTACAGTCACCACCTTGGTGGAGAACAAGAAGGCTCAGCTGGTGGTGACTGCCCACGATGTAGACCCCATTAAGCTGGTGGTTTTCCTGCTGCCCTGTGTCGAAGGATGGGGTGCCCTACTGCATCATCAAGGGAAAGGCCAGGCTGGGGCACCTGGTCCACAGGAAGACATGCACCACTGTTGCCTTCACACAGGTTAACTCGGAAGACAAGGGTGCTCTGGCTAAGCTGGTGGAAGCTATTAGGACCAATTATAATGACAGATATGACGAGATCCACTGCCACTGGGGAGGCAACGTCCTGGGTCCTAAGTCACTGCCAAGCTGGAAAAGGCAAAGGCTAAAGAACTCGCCACTAAACTGGGTTAAATGCACACCATGTTTTCTGTACATAAATATAATGACAAAATTATCTTAAAAAACAAAAAACAAAAAACCCCAACTCTGCTGCTTACTATCCAAGTGATGCTAGGCAAGCCATGTCACTCTTATGTGATCCACTTAGCCCCCAGCGTGCAGGGCAGCAGAGGACCAACCTGTTACAAGTAGGCATCAAAAGAAACATGAGTACAAAACCACAATAAATGCATTGATAAGGCATATCCAAAACACAGGTACACCCAATCTTTTAACCAGGTGCCCTGATTAGTCAAACATGAGCGTACATCAAGAGACAAATGAAATCTCATGAGAAGATTCCTACCTTGGTGACTAGTCCTAAGTGTCAACAGCCTCCAAACAAAGATATAATGGAGCCCTAGTGCCCTATGAAAAACAACATTCTCGACAGGATGGCTCACACCATCTGGTCACTGGGTATAGTAGACTGATGCTAGTGTGGGAATCTATAGCACTGACCAGCCACTAAAACTTGGAGACGGGCTCTTATTAAACCTACCCATGTTTTGCTTTCCTGTGATCTAAACCCTCACATTTTCTCGCACTGTGTCCTCTGTCTAAGGCAAGAGTGGGAGGTAGGAGAATGCCTCCACGGAAAGGGTGGAGGCAGGAAGAAGAAGACCAAACTGCCAATGAAAGAAGGAAAAAAGAAAGAGGAGGGCAGTACTAACTAGGAACTTGCTGAGTGATCACAGGTACGGCCTATGCCCGGGAGCTGTGTGTGAGAGGACTGAGCATTAACCAGGGGCTCTTCACATACAAAAGTGCCATGGAGTATGGGGGTGGGCAGTAAGAGGAAGCATTAACCAAGGTAATGGTACTGTGGACATCAACTAGGGGCTCCCAAAAAGCATCCATTGGCTCCTGCCAAAAGGGCCTGAAGCCCTGTGGTAAAGGGAGGTAGTGTCTCTTTACACAAGGGGAAGAAACATTCTAGGAGCTCAGAAAACACTGCACACCACAGCCTCCCTTGGTTCTCTCACAAAAGGAAACCTGAACAAAGCAGTTTCACATAAAAAAAAACATCTTTTTTTTTTTTTTTTTTTTTAGTACTCTAGTAAGTAAATATCTCTGGTTGGAGTCCCAGACCAATATGCTGCATTCCAAATTCTATTACATGATAACGTACACTTGGAGACACTGAAAACGAAAAATAAAACAGTAAAAAAAAGAAGCTGCTGGGGTTTCCTGCAGAATTTTCCCCACAGCTCTCCAAATAAGGGAGCCCAACTGCCCTCTTCTTACGCTGTGTGTACGCTACACCACAGTCTAGCTCCTAAGAGGGAGCTGCTCCTCGCCCACTACCTAATATGCCCATCAGGGCTTCTCGCTGCTCAGCTAGTAGCACTTCTTGCTTTTGCCAGCTTTTGACCAAGGAGGACACTAAATTAGGCACCAATGTCTCTATGTTTAAACATTCAGCAGAGACAGTCACCAGAGGCAATGGAGAAAGTCTCAAGTGGCCTTGCCTAGGATGTCACCTTAACCTCGCTGGCTGTCAAAGGTCGGAGTTATTTCTTTGGCTTTTAAGCAAGAAGTTTCCTGATGGCACCTGGGAGGAAGGTTGAATGTATCCACAAGGCTTACTTCATTCTGACTTTCTGCCACTTACAGAGACATAAACAGGCAAAGGCACACGCTATTGTATGCATACACATATGAATATGCATGTAGGACTTGCAAAGATGGAAATCTGTTTTACACAGCTTCATGCCATTCGGGAACTTTTTCTCTTGAAATAGTACTGATTCATAAAACACAGGAAAAACAGCAACTGACTATGGACAAACAAAAAAAGCAAACAAGCAAACCCTTAAGAAAATCTCCATAAGACACTGCGATAAAACCCTGGACTCTGCTAGGCATGGTGGCATACGCCTCTATTCCCAGTGCCTGGCAAGCTGAGGCAGGTGGAGCCCTTTCAGTTTGACGAGGCCAGTCTGTTCCACATATCGAGCTCTAGACCAACCAAGGCTACCTAGTGAGACCCTGTCTCAAAAAACAAAAACAACAACAACAACAAAGACAAAAAAACCCCAAACACAAAAACCAGAAACAAACAAACAAAAAAAACCCCACAAAAACCAGAAACAAACAAACAAAAAAACCCACAAAATCAGAAACAAACAAAAGAAAACTGAAAAACACAGCCCACCAACCAAAAAAATAAAACAAAATGAAAAAACTAAACAACAGATCACACAAAACAAAAAGCTCTCCAGAATCTTACTACCAAGCATTTACAACAGATCAAAAGCTAAAAGGCAGAAACCGTAGCTTGAGTTATTTAAGTCTGCTTTTACTTAAGACAGTATCGAGTACCTCGAGTCACAACCCCCTTAGGAGAGCTGGCTGGGGCTTTTCTTGCAATCTCACTCTTTATTAATTCTCCAGACTCTGAAATGCCCCGTTTTCTCAGCCTCAGCCTGCAAGTTACATGTAAACACACTTCCCACCTTTGACATGCTATGATCAGACATAAATAAAAAAAGGCTTACTCGGAGTGTCTTGGCAGTCGGGGAGGGAGATGCTGGGGGCGAATCAGACTGAGATTTCCTATTCCGTGTGAATTCCTTACTTCGTGTATATAAAGAGGACATGGTTCCCGGGGTTGGAGACAGACACCCAGCCTCTGGATTCTTCACACAAAGCTGGGATCTGTCCCTGCAGACAACTTTTACAGAATTCCTCCTTGAGCTGATATAAGATGACTTTAGAGAGAACTAAATAAAGGTGAAAAGCTGCCTTGCGAATCACTGTCTTGAGCTCTGAGCCAGGCAGTCCACAGTTACAGCGTGAGTGCTGTGTCCCATCAGCGATCCATGTACTTCAGTCACAAGCATGGGCAGTAGGAGGCGTGTGCCAAACGCCACCTTTCATGCCTAGACCGAATCCATGATCCTGCTCAGGCTGGTTTGGGAATAAGACCTGAATCTGGGCTCCCGACGACTCCTGAGTGAATTCCAGAGGAATGGCGGTCCTGGCTCCTGCTGCAGATGAGTCTGGGGACAAGTACTGTCCCTTTATCCAGAAGGAAGAAACACACGTCCTGGGGACTCACTCAGTCTCATTCCACTGGGCTGTCAGGGTCTGAACTGCTGTGCTAAGCTCAGGTTAAACGACTAAAACACAGAGAAGGAACTAAGTGTTTGTGGGAAGGAAGCAGTCTGAGGAAGTGAAGCTTTCCTAAGTTCTTCCAGACGAGCTGCCTTTGCTCTAAACACTCAGAGTCATACGCACATCTTTCCCCTCCCTCTTCTATTTTCTGACATTCCAAATCCCCATTCGCTCAGCGAGGAATGCTGGAGAGTAGCCAAGGGCAAGGATTCACTTTCAACCCAGAACTTGGTTGCCACTTGTAGAAGGAAAAGAAAGCCGCTAGCTTCTAGGAATGGAGGCTGCGGGCACGCCTAGGGCAGCCCCACAGTAGATACTACCCCAGAGCAGACAGCAGTTGCCAAGGCTGATCTCTGTAAACCCCTCTTTTGCTCAAGAGAATGGTGATTTTCAGCTCTCATATCTCTCAAGTAACAGGCCCAGACAGAAATATGAAAGTACCTTCAAGCCTTTTATGTGAAGTTTTAAAGCCTTGTCATTCTTGCGCTGCAAGAAAGGCCAGCTTGAAACTCTGGGCACTGCAGGGTAAGCTCTGTAGACCAGAGATCTTACTGGCTAAGTCTCTATTAGAAAATGTGTCAGAGCTTCATGGGACGCCCCACTCAGGAAGGAGTAAGATTTGAAAGCGGCATAAAGGTGACGGGAAACAATGACTGATAGATGACAGCAGCACAGAGAAAATTAAGAGTTAACAAGAAAGGAATTTCTTTGCTGGGCGTTGAAGGAGCTTGCACTTGGCCTTGAAGAAACATCTCGTTTAATCTCTTGCTCTCTTGTCATGGCTGCACTGTCTGGCATTTCTAGGCCAAACGCTTTTGAAGCCAATGGGTTTATCCTCAGAGTAACAACTCACTTCGCTCCAGCCTCATGGAAACTCTATCCTACTCTCCCCTTTCCACATGGAATTTATACTTTCCCCCCCTTAACTCTTCCAACTAATGACTTGCTTGCCTTGGTTGTTTTGATATCGCTTTTATTCCAAACACTAATTTTGTGAAGTTAAATAAGCAGAAGTGATCATCTACTCGGGGTGGGGGTCAGTTTAATGAATGCAGTTGAAAAGGATTTACAAAGAAGTCTTGTAAAGAAAGAAAGTCTTTCAGTGTGAAAACAGTTCCATAAGACTAGCTAATCCTACAATATGCTGGAATTATAGTTTCCGTCTAAAATGCCAATTATTGTGAGAATTCTTATCTATGAATTTTTCTTGTATTTATTTTGTCTGTGTCTGATGTGGTACACATGTACCATGGTGTGTGTGTGTGTATGTGTGTGTGTGTGTGTGTGTGTGTGTGTGTGTGTGTGTGTGTGTGTGTGTGTGTGTGTGTGTGTGTGTGTGTGTGTGTGTGTGTGTGTGTGTGTGTACATGTAAGTCAGAAGACAACTTGAAGGAGCTGCTTTTTTTTCCTTCACCATTTGGTTTCCAGGGATTGAATCAGGCTGTCAAGTTTTGAATGAGATCCTTCACCCACTGAGCTATTTTACTGATCCCTGATCTGTAAACTTTAAAATATGGATATATCTTACATAGTTAACTGTGTCATTATGTTGGATGAGTATTATCATGGTTACCCTATTCTTTGACATGACAGAAAAACCAGCCCTCAGCAGTCTCAGTTTCTGGACCTGTTTCTCTAAAGTTTATAGTAACTCCACTTCCCAGCAATTAGAGAGATCATAAACCCCCTTTATTCTTTTCACCAAGACAAGGTTTCTCTGTGGTAGACCAAGCTGAGCTCGAACTCAGACATCTACCTGCTTCTGCCTCCTGAGTGCTGGGATTAAAGGCACGTGCTACCACCACCCAGCAAACTCCATTACTCTTAAATGGCCATTCTGCCCCTTCTCATTTATATCATATATCTATTTAAGGAAGTCCTAACAGTGACAAATTCCTTTATATCAGAGAGTTTTTGTATATCCTATGTCCCTGTCTCGCCCCAACCGACTTGGCCAACATTGTACAGTCAGCTAGAAGAGAGCAGAGCCCCCCCACCCCCCGGGGATAAGCTCTTGCCAACTCAGCTGAACACAAGCTGATGTGAAAAGACCACCTGCCAATCAAGGCCACCAGGAAGCCAGGGCCTTACTGATGATTTAGAGGATCCATGACACTCATAGAACACACTGGATCTGGGCCTGAGAGAACTTCTCCAGAAAGCTGAATCTAAATTCTTTGTTTACTTGGTTTGTATATATATTTCATTTTTGCCAAAACATGTATTGTTCCTTTAAGATTCAAAAAACATTAATTCCCCCGAAAGTGAAAGCATCTTTGATATCCAGTGAAAAGAGCTGAAAGGAAATGGACTTGGCTGCAGTTATACGGAGAACCTAGTTTTCAGCCTTTGTAGTGTTACCTCTAAAGTATGGATTCAGAGTCAAACAACGGGCCTTTGTCTCTGCACTGGCCCAGGTTAAATTTTAAAGTCCTAGCTAAGGACATTCTTGGTATCTGTT
Organism: Rattus rattus; assembly: GCF_011064425.1. NCBI lineage: Eukaryota > Metazoa > Chordata > Mammalia > Rodentia > Muridae > Rattus > Rattus rattus. Next base: position 899,515 of record NC_046163.1, on the reverse strand, counting down.
TGGTTTCAGACCCCAGGCCAAGTGTCTGAGGTGCATAATTTACATAGCAAAGCAGACCAGGCCTCCAGGTTCTCCCAGCATCCCTCAGTCCCTACCTGGTATATCCTGCCCCCAACCCTGAACTTTCCAGCCTAGGAGCTGGGCTACCCTTCTCCCAGAGGCTCTTTCCTATACAAGCTAGACATTTCTTTCTCACTCTCGCTCTTGCTCTTGCTCTCGCTCGTGCTCGAGATCTCGCTCTCTCTCTCTGTCTCTCTCTCCCCCTCTCCCTCCCCCTCCCCCGTGTAAGCACACCCCTTCCTTTCTCCCTCCCTTCTCTACACAGCCCTCCCCTTCTCCATGGAGACTTCTTTGGCCTTGGTCCTTGGGACCAATGAACTTGCCCACCCAAGAGCAGCTTCCCAATAAACCTGCCTTCAATATAACCTAATCTGGCATAAATTGGCTCACTTCACTGGCAGTGGAGAAATGACCTATCAGAGCTGGTGACATAACCATACCTTTTTTTTCTCTTTCTTTTTGTCTAAAAAGACAATCAGCCCGATGGGATATCTGAGATTAAGAGCTGCCCACCTGGCTCCTCTCTGCCTCCCCAGGCAGGAATTCTTCAGTTGATAACTGAAGCTATTCTTTCTCAGAGTGGATCAGTAACCAAAGAGCCTCCTTAAGAAAATCCAGAAACAGACTCCCAATGAGCTGAGCTCTGCAGAAGACATTTGCTTAAAAAATAACTTAATTCAGAGAGGTAGGACAAAATGACAGGCTCGATTGTTTTATTTCTTCTAGGTAAGATAAAGGGAAGGGATTGGCAGGTATAAATAAATTAATAAATGCAATAGTCTCTAACCATAAGAACAAGCAACTAACGGGTGTGTGTTTAAGTTGACATATACCAAAGATGTGACCATGAAGGAAGACCCTTACTTATAGAGGCATCCTGATCAGAACTCCCATTGATTCAACACTGCCAAAACCCACAGGAAAAATTAACAGGTCAGGCCTTTTCTTGTTTTTTTTTCTTCCTTATTATTCAAATCAAGAAAATGAAATGCCATAGTTTACAAGTGACATTTGAAAACTGCTTTTCGGTGATGACCTCCATCAGCGACTGTGTTCCCACTGCGATGGCTATTTTTAGGAGTAAACTTGACACAGTCTAGAATCACCTATGAAGAAAGCTTCAATAAGGCCATCTGCCAGAGCGCAGGGGCGTGCAGGCATGCGCAGTGGTGTGCAGGCATGCCTGTGAGAGACTGCCTTGACGGTGAGTGGTGAGGGAAGACCCAGCCTCAGGTGAGCCGCACCATTCCTAGTTGGGCCTGGGCTGTTGGAGAGAGTGAGCTGTGCACTAGCAAGTGCATGCATTCGGTTCCCTCTGTTCGTAACTGTGGATGCCATGTGACTACAGGTTTCAAGTTCCTGTCACCTTCATTTCTCCGCTATGATGAAACGTAACCTGGAGCTTTTTCCTAAGTGGCTTTGTCTCCGGGTGTTTTATCAAAGCAGGAGAAAAGGCACCCATCATGCTGTGCCACATGCCAGAGAGCATGTGGGCTTTACAGTCAGTCATATGCCCTGGGAGCTAAACCTGTGCTCAACTACCTGACATGGTTGGCTTCTTTAACCTCAGTGAGTTTTATTTGGGTCACTTCCAACACAATGAAATATAATGTGCAGTTATATGGTTTAGGGTTAATATAGAGAAAATTAACTAAATCATATCCAACATGACCATACTTAATACAAGGTAGTTACCACAAAAAGTGCTTGGTGATACCCATATGGGTTTATAAAATTCTACATAAAAATCAGAGGGAGGCAAAAGCCTAAACATTAGCTTTCGTGTTTTACGCTGTTTTTCTTTCTTAAAGAATGACTTCATTTTTAAGTATGTGTATGTGCACATGACCACACAAGTGCAGGTACGTAAGGAGGCCGGAGGTGTCAGAGTCCCTGGAGTTGGAGTTCCTGGTTACAACTGCCTATGTGAGTGCTGGAATTGAACTCAGGTCCTCTGGAAGAGCAGTGCACTTTCTTCACTGCTGAGTCCTTCTCCAGCTCCTGCCTCTGCTTTTCTTAAAGCCACATAAAGACTGCTACTAGAGTGATAACAGAATCTCCTCAAGGACTTAAGGAAGAACTTCTTCCTCTGCCCACCTTGTTCCTTGTCCTACTTCCTGGAAGGTAGAGCCCGGAATAAAGGGGTGATATGGTAATGAAGCCACAGCCTGGTATAGTTAGGGGGCTGCGCTTACCTAAGGATGCTGAACAAAATGTAAATGTACTAAAGATAACAGGCAATAGGCTTTTATTGTTTTTTAAAAAAGATATAAATATGAAAGCCGGAAGACTTGTCTGTATCTTTAAACAGAAGTGAAAATGGTGATACAGTTCATGGTTTTCAGTCAGACGGTTAAATGGAAATGTGTGCATGTATATATTCCCTTGCCTTTTCTTACTCAGAGGCCTGGGAAGAGAACACCCCAGTAATATTTGGAGACCAGCAGCTGAATCCTGCTGCTGAATGCTACTCTTAACTGAAAGGAACAGCTAGAGTGGACGACTGAGTAAATTTTACAAGACCACAAGTATTCCTTTACAATCACTTGTTAACCACTGAAGAGTGAAAGGAGCTCCTCCACAGACACTCTGGGCACATAGCATCTTAATCTACAGTCAACAGGACAGTGTGACAAGACAACATATAGTCATTCCTGTGACATCATGACACCATGGTGCCAAAAGGGTAGACTGCTCCACTTACACTGAATCACTGGATACCCCCCAACCAAGGAGTATGGAAGACTGGGCTCTTATCTCAAACGTCAATGTAGAGTCAAGGAGGGACTGACTAGAGAGTAAAACCTTGGTGGGTTTATGACTCAGGTCTGGGTCCTTTATTAGAAGTGACATTGTTGTGACAATTGGTGAGACCTAAACTTGGTCACTGAGTGAAGGCATAAAGGGTTCTTTGTCCTACTCTTAAGTATTATGTGGTTTAAAATTGTTTCAAAATGAAACAAAACAGTCTGGTTCTCACATCTTACTGGGGTGTAAAGAGGACAAATGATGCCCTACCTCCAGAGAATGCTTGAGAAACAGCTTCTCACTTCAGAGGACTCTAGGATTTCACAGAACAGGGGTTGTCAAAGCAACTATTTGGGGGTACAATGGCTATAATTTGAGACTCATTAATAGGTCATAAATCAAGTTATTGGTTCACAGCCAGATCAATAAAAAGTGAAGCAGACGAGTAAATTATACTGTGTTACACAGCAGGGTTATCTTTCTTGAAACTGTTGTCTCGGTGGCACAGGATACATCTATAAATGTACACAATATGTGTTGGTTGCAGTTATACAAAGGTTTGAAGGTGATGGTGTGAAGACATGGATATAACCAAAAGATTAGTACAAGTCTTTTGGTGAAGAAAAGAGCTGAACAGTTTTTAGTCAGGCATAAGGCAAGGACAGCCATCCAATTTCTGAGCTATTAAACTGGCAACGGGTATGTGCTTGAAGTGAAACTGATCCAATATTACATTTCATCAGTTAAGTTTGAAAACACTATAGTCACTACTCACAAACCCAAATGTGGAATTTGACAAATACAAATTTATAAGGTAGGAGAAATGATATGGTGGCCAGTGTCAGACCGTTCTCCACACAAACATGGAGGTTCAAATGCATCCTGCTGTTCCTTATGTGGTATATGCCATGAAGAGTCCTTGAATGTCACTAAAAGTTTTTTGAGGCAGAGTCTGACCTTGTATCCCTGACTGGCCTCAAACTCAGAGATTTGCCTCCTCAGAGTCCTGGGATTAAAGGTGTCTGCCCCCAGTCCTGCCTTGCTGCTCCATTGTTTTAACCAGAGGAACTTGTACCTACCGTCATACCAAGGAAAGAATGTTGGGAATTATCACAGAACTTCCCCACCCCACCAAGCTGGCAATGAGAATCAAGTGTGGTTATCATATGAAGGGAGGGGCAGGAGCAGTTGCCTCTGTCTAGTTCTCAAGCTTCAATTAGGGAGAGGAAAGGAAGAGTTTAGGAAGTATATAGACTTAAAAAGAGAAGAAAGAGGGCAGGGAGATGGTTCAGCAGTTAAAATCTTAGCTGTACAAGCCTGAGGACCTAAGCTCAACTCTAAAAGCCAGGTATAGTGGCCATCTGCAATCCTAGCAACATCACTGTAAATGGAACCTGGTGGACACAGGGCTGCCAGGAAGCAGGGGCCAGCTACACCACACCACCACATTTACACTTACACACCACACACACACACGGAAGGGGGGAGAGAGAGAGAGGAGAGAGAGAGAGAGAGAGAGAGAGAGAGAGAGAGAGAGAGAGAGAGAGAGAGCGCTCTTTACGGACAGAAAAGGAGAACAGGACTATTCTGTAGTGCCCCTGTGACAGTCCTATCCTTTCTGGTAATTTCAGGATTGATCCTGAGTTAGTGCTTGTGGCAGTAAGTATTAGATGACTTTAGTGAGAAACCAGGTCTAGTCCTAGACTCTTCTGAAGAATCTTCAAAACAGAAACTTAGGCATCTAAAAGTATGACTTCTATTCTTCTATTTTTGATACAGTGACAAAATTTAATTTGATACAGCAAAACTATGGGAAAGTCCCCTAGGAAAGGTGAGCACAGCTTCCAGACTCCAAAGGTCTTCAAGGCCCAAAGGGGACCCCCCAACGGTTCACTAGACATTACCTCATCTGTCAAGAATTTCTTGGCTGCTTCCTGCAAATCAACTTTTAAGTAGCTTAGTTCGTAATAAACTGAGTTGCTATAATATGGGCATTTTACCTCAGAGTTAGGGAAGTACTGAGGAGACAAATATTACCAGCCAAGAATTATAGTTTAAATAGTTTACTCTCTCTTTGGAGCTAAGAGTCAAACACAGAACAATCCTTTTGGGGCCTGTTTATGAATTTAAGAGTCAGTGAATAGATTTTTATTTTTCATTGTCAACAGATACTTTTCCTTCATTAATCCATTCAACAACCATTAAAGTGCCTATTCTGTGCAAAGTGCTATTAGGGAAATATAAAGTTCTTTATAATATGATTCCTATCTTCAAAGAAATCACAGGAAATCTTAAGATTTATATAACTATAACAGAATCTCCTAACTGCTTAAAAAAAAACCCAACCTCTAGTCTTCTACACACACACACACACACACACACACTTAAATTATGTGTCTGTGTGGGCTATGTGTACTTGGTTCCCACAGAGGCCAGAGGACAGCAGCCGACTCTGTGCAGCTGGAGTTTCAAGAGGCTGGGAATTAGACTGGGTCCTACAGTCCTTTTAATTGCTGAGTCATCTCTCCAGGCCCGTCTATCATTTCTGACTTCATACTAAAGCAAATGATATGTTCTTTGTTGTTGTTTGGTTTGGTTTAAGTGCTGGGGCTTGAACCCAGGGCCCTGTACATGCTTTGCAAGTACTCAGATTCTGAATGGCATTCCCAAGTGCAATTGAGCTGCTTTTAAAATTCTTCTGATGGTCCGGAGGAGGCAGATCGGAAGCTCATCAGTGTCTGGAAGAGCTGCACTCACTGGGCTGTGCATTTACCCTGGTAGTTTATGGGAAGGGAAAGGCTCTCCCTCTCCGTTCTCCCATTTTACAGATTTATTTTCGTTATGAGTACTTTGCTTACATGTATGTACATGTACCGCACATGTGTCTCACACCCATGGAGGTCAGAAGAGTGTTGAATTCCTTGGAAATGGAGTTACACATAGTTGTGAGCTATCAGTGGGTGCTGGGAACAGAACCCCAGTCCTCTGCAAGAGCAGCCAGTGCTCTTACTGACTGAACCATCTCGCGCTGTAATGTTCTCCCATTTTAATGCCCGGCTTTGGCATAAGTGCCATGAAGACCCTGCTCTTTGGCAGAGGTTGGAGGGTTACGATGACAGCACAGTTAATGATGACTCCAGAGTGAGGAGAACACAGTAGGGATTCCACCACAGACCTTTAATATGAATCCTGCTAGGATGGAAGAGGGGGCCTGGCCTTCAGTACACATGCACACACATGCACACACATGCATACACATGCACACACATGCACACACATGCATACACATGCATGGAAGTGTAGAACAGAGGGAACCAGGTAATTCTTTCAGTTCAAAAGAGGGCTTTTGATTGTGTTCTTTTAGAAAAGGCAATAAAAGTTAAATCAGGATTAGAAAAACATCCACTGCAAAGCTTATGCACATTCTGTTGGGCTGTTGGTTACAAGGGGGAGGAGGCAGTGTCATTTTAAAGTACAAGGCAGCAATTGAGAAAAAAAGGAAACAGGACCTACAAACTGCCCAGTTGGAGCTTATAAATCTTTACCTCTTGTATGCATGTACACATATTTATGTTCACATATGCATGGGGTGTGTGTATGCGTACAGATGTGTGTGGGTGTGGTAGACTCTCGTGTTCACATGAGTGTGCATGGGTGTGTATAGATGTGTGTGGATGTGGTGGACTCTCATGTTCATATGTATGTGAGGGTGTGAATAGATGTGTGTTGATGTGCTGGACCCAAGACTCATGTTGGATTCTTCCTTGATCACTTTCCACTCTGTTCATGGAGTCAAAATCTCTCAGCTGAACCCAGACCTACACAATATGGCCAGTCTGACCAACCAGCTTTCCAGGGATCTTTTGTCTTCATCTTGTAAGTGCTGGGATTACAGGCAGGTCTCCATGCCCACCCAGCATGGGCTCTGGGAATACAAACTTTGGTCTTAATGCTCTTCTGGTCCTGTGGCAAGCCCTTTAACCACCGAACTACTTCTTCAACCCCAAAATAACTTTTATTAGTCCACAAAACATTACCAATTTTGTGGTCATGTACTTAAAAAATCATGTTTTAGTATTATTGTGAAAGTTTAAATCTCAAGAATGTATTTAAGGGTAAGGTATTATAATTGGTCTATTCTGGGTGTGTGTGTTACATATACCTGCTGGCCAGCGAGCCCCAGAGACCCTCCTCTTTCTGTCCACTCAGCAGTTCTTGGATTACACAAGTATACCACAGCACCTGGTGCTGCTACTTTTTAATATGGGCGCTAGAAATCCAAACTGATTCCTTATGCTTGTCTAGCTAGAATCTTACAGACTAAGGTGTCTCCCAGCCCTGAGTTTCATGTTTTGTAAGTAAGTTTACAGTAGGAACAGCTTAGAAAGGCAAGCACTTGAAGAAGGCTAATTCTTTTTCATGTGAGCAACCGAAGCTTAATTCCACTTTCATGTGTCTCTGTAATGGTGGGTTATCATCAGCTTGGAAGATCCAGGCACTGGACCTTACCCTCATAATCAAACGACTTTAGCTACAGTGGTCTACAGTTTCCAATTATGGTCAGAATAAGACGGGAGTCTTCTCTGGTCCTGGGAGAAGACATGAACTGCCTAGAAAACAACTTTAAATTTTTTTTTTTTGAGACAAGGTCTTACATAGCCCAAGCCGGTCTCAAATTAGCTGATGGTGACCTTGAATAGATAACAATTTAAACCTGGCTCCAGGGGCCATGAACCTTACAAATTACTGTCTAGCAAGAGGTGTTCTGATAAAGAGCAAAGACATTGGCCTTTCTGTAAGAGTCAAATCAAACAGACCTGTCAACCAAGAGAACAGGACAAAGTCCTTCAGGAAAAGCAGCTTGCAAATGGTATAGAACCTGCCCAGGCTGTAGACCAGGGCAGCGGCCTCTCTTGTCATTGTCTACCTCCATCCCGTAAGTGTGCTCTGCTCTGCAACTGTCTCTTTGGCCACTGACCACTCCCTCACACTCCAGGGTGTGTTCTACTTCACTCTGCCATATTATAAATCTAAATCCTGCTTAGTATAAATTCTTTTGGTGGTAACCACAAGGACTAGGAAGCCAGTGTCAGCCTCTGGTGACATATTGGTGAAGGAGGTCAGTGTGGAGATTTGCTCTTCCTCTGCGTTGGCGACAGACCCTGATAAAAGACTGAGCCTGCAGAATGCTCACGGTGCTCAGATAAGAAAAACACTGTCCACACTGCTGAGGGTGAACTCAATCTTCTCAATACGACTGAGAGCAACAAAAGTGAGTTGGACTTTTCTTGTTGTGTTGTTTTGGGTTTTGTTTTGTTTGTTTTGTTTTTTTGAGACAGGGTTTCTCTGTGTAGCCCTGGCTGTCTTGGAACTTGCTTTATAGACCAGGCTGGTCTTGAACTCAAAGATCGCCCTGCCTCTGCCTCCTGAGTGCTGGGATTAAAGGTGTACACTACCACCACATGGCTAACAAAGTGTTTTTTTAAAGTGGAGTTTAAAAAATAAAATTAGTTAAAGAGTTCAAAAATATAAAAGTAGCTCAAAATACATGACTGGGCACGGAGGCAGCCGAGGACAGGCACTTGCTGCTAAGCCAGCAACCTGAGTTAGATCCCCAGATCTAACATGTGGGAGGAGAGAAGTAGGTCCCAAAATCTGTCCCTTGACCTCTACATGTGTCCTATCATGCTCAGGCATGTGTGGTGCAAATATACATAAATGAAGAAAACATTAACGTATACCATTTATCTGTGATTTTTGTTAGGACCACAGATATTCAGAGGTAGTTTTGGGTATGTATAGCACAACATTTATGAGACGATACATTTTAAATCTACCCATTTTATCATACATATACAATACCTAAGGCACTATACAAGTCAAAGACAAAGATATGGTCTCAGCCACTGTTCTATTGCTGGAAGAGACACCATGGCCAAGGCAAGTCTTACGAAGAAAAGCATTTTTGTTTTGTTTTGTTTTTTGAGATAGAGTTTCTTTGTGTAGTTCTGGCTGTCCTAGAACTTGATCTCTAGACCAGGCTGGCCTTGAACTCACAGAGATCTGCCTGCCTCTGTCTGCAACATTTAATGGGGGCCAGCTCACACTTTCCGAGGTTTGGTTCATTGTCACCATGAGGGAGAACATGGAGGAACGCTTGGCACTGGAGCAGTAGCTGGGAGCTGCATTCTGACTGACAGGCAAAGGAGGAGGAGGGGAGGGAGGGAAGTGGGGAGATCGGGGCTAGCATGGGCCTCTGAAACCTCAAAGCCCACCCCCAATGACACATTTCCTCCCACAAGGCCCTATTTCTACTCCTTGGTGACCAAACATTCAAATATATGAGCCTATGAAGGCCATTCTCATTTAACCCATCACAATACTTGGACAAACAGGTTGTATTTATAATCTCTAGGTCGGGAAAAGTAGTCTGCCAACTAAAATATTCTAAAGTTTAGGATCTTCTACTCGATAACGGTGAGTTTCTAGAAGGTGAGACCTGTAACTTAAGACTTAAAGTTATAGTCATAGAAGCATCACAACCTGTGACGTAAAAATAAATTATAAATCCTATATATACACAAGTTCCAAAATTATCACTAGCCTCATTTAATTTTACACTTTTTAACTGAATTGAAAGCTTATAACTTTGGCCAAACGCTCTACGCGGCAGGAACAATGATCAACCAATGTAATGTTTTAACCCCCACCCCCACCCCTGCACAGGCGACTGGCACACACTCTCCCTGCTCTGTGGACACTGGTAACACATACGTGTTTAGTCAGTTGTCTATATGCTAGGTTTATTTCCACGTTCACGTTCTCTAAAACAGTTAAAGCTAAGGGGCAGCATCAAGAAAGGAAGAAGAGAAAGAAGGAAGGAAGGGAGGGAGGAAGGGAGGGAGGGAGGGAGGGAGGGAAGGAGGGAGGGAGGGAGGGAGGGAGGGAGGGAGGGAGGGAGGGGGGGAGGGGGGAGGGAGGGAGGGGAGGAAGGGAGGGAGGGAGGAAGGGAGGGAGGGAGGAAGGGAGGGAGGGAGGGAGGAAGGGAGGGAGGAAGGAAGGGAGGGGGGCAGGGAGGGAGGGAGGAAGGGGGGGAGGGAGGGGGGGGGGGAGGACGGAAGGAAGGGGGGAAGGGAGGGGGGGAGGAAGGGCGGAAGGGAGGGAGGGAGGCAGGAGGGGAGGAGGGAGGGAAAGGGAGGAAGGAAGGAAGGGGAGGGAGGAGGAGGAGGAAGGGAGGAAGGGAGGGAGGAAGGAGGGAGGGGAGGGGAGAGGGAGGAAGGAAGGGAAAGGGAGGAGGGGAAGGAAAGGAGAAGGAGGGAAGGAGGTGAGGAAGGAGGAAGGGAGGGAGGAAGGGAGGGAGGGAGGGAGGAAGGAAGGAAGGGAGGAGGGAAGAGAGGGAGAGAAAGGAGGGAAGAGAGAGGAGGGGAGGGAAGGGAGGGAGGAAGGAGGGAGGAAGGGAGGGAGGGAAGGGAGGGAGGGGAGGGGAAGGAAGGAGGGAGGAAGGGGAGGGAGTGAAGGAAGGGGAGGGTGGGGAGGAGGGAGGAAAGAATAAAGGGAAAGGGGAGGGAAGGGGAGGGAGGGGCGGAGGCGGAAGGGAGGGAGGGAAGGAAGGAGGGAGAAGGGAGGGAGGAGGGGAGGGGAAGGGAGGGAAGGGAGGAGGAAGGAGGGAATAAAGGAGGGAGGAGGAAGGAGAGGGAAGGAGGGAGGGCGGGAGAAAGAAGGGAGGAAGGGGAGGGGAGGAGGGAGGAGGGAGGGGAGGGAAGGAGGGGAGGGAGGAGGGGGGAGGGAGGGGAGGGAGGAGGGAGGGAGGGGAGGGAGGGAGGGAGGGAGGAGGGGAGGGGAGGAAGGGAGGGAGGGAGGAGGGGAGGGAAAGGGGAGAGGGAGGGAGGGAAGGGAGGGAAGGGAGGAAGGGAGGAGGGAGGAGGAGGGGAAGGGAGGGGAGGGAAGGGGGAGGAGGAGGGGAGGAAGGAGGGAGGGGGGAGGAAGGGAGGGAGGAGGGAGGAGGGAGGGAGGAAGGAGGAGGGAGGGGAGGAAGGGAGGGGAGGGAGGGAGGAAGGGAGGGGGGAGGAAGGAGGGGGGGGGGGGGAGGGGAGGAGGGGGGGAGGGGGGGAGAGGGGGAGGGAGGGAAGGAGGAAGGGAGGGAGGAAGGGAGGGAGAGGAGGAAGGAAGGGAGGAGGGGAGGGAGGAAGGGGAGGGAGGAAGGGAGGGGAGGGAGGGGAAGGAGGAGGGAGGGAGGAGGAGGGAAGGGAGGGGAGGAAGGGGAGGAAGGAAGGGAGGAGGGGAGGGGGAGGGGAGGAGGGGGAGGGAGGGAGGAAGGGGGGGGAGGAGGGAGGGGGGGAGGGAAGGAGGGAGGGGGGGAGGGAGGGAGGGAGGGAGGGAGGGAGGGAGGAAGGAGGGAGGAGGAGGGAGGGGGAGGAGGGAGGGGAGGGAGGGAGGAGGGAGGGAGGAGGAGGGAGGAGGGAGGGAGAGAAGAAGAGACAGACACCCAAGTGAACAGAATAACCCTCCCTGACCTCCAAACAGAATGGTAAAGAAGCCAGCCACTGGTCAGCGCAGTTTAACCTCCAATTCTTCAACCTCTCTTCCTCTCAAACTATTTTTTCTGAGTCAATTAAATGCTCCAGTACTTCTTTTTATCTGTCCCGTTCCCACTGACAGTTAGTGCACCTATCCTAGGCTCTTCTGACAGGATACAACCTTTGGCTTGGGCTTTGAAAACATGGCTGTTCCTTTGGAGATGAAGCAGATGTTTCTACCCGAGAGCCATGTGATACATACCCATAACCCTACTACTTGGAGGCCAAGGCAGGAACACTGTCTGAAGGCTGCCTGGGATGTACAGATGGGCCGCACAGCCAGACTGAAACCACCACCAGCACCACCACCAGCACCACCACCAGCACCACCACCAGCACCACTACCACAATTACCAATACTTCCACCACCATTGCCACTTCTTTCACCACCACCAGCACCACCAGCACCACCACCAGCACCACCACCACGTTCCCTGCTATCCCTGAGACACAGGGAGCTCACCCAAACAAAAATAAGATAAATTAAAAGCCCCACAAACCCCAGTCACCATAAGAAAAGTTGAAATGAAAATATTTTATTTTGGACTGGGGATTTAGCTCAGTGGTAGAGCGCTTGCCTAGCAAACGCAAGGCCCTGGGTTCGGTCCCCAGCTCCGAAAAATAGAAAAAAAAAAAAAAGAAAATATTTCATTTTCTGTCAGATTGTTATAGTTCATAATAAAGTAAAGAGTACTCTGTGTGCAGACTTTAGGACTTACATCCTCATCCCCACATCATAATTCAGAAACAACACTCCTTTAGTTAGACTTGGGGGAAGGGGGAACAATTCCCAGAGTACACAAGTTAATGGTCCTGTCAACTCTGTCATCCCCACAATGCAAAGCCAGTGTAATTCTATATACACACAATCATGCTGAGCCCAACACTTGCAGACTGTGAGAGCTACACATGCATTTCTCTAAGAAACACCACTCGAGAGGTTCATGAGGCATGGCAATGTTTGTGGAAAACAGGACCTTTGTGGAAATCAAACTAATTAGAGTCCTGGAGGCTGCCGCTCAGCATGCAACCTAGGAAAGAATCGAGCGTCGTGATGCCTGAACTGAGTAGCACACACACAGCCACATGTTGTCCTCTGAGTACAAAGGTCAGGCTGAAGCTAATCCTGAGCGAAGCAGGCTTTCTAAGAAGCCCGCATGGTGCAGCGTGCCCTGTGTTTGTCTGGGAAGTCACTGGGATGATGGTAACACTGTGTTCCTGGGGTTGAGATCATGAGTCAATCTCTGTACATTTAGTTAGCACTGTATTCTAATGAGTAAACTAAAGAGCAAACATCTCTGCATCACAGACGTGTATGTATTCTGTGTTGTATGCACACACGTGTGCATGTATGTCTACACAAACACACACACATACATACATATGGTCATAAAAGGTACCCAAAGTCCACCATTGCAAATGGAATCAAACCCAAAGAGCAGTGGAGGTCTGTTGTTAAGCACACAGAAAGGTCCTAGGCTCCACCCCATGAAACACATCACCTAGGCATGCCAGATGCTGGAAAGTACTTGGTTTTTGTTTCTTGCCTCCTTTTACTGTTTCTAAATAGGCAGGAATAAAGGCAAACCAACATTAATTCTAGTTTTCTTCTTTCTAGTCCCTGAAATAGCTTCTTTAATTAATCTTACTCCTTGAAGGTTTGATAAAATTTGCCTCAAATAGACCACACATTTAGTTAAAAAATCAATAGTAGAAAACTTATTTTTAAAAACGTAAGAGACAGGGCAGCGGCAGACTGCAGTGTAAACCCATGTGCACTCTGCCACTGCCTGCAGTAAATGGGATCAGAAGGAACAGAGCAGGCGGTGCTCTCCCCAGACATGAAGAACCACTGCAGTCAGCAGGGTCTTGTCATAAGCACCAGTCTGCAGCCCTGCAGCTGGAAGCCAGCCATCATCAGCACAGTGGAAAGAATGCTGCACTGGGAACTCAGGGCACTTGGCGCTCGTTTATTTTCTACCATGACGGCATTACACAACTTGGAGGGCCCCAGGTTTTCATCTGCAAAGTAGGAGCTAGGCTAGAGGAGCTTTAAAGAGCCTGTGAACTAACTGACTCTTCTTCATAAACAAGCTCACACCTCCATTCTTTAGTCTGCTAAATAAATAATTTTCCAGGTAAAGAAAATACCCTAAGCATTCCTGAAACCAATCTTCAAGTCAAATGGAAGTCAGGATCACCAGATACCTTGGCTTTGGGCACCATTCTGCAAAGGAACAACGTGGCAAGCTGGGTAAAGTTGTACCTAGGTATACTCATAATCTAAGGTCTTCTTTTTTAAAAAATTATTTATTTTTATGTATATGGGTGTTTTGCTTGCATGTATATCTGTACACCACATGTTTCCAGTATCTCCATAGGCCAGAGGAGGACATAAGATCCCCTGGACCTGGACTTACAGACAGCTGTGAGCTGCTTGGGTGCTGGGAACTAAACCCAGGTCCTCTATAAGAGCAGGCAGTGCACTCAACTGCTGAGCCATCCCTTAATCTTCGTTAAAGAGATGAAGCAGATAAACTCACACCAAAGCAAAAATCTTACTCATGAGTGTAGACAAAACCAAGGTAATATGTCTTTTCAACAGAATGCCTGTCAACTGAAATAGAATAAACCCCAAACAGAGTACAGATAGAGACAAACTGAGAAGCATGCAGCAAAGCTACAGGACAACCCTGCGGATGCAGTTATGTGAGCCGATATAGAAAAGACAGCAAGGGGCGAGTTCCGAACAGACAGAGTGGATTTGAAATAAAAAATAGGGTTGGGGATTTAGCTCAGTGGTAGAGCGCTTGCCTAGCAAGTGCAAGGCCCTAGGTTGGGTCCCCAGCTCCGAAAAAAAAAAAAAAAAAAAAAAAACAAAACAAAAAAAAAAAGAAATAAAAATAGTGCATGAAGTTTGTAGTTAGTCATAGCTCATGCAATCTTCATGGCCCTTTAAAGATACATTAAAAACAACAACAACAATAAAACAACAACACAACCCCCTCTCACATCCACAGCACTGTACATTAAACAGTAACTTGCCTCTACCATGCTACATGGTGTGGGCACTCGGCACAAAGGGAGGGAGTTCACGCTTCAGTATTTCCACGCCACTGAAATAAGCAGCTGGTTAGAAGAAAGAGATAAACATATCCAACAAAATTCTCAATTGAGGGCTCAGGAAATAGCTTAGTCAGGAAAGTATTCACCTTGCAGAGCATGAGGACCTGAGTCTGGATCCCCAGAACCCATATAAAAAGCCGGGTCCTGGGGTACCGGTCTGTAATCTCGGAGAGGGGAAGATGGGCAAGCGGCAGTAGACAGGCAGCCCATTCACCAGCCAGCTAGTCCAGCTCACTGGTTTCAGGACACTGAGAGATTCTGTCTCAAACTGAAGGTGAGAAACACCAAAGGAATGACACCCAAGGCTGTCCTTTGAGCACAGCACACATGTGGATGCATGCACAGGCACATGCCTGTGCACCCTCACACATGGGCACACATACAAATAAAAATCAAACAATTCTCATTCAAGTCATAAAGACGCTGCTGAGGCAGTGGTCGTCATTTTTCTAGGCATCTAAACTTAGGTAGGTTTTGAGGCCCAAAGTATTTATGAAGACAGATGACAACAATAACAAGGGATTGAGGGACATTCCGAGAAGGCAGACCATGCAATCAAAGTCAGTCACCCAAGTGTGATGGCACATGCCTGTTAATTCCAGCTCTCAGGAGACTGAGGCAGGAGGATAAAAAGTGCAAGGCTGGCCTGGGATATATAGCCACAATCATTACAGCTGACTTTGGGTCTAGTTCACTCAGGAATAGTTTACTTATCACACGCTTTTACCCTGCTTACATTATGTTTGTAACTCGGTTTTTGGTCTTTGTTTTGGTTTTAAGGCAATTCCATGAGTCACGCAAGGTGACTCTGGAACTTGCTATGTAGACCAGGCTAGTCTTGAGCTTACTTGCCTTTGCATCCTGAGAGACAGGATTAATAATCTGTGTACCATAATCTGTAACTCAGTTTTAATAGCTATGTTATACTGAGTTCTAGTCCACGGATCAAGCCCTAAATGGCCAGTGGTAAAATAAGCTCTGAGTCATGGCATCTCACGCAGGAATGAATCACTGTCTTCTTAACTACTGCCAGAAGGCTGGACATTTAGGTTATTTCCAATGTTTTTCCAGCATAAATAGCTAAATGGACCAACTCTGTTTTATTCAACAGGGCCCAAGACTTTCTCCGTCGTAACTAAAACGTTTTGTGGCATGATCAGGTATTTAGAGATAAGTATGTACAATAAACCTTGTAGTGGAATGTTCTATGCATAAATCATTATCTATGGCTGTGCCTGTGTGACTATTTCCTAAAATACATATCTGTGAACAGAAACTCTGGATAAATTTCAGGCTTCTGATAGTTTGGCAATTTACTTCATTAAAGAAATTAGTTTGCATTCTTAAAAGGAGAAGCGGAGAAGGCCAAGTTCCCTACTTCACATCTTAGCCCTTCAGTCTTTGTCTGCTGTAACTAATTTAAAAAATCCTACTTCCTCATAATTCTCGTTTTTGCTTTTGCTTTTTTTTAAAAAAAGCAAGTTTACATACTTTCTCATATGTTCATTAGCAATTCTGAAGTGATATTTATTTTTCTGAGTCAGGGTCTCTCTATGTAGTTCTAGCTATAGTCCTGGAACTTGATATGTAGACCAGGTTGGTCTTGAACTCACAGAGATCAGCCTGCCTCTGCTACCTGAATGCTGGGATTAAAGTATGTGCTACTGCACCTAAGCCCCAGAAATGATTTTCTAGTGACCACCACTAAGTCAAATTTGCTTCTTGAAGCTCAGCAGCAAATTGCAGGGAGGGCCAAAGCCCCAAACTCCCTCACAATATTTTCAGGAAGAAACTAAAGAAAAATTCAGAACAATAACAACAAAAGATCTTTAAGGAGCTAAAAACAGCAGGGAGTGGCTCGCTCACAGAGCAAGCTACGTTGTGACACAGGCTCCTACTCACAGGAGAGAGTTCAAACTTCCATTAGAGTTCAAACTTCTCATTACACCCATCTGCTACACAACTGTGGAGACAGCTCTAGAGTGATGGTCCATGTGGGACGGGGAGAGTCTGAGAGGACATGGTTCCTGTATAAGTCTTCAAATGCTTTGCTTTAGGAAGCTATACAGCTCCCTAAAGTCAGGGTTCTCTAGAGGAACAGAACTGACTGGAAGGCTCTGACTAAGGAATATTATTGACAACAAGACTTGACTAAGCCTGACCGTGTCACCTCATTCACTAATCCAGCAAATGAGCCTTCGCCACTGTTAGCCTAATGTGGAAAACGCTCCTTGAGTATGAGCAGGCCTATTGTTCATTCCTCCAGGATGTCCTTACAGCAGGAGGTAAGAATGTGGATCTGTCATCTGTTCTCAACAAGAAAAGAAAGCAGAAATGTGGCTGAGGACTGTGAATGGAAAGCAAGTTGGGAGTACAGCATGGAACCAGCCAGTTACCACAAGGAACCAAGTGATACAATCAGCAGATCCACTCAAACTCTTCCAGCCTCAGTAAGGGTGAGTGGGAGGGTATGTGTGCGTGTGCATACACTTGAGGGAGCGTGCAAGCCAGAGTGCCCACGTGAAGGACAGCTTTGGGTGTCAGCTCTCACCTTTCACCTTGCTTGAGACAGGGCTTTTTGCTGCTCACTGCTCCACGTGCCAGGTTAACTGGAGCCAGAGCTCCCAGCTTCCCGCATCACAGGCATGCTGGGATTACTGATGTGTGCTACCACAGTCAACTTTATGTGGGTTCTGGGATTTGAACTCAAGTCCCGATGTAAAAACTTTATCCACTGAGCAAGTTCCCTAGCCCCAGGATTGTTTAAAACAGCAATTTATTGGAGGTCTGCCCACACAGCCAACATCTGCTAACACAAGACTGAACATCAGAAGACCCATCAAAGTCATTACCTGCAGATGAGTCACAGAAGGACACAGCATTCTGTGGCATTCTCCCACTCCATTCCACTCCACTGCCCTCACACCGGCAACTTCTCCTGACCAACAACTCTACTGGATACCTTTCAGATTCTCAGCCTCTGGATTGGATCCCAGAGGGCTACTGGTGCTGTAGGCTGTCTACAACTTGATTTCTTTTTCCTCTGTAACAGAATCTCTGTCTCCTGCAGAGAATCCAGTCTAAGTAGCTGTCCATCTCTTCATCCAGTGTCTCTATGGAGCAGCTGGGATTGCTGCCATCTATCTGCTTACCAGCTTCTTCACTGCCACGCTCAGCATTGCCACTAAAGTACCCGAGGCTAACTCCTGCTGAGGGTGCTTTGCCTGGGCTCCTGCTTACTCTGCTTTCCTTCAGTGCTACGGCCTTACTCATGTGAGGCAGGGACTTAGCCATCTTCAGTGAGCTACACATTCCATCCATGTTCAAGTTTAACCACCACACTTTAGTGCCTCTTTCACTCAGTCTCATCTAATCTCTGGCTGCAGAAACTGCCTCTGAGTAGTACTTGACCCAAGCAAGGTCAACTAGACGCTAGGATATAAAATGTCTTTCGTCTTTTGTTGTGCATGTGTGTTTGTGTGTGTGTGTGTGTGTGTGTGTGTGTGTGTGTGTGTGTGTGTGTGTGTGTGTGTGTGTGTGTGTGTAGAGTTCTGTTCAAGTTCCAACTTCCAAGACTGAAGCCAGGCCAGGATGGCTTGAACCATCTTAGATTAAGTTTCTGTTAAAATCAGACCTTGAAGTTTTTACTCTTGGCTTGGTGGAACACTATCCCCTACCCCACATCCCCGCAGCATCTTCCCTTCTCTGACCTTTTCTCTTTTACATCTTTCATTGAGTAATACTCCTCTGCCTATACCTTAAATAGTGCCATGCCCAGTGGTCCACTTAGTACCATTTTAGAGTTTTATTGCTGTGAAGAGACACCATGACCAAGGCAACTCTTATAAGGACAGCATTTAATTGGGGCTGGCTTACAGTTCAGAGGTTCATCCATTATCACCATGGCAGGAACATGGTGAGATACATGCAGACATGGTGCTGGAGAAGGAGCTGAGAATTCTGCCTCTTGATCAGAAGGGAGCAGGAAAAAACTTTGAGCCACTAGGCCTGGCTTGAGCTCAAAACCCACCTCCTAGTGTCATTCTTCCTCCAACAAGGCCACATCATTCCAACAAGATCACACCTCCTAATAATGCTGCTCTGTGTGGCCAAGCAGTCACACACACAAGTCTATGGGGTCACACCTATTCAATCCACCAGAGCACCCCACAGTCATTCTGATAGGAATCCCTGGCCTTTTTGCTTGACCCCAAACCCCACTTTCAGAACCTTAATGTTGTTGAAAAGTAATGATTCCAGGTTCTCTTTCCAAATATTTACTTCTATTAACTATCATCTCAAGCAACCAAGGTCAAAGCTTAACAGATGTTTGATGTCCTCTTTATAAATCCCCAAAGTTTCTCCTACATAATTCTAATAGGTTAAAAGTTGACAAAGCAAATACACATACACGCATACACACACACACACAGAGACACACACACACAAACACACACACAGATACACATGCACACACAGACACAGACACACACACACAAACATACAAACACACACACACATGCACACACAAACACACAGATACACATGCACACACAAACACACACAGACACACACACAGACACAGACACACACACACATGCACACACAGATACACATGCACACACAGACACACACACACAGACACAGACACACACACACACACGCACGCACACACACACAGATCCACAATCCACCCCGACTGAAAGAGTCAAACTGTAACTGTCAATTGATAGCAATGCGCAGTTTTCTACAAAGGACCCTTCCAAAGATTCTTGTGTGTAAAAGGCAGTTACTTACAGTTAACGTACATACAAGCAGAATTTCTTGAATGTCACCCCTAGACTTTAATCTTTACTAACCAACCTTAGAGATTGGGCTTTGTGGGCTTAAGGAGGCATAGAACCAGATGAGAAAAGCAAACATAGATACATTTTAGGCTCTCTTCTTAAAAGGCATCAAACAGAAGCAGAGTAAATAAACTATGCTATTGATATCATCATCATCATCATCATCATCATCATCATCATCATCACCACCACCACCACCACCACCACCACCACCACCACCACCACCACGCAGGTAGCCTGGGCTGGCCTCTCTCTCACTGGATCTGGAGATGATTTGCTTCTGATCCTCCTGCCTACTTCCCTGAGTGCTGAGATGATGAGTGAGCATCACACGAGGTTTACTCAGTGCCGGGACTACAACATGGGTTCGTGCACATTGGGCAGGTAGTGTACGTACTGCGCTGTACCTCTGACCCTGAGAAACTATATTTAAAGTTAAATGAAAACGACTGCCTTTGTCTTCGTTTTCTTACCCAGAAGCCTCTCTTTAATGCTTTATCCATGGAAAGGCAAACAACATATATCTAGCAAGTGAGACTTCCCTTTCTCTGCAAACTGCTCGAAGTAAAGAATCAAGAGAATACTCCAGTCAGGTCTCTGATGGCAGAAAACTGATGGAGTCATACTGACATCAGCAAACACCATGTGGACCAGTCAGTAACCCATGGCAGAGACCATGGAACTGTGGCCAATCCAGGACACCAGCTTGCTTTTACACATATGGTTTGGTGGGACATAGCCACTTTCACTGACTTACAAGTTTCCTATAACTGCTTTCCCCCTGTGTCACAAGAGTTGAGCAGTTATCATATGCTAAGTGTCTCCCAAAGTAGAAAAGGCTAGATCAACGGACTTCAGAAAGGCAGTGCTGACTCTTCAGAATGGCCAGCAACCAGCCACACATGACACCTGAGCCAACGAGGGACTGACTTGACTCATCAGCACAGCACACAGCCAAGTCTCACCAACCTGGCACTTCTCTTTCCAAAGTCCTGGGATTCCTAGGTAAAATGCTACCTTAGAATATAAAGTTTTATTTGGTGATATAATACCAAACATGCTACTTTTCTCTTAAAATGTTTTTATTACCATAAAAAGTCTTCAGAAGCATAGTTAAGAGCTGTGAGTCCAACACCATAAGTACAGCCTCAGCTCCGAGTAACTGGACTGTGGGCATGGACGTGGTGCTTGAAGCTGACGTAGTTTTAAAAGGCACCTCCTTCCACTCTGTAGCCAACCCCATGGACATTGTGTAAGATAGAAGAGTTCAAGTGCATAACGAAACATTTAAAAACTTCTAAAACATAAAAAACACCAAACATTTTTAAAGCCCACTCTGCTAAGGCACTTGTGTGTAAACATTTATGCAGTTTAGAGGATCAAGTTTAAGGTATGAAACTCTGGTTTGCCTAAGAGATCCCTGCCACTCAATGACTGTTACCTAACTCTTACATATGCTTCATTGGCAACAAGATGGTAGGAGGAAAATCAAAACTGGTAACTTTTAACCACTCGTCTTTACATTTTAACCATCCAATCTTTTAGGTCTTGGCTAAAATAAAATAGCACATCTACAAGTAGCATCTGTTAATGCCACAAGTTTAACATTCCTGCGAGGGCACATCTCTAAACACTCCATTTGCTGAAAAGGGGCTTCAAATCCCACACTAAGCTTTCCACCTCAATCACTGGGCTAGAACATAACATTAGTTAACCAAAGGCCATGGTTAAGGCTCTCCAGCGTGCTATCAACACAAGAAATGAATACCTTTGTAACCAAGGCGATCCTTAGACTCCGGCTCAAAGGGGAACAATTATTTCTGGAGGCGCTTATGATCAAAGCCATCAGACGACTGACTACTTTGATAAAAGACTTGAACCCAAGTGCTTTGAAGACAACCTTGTGAAACTGTCATCGTGGTAATGATGGGGTTTCAGGAATGTTCAAGTAGAAAATAATCCTTTCTTAAGAACATTAAGTTGGTTTTGAATATGGACTGAAAAATAGAAACACTTTGGGAAAATACAAAGAGGAATTTCATTAAAATGTGTTTTAAATTGTTTTTTACTTCTTTACTTATTAATTTTGTGTGTGTGTGTGTGTGTGTGTGTGTGTGTGTGTAATTATGTGTGTAAGCCCACAAACTATGGCATACATGTGGAAGTCACAGGACACCTTGAAAGAGAGTCAAGCCTCTTCTGCCACGTGGGTTCAGGGTATCAAATTCAGCTGGCCCACAGTTTGGCAGCAAGGTGCCACTACCCAGAGCTCCACCCCAGGTCATCGGCAGGCTAATAGTGCTGTCTAAATAATATGGCCACAAGGTTTTTCTTATTCTTTGTGGCAGAGGAAATTCGCTTTTTATGACAAATATTTTAATACCCTCACCTTTACCATTCTGAAATGAAGCTGTAAAATTTAACTAAAATATTAAAATGAACAAATAAGAGTACTATATAATGAAATATATACCAGCATGCACACATTATTTTGATAGTAGATATTTAACCAGACACACACACACACACACACACACACACACACACACACACACACACACACTCGGGGGGATTATATATATAAATAAAATTCTTGGATCAATAATACTATAAGACATAATTAAGAAGCTTATAAGGATGAGGTCAAACGCAGACACAGAGCTTTTTGTAAATGCCTCCCAGTGGCACTGCCATCAGGGGTGAGCACATCTAGGTATGGTTTCCCTCTAACTTGTGTGGTGCCTGAATTTTTAGATTTGCCCCCTACCAACTGAATTTATACATAACCGACTTTAATTTCAGGCTCTTCTAAGACTTCCTAGGGAAGTCTGTCTCACGTGGAGCATCACAGGACAGTACCTCTGCCTCCTCCCAGTAATTGCACACAGGGTCCCCAAACAACATGCCCTCTGAAATCACTGCACTTTACACTGCCTCAAGAGGTGCTCCCTGCTGCTTTTGAGAACCAATTTTATGCTTTTCCATACTTCATAAATTTTCTCTAATGAAATGTATTACCTTTTTATAAGCATTAAAAAAAAAAACACCTCTACTCTGAATTTCAAGCTCATGAGTATTCCCCCAACAAAACCATGAAAGTTACAGGTTCTAACAAGAACTAAAGCCTTGTAGGCAACTGGAGGCAGCAAGAAGACAGACTGGAAAAAGAAAAGGTGAGGAGGTTGATTAACGTTTGCTAATAGTTGGTAAATCTTCAGATAAGACATTTTGGAAAAGCCCAGACAGATTACCTCGAAGGCTGGCTTATTCAATCTGTAAAAAGGTTTCTGATTAGAGGGTAGTTCACTGACGTGGCATGACACTGGGTCCAAACCTACTGGTTTCCAAGGAGTACATGTGAGTTTTGATTACTGAGAGGCCCTTGGCAACGGTATGGCCTAAAATTAATGGAGCTCATAAAAGGAAGATGCCAAAAGGAACTTTGTCCTTGAGATGGTTTATGCAGCTTGGGCTAGAGCAAGGCACAATCCATATATAGAAAACTAGAGTCTGCAGTATTTTAGGAAACTACAGTTGCAAAACCTGCACAGATGCACAGTGAGAGCAAAGATGCCTCCAGGTCAGGGCGGTGGCGGCCACCAGGGAAGGCTCTTCAGGGCGTAAAGGGTTGGCACGCCACTTCCCAGGCTGCCACGGCTGCAAACTACACAAGTCCAGGACAGCGTGCTCTCCTACGAAAAGAATGCCTGCCAATCCCCCCAGGACTGGCTCCCAGAGGGCTGCTCTTAGCAGTTATTGCTTATAAATCTATCCCTATTTTTAAAAAAATCTTATGAACATTATCGTGTTATCAAATTTCCCAAACATCTCAAAACTCTCTCATTCTGGGTGCTTTTATGTATTTATTCTCTCCCTTATCTGTCAAAAGATAAAGAAGTTGAGTGGAGAAAATCTGTATTTTATTATCCTCTTAACTCTGTTAAAAGCAAGAGAAAAGCCTACTAAGAAAAAAAAAAGATTGTGGTTGTTATATGGTATCCTATAAAAATATTACTTTACTACATAAATAACCAGGTCTATCTGATAGCTTACCTACCGTGTCTTTAAGCGCAGGCACGCGGTTGTTCCAGGCGGCAGTACGGCCTTGCCTGGGAAATACCTTACCTTATTAGGCAATCAGGCCCCACTAGAGAGGAGAAGGCAGACAGCCCCAGGACTTTACCTAAAGGAGAAGGGCCAAGGCGCTGCCTAGCAGAGAGCTAGGTGCTTCACCAGATTAAGTGATGAGACTGAAAACTTCTGCTTGAGAGGAAAGATCCAGCAAATGGCCAGGAGCAGTTATGAGAGATTAGAGAAATAGCACAAGTTTGTCTGGAGAGAAGGGAGGAGAAAACTAGTAAAGATCTGTATAAACAGAGCTGCTGGAAAAGCCACAGAAGAAAAGCAAGACATGTCAGTACTCTGGGCTCAACAGTGCAAGGTGGCTTGACCCACAGAGAAATTTGTAGGCATATGATTTGTTTGGAAGCTCTTGGGATTCTGAGTGAAATTTTGAAACATTTGGTCCTGTTCTTTTTTACACATTTTTTTCCTGCTAACTCAGCAATTCCTAAAAACTATTTCAAAATATCTCAAAGCCAGGTATGGTGCATGTCTATAGTCCCAGTGTACAGAAAAGGGGGTGGAAGCGCCAGCCTGGGCTCTGTAGTGAGCCCTGACCTAACCTAACAACAATGAAAGGTTCCTCTAGAGCCATAGAGGAATCTGGGCTATTTCTCACATTTTTTTTTCCTAAGGGAAAACTAAAATACATGGTTTTAAAGGCTGATGAAAGTCCCAAAAGGCATGTTCTAGACTGACTTAGGAATTTAGGAATCACCATTAGTAACTTACATGTAGTGGTTTCATTTTTATTACATAAGCCAAACAGTGTGCGCTATAATTATTTTTAGTTTATAAATGAGGACACTGAAGCAAAGAGAAGCATCTTATCCAAAATAGCGGGGCAGGTAAGCTGGAATGTAAGCATAGGGAACTTAGTTCCTGGGTCTGGACTCAGCTTTTCTGCTCTCCTGCGTGTCAGCAGACCAAGATGCATGGTAAACAACAGATATTAACGTACAACAGAAGGCAGTGTGACGGTGTAAGTTGGGAATGGAATGCTCCTTCTTTGCTTGAGTTCACCTCGAGGCCTCTGTTGTGACTTTTTTTTTTTTTAACCATGCAGTCAGTTTCTGTATGTGTGTGTGCAGGTGTGGGGGTCAGGGGTGCAGGTGTGTGTGGGGGTCAGAGGTGCAGGTGTGTGTGGGGGTCAGAGGTGCAGGTGTGGGGGTCAGGGGTTCAGGTGTGGGGATCAGGGTGCAGGTGTGGGGTGTGTGGGGGGGTCAGAGGTGCAGGTGTGGGAGGTCAGAGGTGCAGGTGTGGGAGGTCAGAGATGCAGGTATGGGAGGTCAGAGGTGCAGGTGTGGGGGGTCAGAGGACAACTTTTGAGAGTGGTTCTCTTCTTTCACCATGAGTTTTACACCACTGCACCACTGCACAGGCCCTGTTATCCTCAAAATGAGATAGATGGTTAACTCAATGGCTTTAAAGATGTTCCGTTCTAAACTCAGCTATGATGGTCATTTGAACCAGCACAAACTAAATCCAACTTTAGAATTTAGTAGCATCTAGAAATGAATGTTTCTCAAAAAAAAAGCTTCACAACTGAGAAACTAAGACAGAGCAAAGAGAACTAAGAGGTGAGTCAACTCAAGAATGTTCATGGCTTAATCTGCAGCTCCCCTTGGGGCTCCTCAAGGACAGACACAATGCACTAGACAAGGCCTGCAGAGAGCCGTGGTCTTTATGTCAAAGGGTGTCAGAGGAGTCTCTGGGATATTCAGCTCTTTCAAACCACTTTGATTAAAAAAAAGGACAAGCAGATTTTATGGTTAATATCACTAAACAAGTAAAAAACATGGCAAAGAACAAATCCAAAACAACTTATTATACTGTTGTTTATAAGTTTGGAAAAGAATGAAATGAACCCATATTCTTAAAGTTAAGAGGCAAGACTGTCCCCTCCCATAATAGTTCTCAGTCTTCTTGCTTTGAATTTTGGAGTGCTCCAGGGTTTTGTCTTTGGTCCTTCTCTGTATTTTCTTGGTCACTGCATCCAATCCCCTGGTTTTAGACATGATCTGTATGTTTACTGACATCCCAGTTTAGAAACCCCGCCTGGACCTCTAACCCTGACTCTAGATGTACATTTATGTGCTCTCTTAACATTTCCATGTAAAACATGTCAGTTGATCCCATAAGCACAACACATCTAAACTCCACGGCAGAGGCCTGCTCTTCTGCCAGACATGTTCTTGCTACAGCACTCTCTATTTCAGCTATGAGGCTCTCCTTAGAAACGACTTAACTCTGGTGTTGGCTTTCATGTCTCGTTCTTCATACTATATGCAAACCAACAGTAAATCTAGGTGGTTCCAATTTCAAAATGCATCCTGAATGTAACTCCTTAGAATATTTCTGCTATGAGCTTGGTCCTAAATCACCTTCCTTCAGTTTTCCTGTACTGTGGAACCAGCCTCCTAACTGATGTATCCCCTCAGAGAGTATTCCTCAATATGGCAGCAGAAACCATAAAACACGTACACACAGCACTCGGGTGTGAAAAAAACCTACAAGAGGTACCCATATCTGCAAATGAAGCCTGAAGCTGTTACAGGGACTTCATCTATTTTGTCTGCCCCTGTGTTCATTCTGCTGTGGCCATACTTGTGTTGTCAGTCTGTCCTCAAACACGCAGGGCACACCTGCCTTAGGGTCTTCATGACTGCTGTTCTTTTCTGCTTTCACCCTACCCTCCTATGTCCAGCATAGCTTCCCATGTCACAGCCCTTACTCTGCTTTTCCATAGCACTTAGCACCTATTTAAGTACATTTTCATTGGAGGTCTCTCTTCTTGGACAGTAAATTCTCCATGAACACCGCATTTTCTTCATTGTTGTATCCTCAGAATGTAGAAAATGCCTGAGGCACAAATGGTGCCTAAGAGCATTAGAGAAAGAACAGGAAGAGCCAATGAAAGGGAAGCAGCACAGAGTACCAAGTGCATTTAGTGGTCAGCACAGACATTTCTGGGGCTTTTATTTCTTGTTAACATTCAGAAATAAGTCTTGCTGGCAAAGTTAAGTTGTACTCTTACTTACTAGGTTGGAAAATGCTTATATTAAATGGTTTACCTCTTTTAAGAGCACCCGACCAACACATCTCTCCACTAGCAGGCTAACAGTTATCTAGAACAGGTCAATACCTCAAATCCACAAATTAAGGATGCATTTTAAAGAATGGCTCTTGGTTCAATCTACTAGTTCCATTCAGGATTAATACAGTTCCACTGCCCACGCAGAGGGCAAAGTTTCAGTGAATTTGTGCAGATTATCATCTGATTCTTCTAAAAGATCTTTAGGGAATTACGGGTGGGGGTAGACTTTCCTAACAAAAGAATGTTAATTCTTACTTCCTGACAGAAATAGACACTGACCTATGTGGAGGGACTCTTACTCACTAAACAGCCTTGAAGTTTTGTAAGATCCTTTATTCAAGGAGGTCAAAAGCAAGTCAGTTCAAACATGGAACCTGCTATGTAGACATCCAAATGGATAAACAGGGTATGGCATGGAGTGCAAGTCACATTTTCATGTCTGTATCACTACTGTCTCATGAGAATGTCTCTGATGCAAGCTAGGGTCACCTAGAGATTTCATGTCTCCAAGTAACCAGCATCTTTAGGCCTTAGTTTTCTTAACTGTGAGATTAGGTTCTTGAAGTAAGTTACCTCTGAATTATCTTATAGCCCATGATATAAAAAGTTGCAAGGCAAATGTCTTTACTCTACTGAACGAGCTTCTTCAACAATTCCTTTAGAACAAAGCAAATGTCTTTACTATACTGAACGAGCTTCTTCAACAATTCCTTTAGAACAAAGCAAATGTCTTTGGTTCTGCTTCTTTTTAGGGCGTCACTGTGCTGCTCACGGACATCTTTCCTGCTGACTACTTGTGCCCTCTAGTGATGAAGTCAATTATACTCAGGATTGAGCTGGGAAACAGACTGCCCCACAAGAGCAGATGGGAAAAACAAGCAAACTTCAGGGCGAGCAAAAGGCAGACCAAAGATGAAGACAGGAAAAGACGGAAAGGATCCAAACACTGTGCCTGTGGCTGCTCCATGCAGAGCAGATTCTCTCGAGTGCCTGCCCCCGCCCCCATGCCCCCCAATAGCCAGACCTTTTCTGCGTTTCCTTGGGTTTAGCCACTTATAGTCAGATTGCCTGAAAATATTAAGTGCAAATTCCAGGCTAACCAATTCATACATTTTAAAAATTGTGTGTTGTTTTGAGTAGTATGATAAAATCTCACACAATCCTGTTCTGGCCTGCCTATAACATGAACTATTTCTTTGTCCAGAACCTGCCACATTCCCCCTAGTCAGTTAAGAGCATTCTTAGCATTAGCTCAACATCTAAGACATTAGGATCCAGTGCCTATGTTCCAGTCACCCTTATTTTACTAAGTAATGCCCTGCAGAATGAGAGTAATAATAGTCATTTTATTCAGTGTACAGTTACATATGTTCCATTGTATTATTGTTTACCTTGACCCACTTGTAGGTTAAATTCATGGGTACGTATGAGAAAGCATAGTACACAGACTACAGTTCTACCTTCAACTCTAGGCAGCCCCTGGGGTCTTGGAAACCATTCCCGTGGATAAAGGAGGACTGCTGTATAGAAAACATCAAGCAGACTCTGAAATATAAAGGCATCCATATAAACATTTACATTCAGGGGGTTTTGACTTAGTAAGACAAGATATCTAAACATTCCCAGAGACTACCTACTACATAATGGAGATGTGAAACAGAATAGCTTAAACACATCTGTCAAGGAGGAACTAAGATTTCAGATTACAGTCTGTCAGTTTCACTAGCTGGTGGATTTACCAGTGGGGTTGGTTGTAACCATAATCATTTACTCTACTAAGCTTAAGCAAGGCCTGTAGACTTCTTACTGTGTTCTTTACAGACACAAGAACAACAACATGTGACTGTCTTCTTCATCTAATCTGTCTGTGAGAAAATATCTGTGCTGTTCTTGGCTATGAATCTCATGTAAACGAATCTTGATTACAATGTAATAAGTACTTAAAAGAGGAGATGGATTTTAGTGATGCCAGCAGAGCTCAGGTTACACAGACAGCCTTCTTAGCCACACCATTGTTACTGGCAGGTGGTCAGACACTAAGGGATCTTCTGAAATATTTAAGAAAAGAGGAAAGAATCATATATATTGGGAATCATTTTGCTCTAATCCCAAGTGGAGACATACGGTAGAGATAATAACTACTGAAGTTTGTTTCTTAAAATTAAATATCGCTGAATTAGTCCATAAAAAATTATGGTGAAAAATCAGAAAAATGGTTGTCTTTTAGATCAAAGAATTGACTGAAAAGAGACAACAGAGAACTTTATGAGGTGATGAAGATTACATATCCTGCCAGGTGGTAGCTACACTGGCAGATGCAGGTCAAGATTCCCAAAATGGTACATTTTATATTTATATATTTTATTAGCTATAAGTGATATTTCAGTTGACAAACAGATGTCTGAGTCTTGGGGGGAGTCAACCTTAAAAACAATAAGTATTGCCACTAGAGGAAGAGAGAGAGGGAGAGAGAGAGGGAGAGAGGAGAGAGAGAAAGAGAGAGGAAGAGAGGAGGAAGAAGAGGGGAAGAGAAGGAGGGAAAGAAGAAGAGAGAAAAGAGAGGAGAGGGAGAGAGGGGAGAGAGGGGAAGAGAAGGGGAAGAGGGGAAGAGGGGAAGAGGAGAGAGAAAAGGGAAGGGAGAGAGAAAGAGAGAGGAAGAGAGGAAGAGAGGTGCTGGTATAGCCTTACAGCAGATACAGTTTCACTGAACCAAAGCCACCGAGGAAAGAACTGCCCTGATGTCTCAGCAGTATCCACACTGATTAGCAACAAGGACACCTCAGCAGCCAGGCCCTCTTTTGACTAGCACATTGGATTCTGTAGAGCCGAGCCAATTTTACTACTTAATGGAGGGACGATATGTTATAGGAAAGAGAGCATGGTCCTAAGAGTCATTAGATCTACTGACTATCCTAAGGTAGAACTGTAACAATTTACCCTGGGCATTACTACATATTTTTTTCTGTGGGCCCATATGGATAATGCCAACTAGAATTAGCAAAGAATGAACTAGGATGGAGAAAAGATGATAACAAGTAAGGGAAGATGCAAACATGAGACTGTTTTTAAAAGCAGCCTCACCTAGGCTGACTCAGCAGCAGCCTTTCCTTTGCAGAACTCCAGGTAGTGCAGGGGAATGGCACCTCTTGGCAAGTGCTTGGGCCAACCTTAGTGTGGTGGTTTGAACATGCTTGGCTCAGGGAGTAGGCACTATTAGGAGATGCAGCCTTGTTGGAAGTGCATCTCTGTGGGGGTGGGCTTTGAGACCCTCCTCCTAGCTGCCTGGAGGCAGTCTGCTCCTGCCTTCCTTTGGATGAAGATGTAGAACTCTCAGTTCCTCCAGCACCATGCCTGCTTGGACACTGCCATGTTTCCTGCCATGATAATAATGGACTCAACCTCTGAATCTGTAAGCCAGCCCCAATGAAATGTTGTCCTTATAAGAGCTGCCTTGGACATGGTGTGGTGTCTGTTGCCAGGAATGGAAACCTTCACTAAGACACCTAGGCACCCAGCTAGAGGTATTGTTTGCTTAGATTAACACTGGAGTCTACCTGACATATGGGAAACACTAGGAGATGCCACAAACGGTTGGATACATGGAAATTCTTTACCTGACCTTAAGTGTCAAGCTTAACAGACCATGCTTTTCTACACAGACCACAAAGTCTGCTCCATGAATTTAATTCAACAGTCTTAAAATGAAATTCCCTGAGAGGAGTTTCCCTAAAAGAGATTCTCTAAGCATTGTATCAAGATCACTTTTAATTCTTCTTACTTCATGTACATACCCTAGGCTAAGATTTTCCAGTGCCAAGAAGTTTACTACAGAGATTTTTTTTTTACTGGCAAAAGACATTCTATGACAACAAAATCTGCCCTATAATTCCTAGGATCTCGACAACCTGTGCTAACCCTATGGGGATTTGTAATCTATTACTCAGATTCCGTTTAAGCACAGTTCCCCAAGGAAACCTTTCTGCCTCTAAAGCCTTTCCAAATCCCTTAAAGAAGAAAGTCGCTGGCATACATGCACAGTCTCATGCGTGCACACACACACACAGGCTCCAATGAATTTTTCTGTGTTACTTCTAAACAACACAATTCATCTTTGTAACATAGTTTCAACATCAATCAAGGTAGACAATTCTTACCTATATTATCATTAATTATCCCTCCCCCTCCCATTTGAGACAAGGTCTCACCATGTAGTCCATTCTGGCCTTAAATTTGCCATACAGGAGCTAGAGACGGCTTAAATGGTAAAGTAGACCTGAGTTCGGGATCTTAGTGCCTATATAAAAAGGCCAGACATAGCACTGTATGTCTATAATCCCTGCACTTGGCAGGTAGAATTCAGAAGGATTCATAAAATTTGTTAAGCAGCCAGTCTCGAGCAATTAATGAGCTCCAGGTTCGGTTAGAAATCCTTTTGCAAACATTAAGGTGGACGCCTTTGATCCCATACAACCTGTGCATACATATACAAATGCATCCACACCTATCCCAACACACACACACACACACACACACACACACACACACACACACACACACACACACACACCAAAACCAAGAAACTTGTGATCTTCCTACCACAGACTCACAAGGGATTGTAAGCACATACCACCATACTACTACTGCTTGGGATCTTAACTATTTAGATAGAACAATTATGATTTACTCCTATGCCTATATTGGTAAAAACGAGCTAGCTGATTTTCTGTAAAGATCATTCAATTTACTGAGAATAAATGTACAATACTAGACTGCATGGTGATAGAAGGCTATCATTTTATATGCTTTGAAAAGCAAAGGACATGGGTTTGTATAAATGCTTACCAAAACCAAACTCCCTCTTTCCTGTAAACAATACTTCAGTGTTTTAGAGGTATAAAAGTAGCTCAGATAGGTAGTGCAGAGTTACAAAAGGTCAAGCTACAAAAGAGGTGAGGGGCTCACCCTTACTCAAAGACAAATATAAATAACCTTTAAATGGCCTCGAATGCTATGCTCTCGATATTTATGTTCTTCTGTTGGAGGTGAACCATTAGAAACCTGGATCACGTTTTTCTTTTCTTCCAACAGTTTTTCAGAACTTTATCCTGTCTAGTAGTAGTCAAGAGAGAGGAGAGCAGAGCCTGTATCAGGGCTGACGACTGGCAGCCAGCACAGCCAAAAACTAGAAAGCTGTTCAAGGGGGTGAGCAGTGCCACCGCCTAGGAAAGACCAGCAAGAGGCCTGCCTCACTTCTCAGAGGAACGCTCATCTTCACCCTCAACACACGCATGCCCACATCTGCTCATCTCCTAACACTGTGTGCCGCAGAGCAGGCCAGCCCTGAAGGGACTGTGTGCCACGGCTCGGTCACTTACCCATGCTTCTTTGACCTCTTCAGAGACATCTGTTTCATCCTCCTGAAATGGAAAGGAGGAAAACCATAGGGATCAGAGTCACAGACCTCTGAAAACAGCAAGGTCAGTCCTACCCATTATTTGAAAGGCTACTTCCTGGCCTTTCAAATGTGGGCAATGACACTGAAAGCCAAGTGACACCACCACTGCCACCTTCAACACCTGCCACAGGCAGGGGACTTAGAAACATCACTGTGGTAATAAATGTTGAACCAAATAGGGCAAGGAAAAGGTAATTTTCAGAAAGCAAGACTTCATTTCACTCTGTCAAAAGTCATCAGCCTACGGTCTGAAGATGCAGCTTATTGGAAGAGTGTCTGTCTAGCGTGTGCAAGGCCCTGAGTTCAAACCCCACCGACAAAAGCGAAACCAAACACTATGAATTCAGTCCTAAGACAAGGAAATGTATCTTTGCTAAAAGATGGTTTGAAATGGATGACTATACTATTATATTCCTTGTGTTGTATTTATAGTTTTACCTAACTTTCAAATTGGTCATTAGGAACCAGGGCCTCTGGGTTCAGATGCAACCATTTGGCTTAAAAATGCTAGCAGCGAGGCTTGAATGGAAGGCTGGATGCAGCTACGGCGGGAGTGCATTAAGGTACTGTGTGTGTTTGTGGTTAGTAAGTGGTGACCGGCTTTCTACAATTTGATCCTTTACCTCCAGAAAGGTAAGCCTTAGTCTGATAAATTAGTGTCAACTTATAGATTTTAAGCCCTTTGAAATGTTTTTGAACTTTTTTTTTCCTAAAAAATTTCCAAAAGGATGCATTTGCTTTATACATCTGAATGTTTTGCCAGCATATAAATAAAAGTACCATGTGTGTGCCTGTTGGACCCCTGGAACCGGGGTTATTGATGGCTGTGAGCCACCATGTGGGTACTGAGACTTGAACCTTGTTCTTCTGAAAGAGCAACACGTGCTCTAAACCAAGAGGTCATCTCTCTAGCCCCCCGTTCAAAATTGTATTATCCTAGAATAGTTAGAATCTTGGTTTATAGGTGGCCTTAAGATACTGTCGACTACGTGACTCTCAGGGACTATTAGAGAAGACTGCTAAAACTTGCCAAATTTATCCACTTGTTTGCATGGTAGTTGCAAATTTCCAGCTTTCAAAATCCTTTATCAGTTACAGTGTCTCCTTTGTGCTCAGCACTGCTCTGGGCACTTAGCAGAGATACACCGAATGAGTCCCATGCTCGCAGAGTCTTCTCTTGTCTTAGTAAAAGTTCTTTGCCATCTCTACGAGAGTCACAGCATCACATGGTGTTCTTTCTTTTGCTCTCTGCGGGAAGGCTGGGAGCCGCAGGTGATATGGTGTGCCCCATGCAGACTGATGTACTTACGTCCTTTGTCCAGAAATTAATGCCTGTGCCTCTTCGCCGATCTCTAAGTCGTCTCCTCTCGCGGACTGACAGCCTGTTGGAGGACTGATCATCCAAATCAGCTTCTTCTTTCTCTGCTCAAAGATAACACACAATGTGGATCTTAAAAACCTGGGCCATGCACCCGGAGAGTGACTTCAGAAACTGTACATACCACTTGTGTCCATTTCCTTTGCCGCTGTGGCGTTTGTGGTGGCCTCTGGGTCAGGGACCGAAGCTCTACTTGTGTGCAGTAGCTGAGAACCAGTGTATAGTGAGGGTCTTGACGCAGAAGGAGAAACTGGTGCTGTGAGTTTGTCTGGCTGAGTTGGACACCTTAGGCGATGATAAATAGGCTGGAAATAATTCACAGGATGAGATGTTAGGGGTCAAGTTCAAAGGGTAAACACAGTACGGGTCCTCAAAATGGGCCCCTTCCATATTCAGCAACTTATTACCAGGTGACGCTCAGTCAGCATCCATCAGCTGCATTGGTAGTAAGTGGTCAGCAAACAGCAGCCTCAGACACTGTTGCCAAAAAGACCAAAGGTACTAAATAGGTCAGTGTTAATAAAAATTCCCTTGATCTTGAAAATGGGGAGAGCAATGGTGTTTTAAAGATGGAGTGCTCAAAGGCAGAGGACGTGGGAAATAAAAAGCTCAGGAGTGTGAGGGAGGGAACGAGAGTGAGTGACAGCCTGAGGAGGACAGATAGCAACCGTCCAGATGACCCACTGACATGCCACATGACTCACTGAAAAGCTCTTTTCCCACGGCCTGGCACACACTAGGCAAGGCTAGACCACCGAACTACTTTCCTGAAACTAAAAAAATTTCTGGTTTCCCCTGGAATTTTTTTTTTTTAAGAGTTAAAACAGTTAACTGGAGATTCTTCTAGGTTCACAATGTGGAGGTTATATACCTTTAAATTTATAAACTATAAAGACAGAAACAATAAAGTAAAAAAGTTTTGGAATGAGATAGAACTTGGCTAAATGTCTATCCTCAGTAGGCAGTAACTGTGTGAACAAAAGTTAACTTCTCTGGCCTCAGTCTCCTCATCTGTAAAATAGGGATAAGCCATCCTCAGCCAGAATGGTGAGGGGCTAGTTAGACAATGTGTGTTAGGTACCTGAACTCCACCTGAGAACCAGTACTCAGTAAACAATAACTTAACAGAACAACGACATGCATGGCACTCTCAGTTCACAGGACCTAGCACTCAGAGCACCAACAAGTGAGACAGCTGCTTCTAGTCACTACAGTAACTAACGGTCACTCGGAGCCCACATCAGGACACTTCTGAGAGAGAAGGAGTGCTGATGACAATGACAGGGAAAACGGTTGTCACGGAGACCAGGAGCATGATGTCCCTCTCTTCGAATGTGTCCTCCCCTAGACACATGTCCACACAGATGGTGACTCCCAGGTGTTTAGGAAACAAGCATTAGTGTCAAACAAGCTCCATGGGCAGACTGCCATATTCCAACCCTTACTGGCCTTACTGGCCGACTACTCCATGTGTAGAGTAAAGGTAAGTTACTCAGCCAGTGGGACTCAATTTCCTCATTTATAAACAGGAATACTAGTATCAATCTCAGAGGGGTCTGAGGATTACACCAATTAATCTACTTTAAATGCTTGAAACAGTGTCTGGCATAAAAACACTTATCTCTTAATTTGCATCTTATTACTCTATATCCTCTCTGTAAAGAATAGTAAGACATCCACTCAAAAGCATTAGTTAACCATGAGGAGAAAACTTGAAAAACTGAAGTCTTTTGTTTTTTTTCAGCCAAACAGGCCTGCACCAAAGACAGCTATAAACACACAGTGTCTTTGAGGAATTGTTTACTTCAAGGCAGAATAGCACTTAAGCCACCACTGATGAAGGATCACCAAATTATCGTGCTTGTGGGGCAGAGCATGCT
This sequence comes from Rattus rattus, assembly GCF_011064425.1. NCBI lineage: Eukaryota > Metazoa > Chordata > Mammalia > Rodentia > Muridae > Rattus > Rattus rattus. The sequence continues at coordinate 864,226 of NC_046163.1, read as the reverse complement.
GGCAAAAAGAGCTCACCTCTTCATCCAGACTTCTGCCCCAAGGTTGCTGGCCCTCGCCAGCTTCCTTTGTTGGGGCTGCTGACGGCTCCTGCTTCTTGGTGCTCCCTTCAAGTCCACCAGAATCTTCAAGCTTCTCACCAGGCTGTTCCTGCACTTGTCTCTCTGCCCTCGATCGGCTGAAAGTCTTTTCTGCCTCTTGGAGGTCTGTTAGGGTAACACCCTGGGAAAATATCGAGTGGTAAAGACAGTTTCACATTAACACACAGAATTCTTGAGCAGGGAAACTGATGCCCTCAAAACAACCCAAATGAATCTCCCAACAGAGGGTCATTTCTAGCAACACATGTTTAAAATAAGCACTGTGGTGTATGAGGAACTCAGACCTAAATGTGTACGCTCTGAGCTAATACTTTAGCTTTCCTACTTTGGTCTTCCAAAAATAGGCCAACAGTGATATCCACTGTTACAGATGTACTTGATCCATACCAAACTGCTCAGTTACTGAAGTGCACTTTACCCCCTCTCCAGATCAAATGGTTACCCTCTGAGCAGTAAATACTGGAAAAACCAAACTTTTTTTGTTTTTATTAACTTGAGTATTTCTTATTTACATTTCAATTGTTATTCCCCTTCCCGGTTTCCGGGCCAACATCCCCCTAACCCCTCCCCATCCCCTTCTATATGGGCTTCTCCTCCCTATCCTCCCCCCATTACCGCCCTCCCCCCAACATTCATGTTCACTGGGGGTTCAGTATTGGCAGGACCCAGGGCTTCCCCTTCCACTAATGCTCTTACTAGGTTATTCATTGCTACCTATGAGGTTGGAGCCCAGAGTCAGTCCATTTATAGTCTTTGGCCATATACCCAAAAGATGCCCCAACATATAAAAAAGACACGTGCTCCACTATGTTCATAGCAGCCTTATTTATAACAGCCAGAAGCTGGAAAGAACCCAGATGCCTTTCAACAGAGGAATGAATACAGAAAATGTGGTACAGCTACACAATGGAATACTACTCAGCTATCAAAAACAATGACTTTATGAAATTCATAGGCAAATGGGTGGAACTGAAAAATATCATCCTGAGTGAGGTAATCCAATCACAGAAAAACACACATGGTATGCACTCATTGATAAGTGGCTATTAGCCCAAATGCTCAAATTACCCTAGATGCACAGAACACATGAAACTCAAGAAGGATGACCAAAATGCGAATGCTTCACTCCTTTAAAAGGGGAACAAGAATACCCTTGGGAGGGAATAAGGAGGCAAAGTTTAGAACAGAGGCTGAAGGAACGCCCATTCAGAGCCTGCCCCACATGTGGCCCATACATATACAGCCACCAAACTAGATTAAGATGGATGAAGCAACTGAACTGAGAATAGGACCCCCGTTGAAGGAATCAGAGAAAGAACTGGAAAAGCTTGAAGGGGCTCGAGACCCCATATGTACAACAATGCCAAGCAACCAGAGCTTCCAGGGACTAAGTCACTACCTAAAGACTATACATGGACTGACCCTGGACTCTGACCTCATAGGTAGCAATGAATATCCTAGTAAGAGCACCAGTGGAAGGGAAGCCCTGGGTCCTGCTAAAGACTGAACCCCCAGTGAACTAGACTGTTGGGGGGGGCGGCAATGGGGGAGGGTGGGGAGGGAACACCCATAAGGAAGGGGAGGGGGAGGGGATGTTTGCCCGAAACCGGAAAGGAATAACACTGAAATGTATATAAGAAATATTCAAGTTAATAAAAAAAAAAAGGTGTATATTTGTAAAATAGATTTTCCAAAAGCTATAAAAGTCACTGCCGTTTTATTTATTATTTATTTTAGGGATCACTTAATTAAAATACATATAATAAATAATTCACACTTAAAAAAAAAAAAAAAGATGGATGAAGCAAAGAAGTGCAGGCTGACAGGAACCGGATGTAGCTCTCTCCTGAGAGACATAGCCAGAATACAGCAAATACATAAGCGAATGCCAGCAGCAAACCACTGAACTGAGAATGGGACCCCTGCTAAAGGAATCAGAGAAAGGACTGGAAGAGCTTGAAGGAGCTCGAGACCCCATATGTACAACAATGCCAACCAACCAGAGCTTCTAGGGACTAAGCCACTACCCAAAGACTATACATGGACTGACTCTGGGCTCCAACCTCATAGGTAGCAATGAATAGCCTAGTAAGAGCACCAGTGGAAGGGGAAGCCCTTGGTCCTGCCAAGACTGAACCCCCAGTGAATGGAATTGTTGGGGGGAGGGTGGTAATGGAGGGAGGATGGGGAGGGGAACACCCATATAGAAGGGGATGGGGAGGGGTTAGGGGGATGACCTGGAAACCGGGAAGGGTAATAACAATTGAAATGTAAATAAGAAATACCCAATTTAATAAAGATGGAGAAAAATAAATAAATAAAAATTTTTAAAAAACCTGGTTTAAGAGGGTGAAAATTCATAGCTAGGCTAAAACAACAAAACTTTCTAAAATGCTATATTGGCTTTTTTCTCCTCTACCATCATTTCCTGAGTAACTCTAGGAATCACACAGAGATATCCTGGGATCATTGGAGCAGCATGGGAGAAGCAAAGCCAAGTGACAGACCTGAGGCAGGACAGTACTAAGAAGAGAGTGAGATCAGTGAATAGAGGGCTTATGCTTTCAGAGCCTCAGAGGAGGCATGTCCCAAAGCTGCAAGGCAGACACTAACTACTAAATCCATTGCACCTTTTTATTTTATAAAATTATATGTAACATACTCTTATGTGTGGATGCAAGCATATTGTTTGTAGAGGATGCCAGCTCTCCTGAAGCTGGAGTTACAGGTGGTTATGAGTCACCTGACAATGTGGAGACCTCTGCAAGACCAGAAAGCACCCTTGACTGCAGGACTCTCTCTAGCCTCATAGCTGCCTTTAAAGAAAATAGCTCTTCATAATTTTATTCACTCTTTTAAATAACTAATGTCTTTAAACAATTAAACTACAGAGGCAAGTCAAGTAATTCTTTTCAAGAAACTTTCTTCAAAGATTATTTATTTTTAGTTATGGGTATGTGTGTGAACCTGCCTGAGGTGATATCCACATGTGCATACTGGAGCCTACAGAAGAAGCCAGAGGGGGTGTTGGATCTTCTGGAACTCGAGTTCCTGGTGGTTGTAAGCCACTCTTTAGACACTGGGAACTGAACCTGGGTCCTCTGCAAGGGCAGTAAGTGCTCGTAACTGTTAGCCTAGCTCACCAGCACCATTTTCAAGAAACTTTTCATCTATCAGAAATCACATGAAAAAAAATGTATGATCGTAAGATATTGTGTACACATTAAGATAGAAACCCTGGGACATGAGGAGACAGCTCGGTGGATGAATGAGTGAGAGGACCAGAGTCTGGATCCACAGAACCCAGGTAAGCACACCTACGGGGAGATGGGAAGCACAGACTGTGAGGAAGCACAGATGCTCATAAAGCAAGTGCACTGCTCTGATCAGCAGTAAGCAAGAGACCCCGCTCAGCTCCAGAAGGCAATGACTAACACACGAAGTTGTCCTCGGACCTCAGCAAGAGCTTCCTTGGAAGGCTGTGAGGGGTAAAAGGCATTGTGGCTAAAGGGGCCTGTCCAAAGACTCAGAAACAGGAGGTCAGGATGGTGCAGGTGTCTATCAGCAAAGATGAGGCAGTGGGAGGAAACCAAGGGCAATGAGACCTAGGGAGCAGGCAGAGACCGGGGCATCCACCACAGCAAAGAACTGGATGCTTACTTTCTGATAATGTTTCTTCTGTGGACCCTGCATCTCTTTAAAAAATAATAAAATATTTTCAAAGGTCACGTATACATTCTGAGGAGTCTGAAGATCCTTCCTCGTTCTTATGTGGACCTTGGCTCTCTCTACTGAGTCTTTTTCTACAAAATTTCTCTCCTTTCCTTCCTTCCTCCCTCCCTCCCTCCCTTCCTTTGTATGTAGCCCAGGCTGACCTCTTAACTACTATATAGTTGAGCCTGGCCTTCAACTCCTGCTCTTACTAACTCCCAAATGCTGGCATTACCAGTGTGCCCACCATGTTTGCTTTCATTACAAGACACTTGTGCATCTTTGCCTCTTCCACTTTTAATTATATATTATTCTCTAGATATGTTTTCCTGTTTCTTCACAAATAACTTAAAACATGTAAGAACAGTCTGTCAGATAAGACCTATGAGGACAGCAAAGAGAAAGCGCTCCGCGTCTTTGTATAGCCACAGAGGACTGAAAGCAGGGTCTGGAGATGTGTGGACAGCCATTTACAAGGTTTATTTTGGGAGCCGTGTGTCCACTAAAAGTGAATGATAAACAAACTGTGGCATATACATACAGACTTAAGACATGGATAACATGAATGAATGTAGCACTGTTAGGAGAAGTGAGCCAAACGGGTGAGACACATGCCATGTGACTTCATTTATATGATTCATAAAGCAGTCAAACTCATAAAGAGAGAAAATGGAATATTGCTTTTTTGCATAGAGTGATTGCTTAATGAATACAGAGTCAGTTTGGAAAAACAAAGACCATTCTGGAGACGGACAGTGCTGATGGGAATTAATGATGCTGAACATAAACTTAAAAATGGAGAAATGGCCAAGTTTTCTTATGTACATTGACTAGAATAAAAACAAGAAATAGCCATGAGCCATGGAAGATTGAGTCTATGGGAAGAACAGACACACAGACCCATTCTAGGAAGGTCAGGAAAGGCAGATGCAGTCTTTCTGTTGCCATATTGTACGATGTCCCTTTCCCAGCCATCCACTTTCTTTCTTGACTTCTACACCATCGAAATAGAAAGAACAAGGCTCCTTTCGGCCACACAGGTTTCTCGCTCATCTCTAATGCTGCTGCTGTTTCCTGGTTTCCCCTTCATTCTGTTTCAGTGTTCTCTCAGCTTCCTTCAGGGCCCTTCTGGCAGCCTTTCCTCCACATTCACGGCCATCACAGCCCGAGGTTGGCACGGCTCAATAGCTTCCTGTTTCCTGGCTTGGCCAACATCTTCTACCTACACGTAATTTCTGCAAATAGTGTAAGCTACATCACATTCCTCCTTAAACCACTTTCATGGCTCCTGTAAAGACCTTTGTCCTAACTGAAATATAACTCATGTATCATAAAACTCCCCCTTTTTTTTAACCTTGTATGATCTGACGGTTCCTGGAATGCTCTGAGCTCTTCCACCACCACTGTTCTCAGCTCTCAGGACATTTTCATCTCCCCCAAAAGAATCCACACCCAGCAGCAGGTCTTTTCCTATTCCTCTTCCCTGAAGTCCAAGCATCAATCGTCCGCCCATGCGACCTCCCACCCCCACCTTGGCTTTACCATTTCAGTCGCACACACAATGATCTCCTAACAAATGGGCTTTGTGCCTGGGCTGTTTTACTTGAAATGTTTTCTCAAAGTTCATCCGTGCTTTAATTTTTTTATTTATATGTATGTCTGTGTGTGGATTTATGCATGTGTATGCGGACACCCAATGGAGGCCAGGCAAGGCTGCTAGGTCTCCCGGGTCTGGAGATGCCGCTGCTGTGAGCTGCCTGATGTGAGTGCTGGGAACTGAACTCTGATCCTCTGCAAGAGCAGGCAGTGCTAACTGCAAAGCATTCTTTCCAGCTCCTGTAACATTCAATTTTAATTTCAAACAGTGTTTCCCTGTATGAATACAGCATGCTTTATTCTTATTATTCATTCTTATCATGGAGTACAACACTGGGTTGGTTGTACTTTTTGGCTATTTTGAGTAATGCTGTTATATAATTCTCTATACAAGGTTTTATGTGAAAATACGTTTTCATGTATTTATCTAAGAGTAGTCTGTGTGTGTTGGGTCAAATGCAAAGTGTGTGTTTAACTTCTGAACTGCTATCAGTTAGAGATTCTCCGTGTGTAGAGGGCTGCAAGGCCTCTTAACAGCTCTTCAGCAAAGCTGGAATGAGCGTGGAGGGATGGAGGCGAGTGTGAGTAGAGACAGCCATCACCTTGTCTGAGTGCACACAGTTCACCCGTAGACGTGACAACTGTGATGAAGCTGCTAGAACAGAAGCATTCATCTTACCATGTTCACTACATACTTCCTCTGGGGAGGAGAAAGACAAAAGAACACCGGGGGCGGGGTGGGGTGTCGTGCTTACTTGAGTAGACCTTCTTGTCTGCCGAGCTTGTCTGGAGCGTGCTTTCCGTAAAGACTCTGCCTCCTCATCCCGTACAGGAGTCAGATAAGACCTATGAAGAGAAGAAAGAGAAAGTTCTCCGCGTCCTGAAGGGATCCTACCTGCTGAGGATAAAGGTCAGCAAAGGTCACAATGGCTGGAAGGCTGTGTGCCTTCACCTTTGTAAATGTGCCACTGCCCATACAGAGTGTGCATCTGTAGAGAGAGAAGTGCATTTTGTTTCTTCCTTCTTGTCCTAACCATTTCTCTCTCTTCTTCCTTACTTTTGTGACAGGGAGCTGCAGGCCACGCTGAAGAGAGGCAGTGATAGAAAGTGTCATGCTTTGTCCCTGCTCCCAGCACTTCCCCACGAAACAGGGTTGATTGGTTATGAAGTTTCTTTACACACAACTCATCAATTAAACTAAAACTTCCTATTCTTACAGGAATCCGGCTAAGGTTTGTCCGTACTGATGCATATGTCTACATGTTCACATGGAGATTAAAGGTGGATATCAAGTGTCTTTGTCATTCTCCTGCGTGTGCCATGCACCCACACATTAATGGGTACAGATGCAGGAATGCAGCCATCACTGTGCACACATACCGCATGTATGTATGTGCGGAGGTTAGAGACAACCTTGAACAGCATTCCTTATCTCTACTTTACTTTGGACAGGCCTGCCGTACTACTGCAAATGATGGGCTAGTTGGTCCAGAAGCTTCTCCTGTGTCTACCTCCTATTCCCCATAGGACCATCTGGGTTACAGATCTGCATCCAGCTTCCATGTGGGTTCTGAGCTCAGGTACTCACACCTGTGAGGCAAACACTCTTACTCCTGTGTTCCTTGCTTGGCCCATGCATATTGGTTTTTTTTTTTAAATAAAGTCTTTCACTGAAACTAGAGCTCACTGATTTGGCCAGACTGGCTGGCCAGTACAATCTGGCAAACCTCCTCGCCCTGCGTCCCCAGTGATGAGATTATAGTTGTACACTAACTCACCTTTTAGTGCTGGGGACCTGAACTCAGTCCCTCATGCTTGTATGGCAACACCACATTGAGTTTTATTTAAACTATGTAGCTTCAAACAAAGGCCCCAGGCTCTGTGTTTTGTGTTTTTGCTTTTGGCCTGTGTAGGCGTGCTAGTCAAGCACTGTTATCACTGAGGCACACTTAGCTCAGATATAAATGTGTAAATACGTGCGCACACCCAGTGGGGTATGGAAGCCAGAAGTTAATATCACGCGGCTTCTCTACTCTCCACTTGTTTTGGACCAGGGCTCTGAGCGGAAGCAGGCCCTCATGGGTTCATCTAGACTCGGTGGCTAGCAGGCCCCAGGGATCTGCTCATCCTCACTGCCCAACATGCTGGACTATCGTTGTGCCGCTATAGATCTTCATGTTCACATGGCAAGCATTTTACGAGCTCAGCCATGCCTCAGACACAGTATGTATCATATGTATGTATACTATTGCATGTAATACAATATGTAGTACAATATGCATACCTTAAGAAAAGGAATGTGGTCTCTGATTTTTCTTTCTAATGACCAGCTTTGTGAGTTAAGGTTACATCTCTTGGGAAGAATTCTCTGCTGATCTACTTTCTGTAATAATATGTATATGATTTGGGTTATACAATTTTTAAAATTCACTAATATTATTTGGTGGTATATAACTTTTCATAAAATCCTTATACTAAAGTCTAATTTCTATAGAAGTAGTTTTCTTTCATTTGTTTGTTTTTGTTTTGAGACAGGGTTTCTCTGTGCAGCCCTGGCTGTCCTGGAAGAAGCTCTGTAGACCAGGCTGGCCTCAAACTCACAGAGATCCACCTGCCTCTGCCTCCTGAACACAGGGAATAAAGGTGTGCACCACCATTGCCCATTTAGCAGTTGTTTTCAGTAAATCAATACCTAAAGGACTTAAATTTGATCTAGTTCTAAGATTCAGGGTAGAGATGATAAAATTATCCCTGCCCTGCTGATACGACAACCAAGGCTCACGGGAACATAAAAATAGCCAAGACCACAAGGTCACTCCCCAAAAGACATTACCATGATGCTCTCCTGCATCCAGAACTTCCCTACTTCATTCCACAATGAACCGTTTGTTTCCTTGATGAAGCATCATGCTATTTCAGCTACACGGATTTCAGCTACATGCAAACCTAGCAGCAGCAGGACGGCAGACTGAGCTGTCTGGACTGCCTTCTCCTGGCATCCTTTCTATCTCACTAATGTCGCAGTGCTCAGCAGTTTGATGGCACAGGATGGTTCCCACATTTACAGAAGCTGCCATTGACACGTTACAGGCTGCTGTGAAAGAACCATAAAAATCAAATAACCTGAGGGACTAAATTCTCCTTTGGAGGACACTGACTCTACAGTCAGGTGCTGCCTGGTGCAGAATGGCATGGGGGGCTAGGGAAGTACCAATGTAGAACAGGAGAAAAAAGACTGCTGCATTCTTCAACCTCTTGGTCACAAAATAAAGGAGGTAAAGTGTTTCTCGGGACTTCAGTCACCTTTAACCATAACGAATCCATATTTATGCTGATTGTGGAAAAATGGTTCTTGCTAAAAGCCTATTCATTGGTCTGTCCAAACAGACTCATCTTTAAATATTCCAGGGTGCTTGGACCCAGGACCCCACCCCCATCCAAGTACCCAAAGCCATGAATGCTCAAGTCGCATATAAACTCACACAGTATTGGCAGATATGTTAAACAGCCTCTTTAAACATATACCTTAAATCACGTCTGGCTTACTTTCACTGTGCAATACAATGTAAATGCTGTGAAACTTGTCATCATACTGTATAAGCTAAGGAATAACAAGAGAAAATTGCCTGTACATGGTGAACGCAAGTATATTTTTTTTCTCCTGAATATTTTCAAGTCAGTTGGTTGAACCCACAGATTTAGAACTTGTGATACAGAACTTTGATTATACTAAGCTTCCCATGTTTCTATGGGTTTCTATGGTCTTTTATTCCTTAAATGGAACTTTGTATAATAATGGAAGTGTCCAATATTCAGTCTTATACAGAAGCCAGTAGTCACATGTGGCCACTAGACATTTTAAATGTGGTCAGTGCAACAGAGGACATTATTTTTAACTTGATTTGCCATTAAATTTAAACAGCAACCCAAGAATACTGACTATGACACTGGGAAGCACAGCTCTGCAGTTCTGGGACTGTTCTGAAGAGACACATTCTCAGCTCTCTCCTTAAATGTGTAAAATGCACAGTGAACAGAATTCAGAAAGATGGAGTGCTTGAGAGCAATTGATTACATTTTCTTCTCCAAGTCTTCATTTTTCTCCGTGTTTCCCATAGGCCACATTACTATAACCTTATGCTTTTATATGCGGTAATCTTAAATTTTATGAGCTAGTGCCAGCTCCCACCTTCAGGGTATTTATGGTACAGCAAAGAGAAAGATGTTCACAGACCAGAGTACCTCAGAGCCACAGTTTTTCTAATTCCAGCATTTATATTCTCTGTATCCATATGCCTTTACCCACACCACCCTGCTTTTCCCTTTGCCCCCCTTGACACAGAGAACTCCAAGAAAACAGTTACCTCCTTGTGCAGGCCTGCATAGCAGAATGAAGGTCAAGACATGCATGGAGATGAACAGCAAGAAAGGTAAGTGGCTGCTGGGAAACGCTGCAGTCTCAGCACCCGTCTCCCTTGGAAACTAGAGAAGCCTGCACTGCTCCTGCTACAGCAAGCCAGAGGCAGAGCTTTTGTAATTTGTTAGGAAGCCTGTTCCTAGGAAGGGGGAAAAGGAAGGGGAGGAGGGCAAAATCCCAGGGCTCAGCAAGACAGTGCTACTAACAGTTCCCAAAATACCATTCCATTAGATGCATAGTTTATATACTGTACCACGCCAATCAATACTCCTTGTCATCTGACAGAAGGGAGAGGGAGAGTTCTTCTCTATGTGAGGGAAGACAGAGTGGAAGGTGCAGCACTCCCGTTCTGGCTACTTCATCTGCCCTTGGGCTACCCTAGCTGTGGCATCCACCCAAGGGAGCTGTAAATACAGCCTCACTGGAGGCTGGGACCCAGCCAGCTGCTGCATGCCAAGAGAGGAAAAGAGACAGATACAGAAGAGCACATGACAGACACAAGGACAGACCTCATCTCTGTCTAAAGGGCTAAGCTGGACAGGAGAAAGCTGTAAGCAGTGCTCAGACTGAGACGCTACCTAAGGAGCGGGGAGAGTTCTACATCTGAGTTTGCTTTCTGATATTATGATAAACACTGACCAAAAGCTACTTGAGGGAGGAAAGGGTTTATCTGGCTTACAGGTTACAGTCCACCATCTAGGGAAACCAGGGCAGGAACTCAAGGCAGAAGCCTGGAAGTAGGAACTGAAGCCAAAGCCACAGAGGAACGGCTTACTGGCTTGTCCCTAGGTATCATACATCTACCTTTTTTATGTCACACGGGGTCACCAGCTTTGGGGTGGCACTGTCTTCAGTGGGCTAGGCTCTGCTCAATCATTAGGAATCAGAAAAATTCCCTACAGGCGTGTCTCTAAGTCTATCTAATGGGAGCGATTCTTCAGTTGAGGTTCCTCTCCCCAGAAACGTCGAGGTCTGTGTCAGGTTGACAAATAGCTAACTAGCCTACTAGTCTATGGCATATATTAAGGTCTGGTCTGATTTCACAGTTTAGTGTAATGAAGTCCAAAGGATTATGTGACACTGTGCACTCTAATGGCACTGACATCAGAGCTGAAGTTCAAGAAACCATGCTATCACCTCATAACCAAAAAGAGAGAAACAGGTACAGAGAGAACACAATGTCAGGGCTGGGGGTTGAGCATTTCGGAGTCTTCTAGACTGGCACTATCAGGGACAGTTTTGCATGTCCCTTCCATAAGGAAGGCAGAGTTATCTGGCCCTAAATGTCAGTGGTGTAGAGTCTTTAGTTCCTGAGTACTATGTTCAAGGAAGGGGCTACAAGCCATGCTGGGCTGCAGACAGTGAGCAGACACAACAGTACCCTCATGGCCTACAAACCTGGCTTCTCACAGAGAAACGCTGCAGACACCTTATTCTAGTCTCCACGTTCTACAGCACACCACTATGGTTCAGAGTGTACAGCCAACATGCCTATAGTTTGTGACCTGCCTCCAGTCAGCAGAGTGTAATCTCGAGTTCTCCCCATGCTGAGCTGTTGCTCAAGAAAAACCACATCAGTGTTCAGAGCAAAGCCTCTTTCACAAAGGACAGTGCTTTACTTATGTAGGTCACTTTACAATCAGTTCACTGGTCACAGCGGGTGTTACTGATGCCAAGAATGACAGATTCATGTGCCAACCAGGCCAGTGCTGCTCTACTGCATGCCTACAGGTTATGCCATCCATGGAGACCTGAGCAACCGTCTCCAGCATTTATCACCTAATGCAAAATAGAGTAGGGCGCCATCCCTGTCCTGCTGTTTAGAATAAGAAAGCCAACACACACACACACACACACACACACACACACACACACACACACACACACACGCAGGCAGAATAACTCAAATCTTAATGTGAAGGATGATAAATGATGGAGTATCTACATGATAAAAAAATCACACACAAGATAAGCTAAAAGTATGTCACATATACAACAGAAAATACCTGAACTTAAAAGACATACAACAAAACAATGACATCAAATCAGCAAAATGTATTTTCACAAAAGTTAAAGAAACAGGAAACCAGAAAAGCCTATAAACAGAAGAGAAAATGTTTCACTAGCCCCAAGGAAAATGGTGTTAGAACCAAGAAGAAGCTACTTTTATCTTTCTTTGATAGGCAAAAAAAGAAAAACAATGTTTCAAATGTAACCCAGTTGTAAACAAGAGAAAAATATGCACTCACACATTAGACTCAGATTTTCCATTGGAAAGATCCAGGAGAAACCCACATATTTATACATGGAAACATGAACAAGAGCACACACAGCAGTGATGTCATTAGTACCGTGTGTGTGTGTGTGTGTGTGTGTGTGTGTGAGAGAGAGAGAGAGAGAGAGAGAGAGAGAGACAGAGAGACAGAGAGACAGAGAGACAGAGAGACAAAGAGAGAGAGACAGAGATAGAGACAGATAGAGACAGAGACAGAGAGAGCCCATCTGTTAGCCGAGAAAACATTCCATCCACCCAATGCTAACCACCCTCTGAAGTCCTAAGAATGTGGGCATTTATTTTTCTTTGTCATTACAGCATTAGCAGACAGCATCCTGCCTACTCTATCGGGTACTCCAAGTAATTAGTGAACTGAATTAAGGTTATGCACAAAAAATGGAATCTAGGTTATGACTCACAGTTATGTGTCTTATTATGTGTAAACTTCTATTCATTTGGTAACTTACTACTTCTTAGTTTAGCTGGCAGCGCATTGGTTCATTCATTCTGGTTGTTTTCCTATCTTTCCTTCTGTTTTATCTACCCTGGATACTATATATAAAATGAAGAACACTTGATCTTATAGGAAGATGTACACAGTGATAAATCAGTTTTTAAGACCAAAAAATGCCCAAAGATTCGTCTGGAGAGAAAAACCTTATATTCTTTGAGGGCTAAGGAATGAAGCACCCAGGAGAGTTAAGGAGTTAAGAGGCTTCCTGGGGAAAGCGGGGCACACTTCTTGGGGCACAGTCTCAGGTCCTGGTGAGGACAGCAGAGCACACAGCCTTGGAGAGAGGGGCAGGGAGGGATTCCGAAAGCCACAGGTTCAATGGCAGGGCCTGAGTTAATAGAGCACTACAGATGAAGAAGAACAGAAAATGGGAGTAGTTTAGGTTTTAGATGTACGGGGATCAAACTTAGGGCCTTGTACATGCCAAGCAGATACTCTACCGTTAGGCTGCATTCCCAGATAGAAACCAGAGAATCCTTAAGGAGAAAGGGAGGGTTTGCTCACAGGGGAATGTGAGTGGAGAAGGAAAGGGCTTCTGGCAAGTGTTTGCATTGACTCTGCCATGGTTTGTATATGCTTGGCCCAGGGAGTGGCACTATTTGGAGGTGTGGCCTTGTGTCACTGAGGGCATGGGCTTAAAGACCCTCATCCTAGCTGCCTGGAAGTGACTATTCTGCTAGCAGCCTTCAGATGAAGATGTAGAACTCTCAGCTCCTCCTGCACCATGCCTGCCTGGATGCTGCCATGCATCCTGCCTTGATGATAATGGACTGAACCTCTGAACATGTAAGAAGCCCCAATTAAATGATGTCTTTTATAAGAGTTGCCTTGGTCTTGGTGTCTGTTCACAGCAGTAAACCCTAACTAAGACAGGCTCTCCATCAGCAAACTCTTAGTTGGATGCCTGAATTTCTCAATTTGGTAGCACATATGTAACATGGCATTTTTTTTTAATATATAAAAGACTTTCTCTGTTTTAAAGTCCAGAAGGTAGAATGGTTTAATCTAGTTTGTCTCTAGACTTTTTCTTAAGGGGACTTGAAAACCCTAACAGAAAAATCCATAACAATACTTGAAAGAGATGTAGAAATAAGGGTGATGGGCTAAGGGGAAGGAAAAAATAATAGCCACTGTATTTACTTCTGTATGTCTAGAGAGTAAGCCAAGCACTTCGCTTAGCCACTATGCATCATGAAGAGCACCAAGACATCCAGGACAGAACACTGACAGAGGAAAGAGCTAGAGTAGATCTGTTAAAGAGCAAAGAACTCTGGGAAGGGGAGGGAGACGCTCGCTCATTACAAGAGAGACTTGAGAACAACAGAGGGCATCCATGAGAGAACAGTACCTGAGGGGATATTTTTAAAAAAATCAGTAGTGAGTTTTATAAAGTGCTACTGAGAGTTCATGGTAAAGGATGAAGAGACCCTGGAATCCAGTCATTAAGAAGGATGTGCATCTCCCCTGGCAATGGGCAAAGAGACACTGTATTGGTCAGGGCAAGCAGAGGGCATACCTGCCCTCCACCCCACCGCCAAGGTGGGCTATATACACACAAAGCCTTGCTACTACCACGCAGTACATTGAGGGAGGAGGAAGACCGACAGAATTATGGATGACCGTATCACCCACAGACCTGTCCTCTAGTGCCTAGTGGATTGAGGATGTCACCTAGGGACCTGCCAGCCATATAGCCAGTCTGCAGCAGGAGCCACCACAATGTGTAAGCATGTAGTGGACAGATGGGAGAGAAAGAGAAGTGGGGCAGCTTGAGCTAATATTATGAAGAGAGATGGAACTGAAGACTCCTTAGGGTGGAGAGGAGGAGCCTGCTGAGAGTGGCCAGCCCTGCCACCTGTTGCCACGGTGAGGTCCCAGTCTGAGCTGCCTGCTGATGGCCATGTTAGTATCTGTGGCTATTCAGCAGCAGGTGTTGGGGTTGATGACTATGGCTCGTATTACACCTAGAGAATAGGAGCACCCACTGGGGACCACATGGATGTCCAGGGGGTATGCAGAACTGTTCCTATCCCTCACTGGCTCCAGAGCTCTGGAGAGCAGGCCCTACCTCTCACTGGCAGTAGCAGTTGGGGGAGCTGGCTCTGTACCTCACTCAGGCTACACAGTGGAGCTGGCCCTGGTGGCAGAGGTGTGAATGTGGGAGAGCTAGCTTAGCTACACACTCAAGAGAGTAGGCCCTGCATCTGGTGTGGACAGAACAGCAGAGCTGTAGGTGGTGGGGCACAGGTGAGCCAACCCTGGGGGCGAGAGTGTAGAGAGCTGCCTTGAGGTGTGGCATGAGTACAGGGATGATGCCCTGACCCCTCATCACCTGCAGCTGTCAGAAGAGCAGGCCCCAGGGTCATGAGAGTGGGTGAGCTGGCCCTCTCCATCACTGGCTGCAGCACTTGGGAGAGCGGGCCTTGCACCTTGCCTGACCAGCATAGTAGGGCTGGCCCTGGTCAAGAAGACATGGGTAAGCCATTCCCAGGACCAGAACACAGGAGACCTAGCCCTGCCTTGATGAATGTGGAGGTGATGCCCCAGCTTTTGCCCCTCACCATTTGTGGAAGTCAGGAGAACTGGCCTGGCCCTGGGGTCAGGAGGTGTGTGTGTGTGTGTGTGTGTGTGTGTGTGTGTGTGTGTGTGTGTGTGTGTGTGTGTGTGTGTACTGGCCTATCTCTTGTTGGCTGTGGCACCTGGGAGAGCAGGTGCTATACTTTGCCTAGGCAGCACAGCAGTTCTGGCCCTGGTAGAGGGGCCACAGGTAAACCAGCTCTGAAGGCAAGAGAAATGGAGAACTGGCTGTGTCACTTGTCTAGTTGGGAGAGCTCATCTGTGGTAAAGTGGCATGGGTGCAAGGGGGTTCCTGCCCTCATCCCTCGTCCCCTGCAGTGTAGTTAGCAGAGCTGGCCCTGAGGCCATGATAGCAGGAGAGCTAGCCTTGTACCCTCAGTGGCTGCAGCACTTGGCAGAGCAGGTGCCTGGGCAATACACTGGAGTTGGCCCTGATCATGCCAAGGGTGAGCCAGCCCCAAGGGTTGAGAGCACTAGAGGTGGCCCCACCCCTTAGAGGATGCAGCACTTGGGAAACTGGGCACCCTGACTGCAAGCACAGTGGAGCTGGCTCTTGATGCATGGGTCAGTAATGAGTTTGTTCCATTATATAGTAATTCCGGCTAACTTTACAGATGTCAGGGTGAGCCAGCCCCAAGGGTTTGAGAGCATAAGAGCTGACCCTTCTTTCTGTCGATGGCAGTATTGGGTGGCCTAGGTGGAGGAGTGCTAGAGAGCTTGCCCTGGTGGTATGGATGAGGGAGAACCATCAGGCTGACTAGCTCAGCTACCACTCAGGCTGGGGCCAGGGCTCTAAATTGGCCCACCTGAAAATCACCATCATCTGAGGGAGAAGTGAACGTCGTGCTGATCCAGAACTACAGGCTCTCCATGACACAGGGCAACAATGAGATAACCAGGACTCCCAGTGCAGATCCAATATTGATGGTGTCAGAGAAGCCAGAAACCTCAATCCATTTGCAAGTAGATGTGAGGACAGAGGGATATACTATGGGGCGCATTGTGGCACACTCTAGCTTCCACAATGAGATATTTTTCAATGCTTTGCTCGTGTGTGTGTGTGTGTGTGTGTGTGTGTGTGTGTGTGTGTGTGTGTGTGTTCTCTTGTGGGGGAGTTGCAAGAGTAAGGAGCAGATATGAGGGGATGGGGAGATGAGTGGAACTGGGGTAGATGAGATAAACTCACAAAGAATCAATAAAAAGTTTTTTAAAAAAGAAGAGGAAGAAGAGGAGGAGGAGGAATACAAGGAAGAGGAGGAGGAGAAGGAATACAAGGAAGAGGAGGAGAAGGAATACAAGGAAGAGGAGGAGGAGGAGGAAGAGGAAGACGACATGGCCTTTGCCAGAGCAATGTCACTGGGTTGGCAGGTAGAGAAGAATTTCTATTTTAGTAGGCTGAAGAGTGAATAAGAAGCTAGAAAGTAAACAGAGTGAAATCAGAGGGCCTTTCCAAGAGCAGCACGCAGCTAAGCAGGGTGAAGCTGCTAACATCAGAGCAGTGTGGGCCAGAGCTGAGTCCTAAGATAGGAAGAACTGCGCCTGCCAAGGACAAATCATATCTGTCCAGGGCACATTTGTCAGAGAACGACTAAGCTTGTGGTTTACTTCCCATTATTTATGAATCAATTGTACCAAGAGCTGAACACAGCTGACTTCATTATAATGATGTTGGCTCCTGAAGGGCACTTGAAGGGTCACTACGTTTTACTTCCATGCCAGTAATCAGTGGGCCATTTCCAGAACCAGTGTCAGGGGACCCCCAAAACACGCCCTCCATCCCATCCACCTCAGGTTAGAGGAAATAAATCAAAGAGATAATGGAAGAGTTACTTTAAGACCCTGAGGAAGAAAGATTGTTATTTAAAGAAGAACCAGGAACAGTCATCCAGGTAATTGCTTTCAGCTAAGCCCTATTTGTAAATACTTCTTGAACAGAAATATCTTACCCAATGTTCCAGAACTCTGCCAAAGATAAAACTCTTACAGTGAGCATCATGACTCAATACTGTACTTTCCCTTCTGATTCTCAGAAGCCCTTCATTTCCCATAAGATTTGAAAGAAAATGAAAAGTATCCATTTGCTGTGTTTTCCAAAATGACTGCTCCCTAATACTCATTTCTGTGTAGCGCTATGGTTCCTTTAAAGACATTACGAGAGCCAATCATCATGCTCATATTGGTAAGCTCTTGATGTGGAATGGTCCATCTCAGGCTAACCTTTTAGATACCTTTGTGTGGTCTTGCTGCAGCCAAAGAATGGCAGTAGAATCCTGAGGACGAGGTTTTAAATTCCTGCTTTTTTCTTTACCAATTCTGATTACTTAAAAGTTCGTTAACCTATCTGAGCCTCAACATGTACTATGGGGAAAAGCAGATGGGGCATATAATAAACTTTCAAAACCATTAATTACTTTAGCCTAAACCTTTCATATATATAAAAGCTGACTCAAATTCCACTTCCGTGAAGCCTATTCTATTTATACTACCCTCCATCATTCACCTAGCTTTTTTCTGAAATCCTAATATAGCTGGCCAAATACAATGCTGAACTTAGGGAGAAAATGAGCATATACGAGATCCTCAAGGCTGAGAGTACAAGGTATGGCATGTCCATAATGAACGCAATGAACATAATGTAACCAGGATCCCATAGCTTTAGAATTTAATGCTACCTATATATTCCCTAACCCACACTACCTAGCCAGTTAGAAACTCAGACTAGAGAGGTTGCAAAGCTTGCCTGGGAGACATCGACTGCTTTATTGGAAGGTAAAGCATGCATCCTACTTGCAACACAGGGAGCTTTTTATCCCGTCTGCTGCTGTCCTCTGAAGAAGTACCAGGAAATCCACAGGGCTTTCATGTGCTAGAAGCTATTTGCTTTCCTATATTAAGACATTTAAAATGGAATACGGGAGATGTGCTCCTCGGAAAATTGATTCAAACACAAACTAGAGTCTTTGATGCCATCCATCTGAGTACTTTAACTGACATTTCTCTGCTGCCACCTGAAGGGCATAGAAGATTCCTACAACTGACCTAACCGATGTAGTCAGCTCTGTGATATGAAGAAAATCCAGTAAAAAGCCACCTGACAAGTTCACAGTGCAGGGACAAAAAGGAACAGATTACCATTTAATTGGTCAAATCTGTGAAGAGAATTCTGGGTTCAGCCTGGAGCTGGAGAGCGAAAGTAGTCAGCAGTGGTATTTAAAACGGAGGAGCTCTTGCTGACAGACTTTCTGAACACAGCACTGTTAGCACAGGCACAATGACCAACAATATAAAAATGGGACCTTGTGAAACTGAAAAAGCTTCATCCTACCTCAGACACATTTGCTCAACTATGAACATAGAGCCAGAAACTGGAAAGACCCTAGATGTCCCTTAAGAGAAGAATGAGTTTGCAGGCAAATGAATGGAACTAGGAAAAAAATCACTGAGGAAGGTATCCAGACTCACACAGAGACGGTGTGTGTTTGTATCTATGTGGAGAACGGCTGTGAACGTCAGTGATAAACCAAGCTACATTTCACAGGCCACAGAGATATAAGTAGAGTAAGGGACTAGATTAGTTGTTCTCAACCTTCCTGGGGCTGAGACCCTTCCTCATGTTGTGGTGACCTCCAACCAGAAAATTACTATCGTTACTACATCATAACTGTAATTTTGCTACTTTTATGAATCATATGGTAAATATGTGTATTTTCTGATGGTCTTAGGCAACCCTATGAAAGGATTGTTTGAACCCCAGTAGGTTGTGGCCCTCAGGTTGGGAACCAGTGGACTAGCGGGAGCAGATTGACTTCATTAGGAAAGGGAAATAGAATAGATCTGGGGTGGGGCTGAATGGGAAGGGAGAGGGAGCCATGAGAAGGATTCCAGGAGAGAAAGCTGATGTTAAGGGGCACTTGAGGGGAAGTATGAAAACCTCATACAGTAGAAACTTCCTAAAATATATACATATATGAAGGTGATCTAAATGAAATCATCAAATAATGAGGAGTGAGAGTCCCAACTGGACATCGCTTATCAAACAAAATTTCAGGTGCTGGGATTGGGTTACACATAATTGAGTTGTTGGCCAAAGGGGCCCCACAGGAATCTCCAAGCAACTCAGGCTGTTGCCAAGACAGGTTGCTCTCTAGAAACAGACAGCAAGGCCTCGCTGCTGACAACACCCACACAACTCAATGAAGAAGAAATGCCAAGCTGGTGCCCACGCAGTCTTCATCCTACATTCCAGTGTCTTTAGTACAGAAACATTCTGTACACTCTCGCAAACAAACAGAAAAACAAACACATAAACACCAAGTCAGCCACAAACGATTTATCTACAGTGGTGTACTGCCTGCAAAGTATTCTAGAAAAATGCTGGCACAAAGCTTGTGGGAGTAACCAACCAATAACTGATTTAACTTAAGGCCCACTCTACAAGATGGAACCCATCCTGACACTGCCTGGGTGAAAAGAACCTGTGACTAATAGTGCAGAGGCGAAAGGTAAAAACAAACAATAATGGTCTTAAGAAAAAGGAAAAAACTCTCGAACTGGGCAGCCTCATCCTCGAACAGTGCAGCAATGGCCAAGATTAAGGCTTGGGACCTGTGCGGCAAGAAGAAGGAGGAGCTGTTGAAACAACTGGATGATCTGAAGGTGGCCAGCTTCGCGTGGCCAAAGTGACAGGCAGCGCCGCGTCCAAGCTCTCCAAGATACGAGTCGTACACAAATCCATCGCCCGTGTCCTCACCGTCATTAATCAGACTCAAAAGGAAAACCTCAGGAAATTCTACAAGGGAAAGAAGTACAAGCCCCTGGACCTGCGACCAAAGAAGACAAGAGCCATGCGCCGCCGGCTCCCCAAGCATGAAGAGAAGCTGAAGACCAAGAAGCAGCAGCGGAAGGAACGGCTGTACCCACTGCGCAAGTGCGCAGTCAAGGCCTGAGACAACGACCGTGACAATAAAGTGCGAGACTGACAGAAAAAAAGAAAAGAAAAAGGAAAAAATGTGGTGATGAAATGACCCCTAGTGAGCTGCTATACTCTTAGATTAGGGCCTTGTTTTAGCCATCATCAGAGAAGTTTCTCTGCAGCAGATGGGAACAAATACAGAGACCCACAGCCAGACGTTATCTCGAGAATGAGACCTTAGAACACTCATCCCTAAATGGATCAAATCTCGGTCAAATCCCTCTCCTTAGAGCTCAGGGAATCCTGGAGAAGAGGGGGCAGAAAGAGTCTATGCCTTAGAGAATTCATATTCTCTAAGAATGGGAAGAAACACCAGTCTAAGCCAGCTATTCTTAAATATCTGCATCTTATTCTTACTACCTGCAATTTCTCCTTCTCTAGCTACACCATTAAAACAACCAAGTTAACTTCCCAAAGAACCACAAGGAAAAGGAGACCATAAGGACAAGCATGATGGGGCAGATGTTGGGGTGGGCCAACTCAAAGCTGGGGATCTGGGCCAGGGTGGCGCTAACTTGGCCAGCTCTCCTGCAGTAGGCAAAGGACAGGACCAGCTCTCCCCTGCTCATCTGGGGCAGCTCTCTGTCACTCACACCACCAGGGACAACAAGGGGCAGGGACAGCTCTCTGTGCAGGTGTGGGGCAACATAGCAGGACGGACAGACACATCCACTCAGCCTTTGGGAATAACATGGTAACATGGGCCACAGACATCCACATAGACCCCTGCTGCTACAGGGCCAGGGATCCAGACATAGCCCTTGTTAGCAGCATGGGTAGGGCCTCACCATGGCCTCAGGTGGCAATACAAGCTCCTCACATCAGACTGTTCCTCACCACCTGCTGTCACCAGTTCCACTTCTCTTCACAGTACACAAACTGTTCTGCTTCTCTTTCCCATCTCTCCACTACATACTTGCTTAGCACAGTGGTGTACTCCACACTGCATGGTGGCGGGCAATGGCCCCTGGGTGTCTTCTGCTCTGCCCAGGACTCATGGCAATGGGTGGGGGCCTACTAGTCTGCCTTTTTTAAAAGACAGGGTCTTAATATATTGCCCAAGCTGGCCTTGGCTCATAATATTATTGTCTTCCAGTTTCCCATGTGCTAAGGTTATAGGTGTACCCCTCCACACTCAGCAGGAATGTGCCTGCTTTGAAATGGTGATAAATAGTACATTGCTACCCAAGGAACTACAGAACAGAAGGATGCTGGACAGGACCGGAAAGTTCTGTTTTAGCATGGCATTTGAGTATCTGCTATATGATTTGGGGTAAAGCAGGTTTCCTTTCTGACCTGTTCTTTGTGTGTTAATGAGAGCTCAGAATATCTTCTTTGTAAGTTTGTTGTAAGGATTAGAAATAATTGATGGAAACGAGTATTTCAAACAAACTGTAATTTACTTGACAGTATTCATGTTGTTATTTTAAAAATGTCTTTCTGTGCCTGGCTTCTCTAGACCTGATAGATTTGGAAATAAGATCTACCCAAAAGTCTAAATGGTGCACTATTTTAGATTTCAGATTGTTTATTTCATTTTATTTTTAAACCCTGTATGCTGTAGGGATCCTGTGTCTCAGGCTTTGAGACTATGTTTTTAATGTGGGTTCACCTATGTCTAACCTCCTTGTCTCTCAGTTACAGAGATTCCAAAACCAACACAGTAAGATGAATGTCACTGTAATAAAGCTAATCTTTGGGTTTTCTAGTGCATATAAACAAAATGCTTAGTATTTTTAAGGTCAATTTTGCTGTGGCGGTACCTAAAAACACAATGTATTCAACTTTAATTTAAAAACTTTATTGTGCTGACAAGATGGCTTAGTACATACAAAGACACTTGCCACTAAGCCTGGTGACACTGATCGATCCTCTCTGTCTGCCTCCTTCCTTGCCTCCTCTCCTCTCCTCTCTCTCTCTCTCTCTCTCTCTCTCTCTCTCTCTCTCTCTCTCTCTCTCTTTCTTTTTTTCTTTCTTCTGTCCATCCTGAAACTCACTCTGTAGACCAGGCTGGCCTTGAATTTAGAGATCCACCTGCTTCTGCTTTCTGAGTGCTGGGATTAAAGGTACATGTCACCACTGCCTGGTCTTCCTCCTTTCTCTCACTTATTAATTTTGGATTTTCTGAGATGGGTTTGAGACAGGCCCAGGCTGGCCTCAAGGTTGTGCTAATCCTGCCTCAGCCTTCTCAGTGCTCTGCTGTACCCTTCCTTTCACGGAAAATTTCTGAGTAGCCTTGGATACTTCTGATGCTATTTTATTTTCCATGTACAATTTGCCTACTATCATGTACACTTTGCTCTCTTTTTGTTCAATATTCGCACAAGGAAATAAAGATGTCAATAAAGAAAAAGTAGGTTCAACTTTGCTATAAATGTTTGGACAAGGAAAACATTTTAGAGCAAAACTGAGGAGAAATTGGGAGACTCTATAAAATCTCTTCTTTAATTGGCAACTTTCATAGCTTAGAGATAGTTTTAAGTGTTTTTAAAAATGATGGCTTAATTATTTGTTTTAAAATTTCTAACATTCCAAAGATGATAACAAATCAGCCTACGGACAGCTTCATATCATCTGGAATAACTACCTAAGTTAAAGAGACACCAAGGCACTCAAGAAGGTTGGTTTGAGGGAAGATGACTCTGTCAGTATCTCTCATACCTTGAGAAGCAAGCAGAGCTGAATATAATGTGGGTTATTCAGAGGGACAAGCAAATTTAGCCTCTTGTGGAAACAAACTATTTATAGCCATTTATAGCCATTTCTTGGATGGATGGGAGGAAGGACATCTGAAGAAAGTAATATAAAATTCAGGGCTGGTTAGAGGGAAGGAAAAAGTAGCAGGGAGAGAAAGAGAAGAAAAGGCAGGTAAAGACAGTCACTTCAGACTTAACATCAGCCCCGGGGTTATTTATATTCTGTTGCAAAGGAAGGCTTGGAGCTTTGGAAAATGAACTTGACCACTACATGATTGTGACAGCTGCTACTCGGCCTGGCATCCCTGCAGAGCTGCCTGCCAACTGCTGGCCACTTGCCATTTCTGTCCTGCGGTCTACAGGTCAAATCATCTGGCTCTTCAGAGCCACACGAGCAGGCTGTTTTCTGCAGTGCCCAGGTCAACCCAAAACTGGAGGGCTGTGACTACTGATAAATTCTGGGTTGCATAGCAAGACACGCTGGCCCTGGATTCAAACTTTTATTCTGAATGGGTATTATTTTAATTCAAAAGTTATAATATTTCAATATAGAGGAAAAGGGGGTCTAGCCGATGGTAAGTGAAGACTTTACACAGTCTTATGACTTCAACACCCCTTTTCATTAAAGTAAGGAACCTGTCTCCTGCTCCTTTCCATCATGGAAAGAAAAAAACAGCTGGACATACTACAGCTTTTTCAGGGAGGCGGGCGTTAGTAAATCATATTCTCCTTAATATTGATAAATCAAGTTGGAGAGATGGCTCAGCGGTTAAGAGCACTGACTGCTCTTCTAGAGGTCCTGAGTTCAATTCCTAGCAACCACGTGTTGGCTCACAACCATCTGTTATGTGATCTGATGCCCTCTTCTGGTATGTCAGAGAACAGTGACAGAAATGACATATATAAACAGTGACAGTGCTCACATATATAAAAATAAATGAGTCTTAAAATAAAAAGACATACTCACATACAGACATACAAACACACACAAACACACCCACACATACTCACACAGAGACATACAAACACACATACACAGACATACACATGCAGACACATATACACATAAACATACACACAAGCACACATGCACATATACATATACATACATACATACATATTTACACACATATAGACACAGAGAGACAGACAGATACAGATACACACACACACACACACACACACACACACACACACTCTTTCTAGAATTCTGAAAATCTACACTTGCTATGGCAATTCTCATTGGATGGACATGGCCTCCTCCACAGACTAATATCACAAGGGGAACTAGTTCCTTGAGCAAATTTCTTTTCAATTATTTCCCCCTTCCATTCCATCATAACAATAACACTTTTTCACAGAAGGTGGGCAGGCTTTCCCAGAAACCATCCCCCACACTTGCACCCAGGTTTGTACATTTAATAATGTATCAGTGGTCAACTGAGCCCAGATGCAGTGCCAGAAGGATAAAGCTAACACTGATTATTGACAGTTCTACACTTACTCACCATGCCTTCCCAGAAACAAAACCTCTGAGGAAGGACAACTGTGAAATGGGGTGCTTAGTCCCACACCCCAGTCTAAGTGACTCAATTACAAGGTAAAAGGGGATTATTTCTGAGAGGTGGCTTTCTTCTGCTTAAGTCTTGCAGTGGCCTGCTTCAAATCCCCACTTATCCCAATGCTACTAATTGTTTCAAATTGGACCTGTGAATGAAGGCTTCAAGGGCCCACTGTGGTTTCCCAGCAAGAGTCAAAACACTTCTACAATGAGCTGATTACAGAGAAAGCTGAAGCTTCAAAGGAGAAGAATTATCACTCAGCATGCTCTTTCAGAAGAAAAATGTAGCTGTTTCAAAACATCTGATGTTTTTTCCTTTTAGTTTATGCTCATCTAGAGGGAGAAACTAAATGGCTTTAATTCTGTAAAGGCTTAAATGATATGTTTTATGTGATCAAGTCATTCCCCTGCTGAAAATTCTACTACGGCATTTCACAGCTCTGGGAACAGAAGATCAAGTTTCTTAACATAACCCAGACAAAAACTGGCTTGATTTGGTTCCTGCCTACCTCTGGAGCTCCACAATTTTCAAAGACTATCCAGAGGAATCTTAATATGGGGGTTTCTGCAAGGCAAGAACTACCTCACTGGGTACAGCACAGGGTACTCATTCCCAAGCCCCACCTTCAACCACTGCTCTTCCCAGATGACCAGAGAAGGCTTCTGAGTGAGCCTGTTTAACTTAGCTTAATCCATCCTTCTCCAGTGATTTGCCTTCACCTCACTCCCTTCAGCTAGCCGTTCTCACAGCAGACACTTTCTGAAGTGCTACTGCGACCTTGTCTTCCACAGCCTCAAGGACAGGAAGCTTGTTTTTGTTTCCTCTAAAATCTCACGCTCCCATTGCTATTGATTAATTGCCAGTTGCCTCTAGTCATCTCCTGGCATCAACACAGTGTGATTCAGATTCCCTTCCTCCACATCACACAGAAATGTATACATTTCCTTTTGTGGTGTGCGTGCGTGCGTGCACACATGAGTGCAGTAGCCTTGGGATCCCAAGCTGAGCGTCAGAGCCCCTGGAGCTGGCCTTATGGGAAAAGAGCTGATGGGTGTGGGTGCTGGGAACCAGATTCAGGCTCTTTCCAGAGTAGAAAGTGCTCTTCACAGCACAGCCATCTCTCCAGTCCCAATTTATAGATTTCTTCTTCACAGGGCTTTACAATTACACTGTAGTATCTGATCTACCTTGTTGGCTTCTCAAAATAGATTTTCAATACTAAAGATCAGGAAACAGGTTTTCCCCCTTTGATTTCGATCTTTGTCTGACAGGTGGCAGGCAGAGTCCTTCAGTAAATGGCTGTTGGATGTTCCATGTACGCGTCTCCATTTAACAAGAGAACTCATAACACTCTATGCTTGTGCCAGGGTCCCACGCTTTCAGGAATAAAGACCTAGCTTTTATGTTAAATTCTTGACTTGGGATTCCAAATTCTATGTGTGGTAAATTTTTTTCTCCAATTACATTTCTGTCCCTGCCCAGATTCTCTTCCTTTCCCTTTTTTTGAGGCACAGGATTTACAATGTACACTTCTCCTGAGCTGGACAGCCACTCCAGAGTTCTAACTTGCTATCAGTTCTTGTACAGGTCTCAGCTAAGTGTGTCCTCACCAGTGACAGTAAGATCTGAGCCTCCGTATCCATGGTGCTACATATAAATATAACAATAATTGTGGCCACCAGTCCTGACAAACTGAGCTCATGCCCCAGGACCCACACGGGGAAGGAGAGAGCTGACTTCAGCAGGTTGTCCTCCGACCTCCGCACACGTGCACGGCATCCACCGGCCCCTTCCTCCAAAGTATGAAGTGTGATGAGTACATTTTACCACACTCGC
This sequence comes from Rattus rattus, assembly GCF_011064425.1. Lineage (NCBI taxonomy): Eukaryota > Metazoa > Chordata > Mammalia > Rodentia > Muridae > Rattus > Rattus rattus. The sequence continues at coordinate 837,971 of NC_046163.1, read as the reverse complement.
TTCCCTTCCTCTCCTCTCATTACCCCAGTGCAAGCCCGACTGATGCCTCATGCGCCTCTCTTCCGTTGCGGTCTCTTCAGTAGTCACCTCACACCCGTTATTACCCTTCCGTTCCTGTCTAATAACCTCAGACAGAGTTTAAGCCAGAACTTAAAAAACATTCGTGATGCCTTATGCTTAAAATTGTCTGGTGGCATATTGCCCACAAAATGCACTAGTAGTGTATACATGTGAAATATATCCACATAAAAATGTACACACAAATGTTTATAGTAATATTATTCATAACAGCCAGCAGGCAGAAATAATGTGAATGCCATCCATCTATGAATAAACAATATCAGATGGTAGACTATAAAAAGGACCAAGTCCTGATACCCGCCTCAACATGGATGCTCTTTGAAAATATACCAGAAAGAGGCCAGTCATACCCCTCGTCTGGTTTCCACTTTACATGAAAGGTTGGAAATAAGAACAGAAAATACAGCAGCAGCTGCTTAGGCTGCAGGGAAATGGGTATAAGACACTCGAGAAATAGGAAATGGATTTCTATTACAGGTAATGAACGTTCAAAATTCACTGTGCCAATAGTTACACCAATTGGTCCATATTCTAAACGCAATGTCTTGAGATGGAGAGATGGCTCAGTGGTTAAGAGTAGTTGTTACTCTTACTGCTGGCCCAGGTTCAGGTCTCAACACTCACAGGGCAGCTCAGAACTATCTGTAACTCTGGTTCCAGGGATCTAATGCCCTTCTTGTAACCTCCACAGGCACCAAGCACACACATGATGCACATACATGTATACATACGTGCAAAACACTCACACACAAAAAATAAAAAAATCTAAAAATAAAATAGAACAATGTCTTGCCACTTTAAATACGATATATGAGTTATGTCTCTATGAAGCTGTTGGAACATTTCTACCAGACCGTCATGGCTCATAGCACACAAACCCCAAATCCTCAGCACTGGCTAAGAGATGCTGGTGCGATATTGTTACCTCCTACCTCCTCCCCAAGCCTCGTCTTAAACCACTCTTCCCTCAGGTTTCATTTTAAAAAAAGGGCCTTACAGTTTCTTCAAACAACCTTATTCTACTTAACACTTACTGTCTTTTCAGCTGCCGTGACTTTGCTGAGAAAGTTCATCTCCTAGGGCTGAGAGAGGGCTCAGAGGTTAGGAGCCCTTGTTGCTCTTGCAGAGGATCCAGGTTCAGCTCCCAGTACTTACAACCATAGTGGTTCACAACAATCCACAACTCCACTTCTAGGTAGCCAACACCCTCTTCTGACTTCCTGGGCATCAGGCACAGGTGGTGCACATATACATGCAGGCAAAACACTCGTACACATAAAATAAAATAAACCTTTTTAAAGAGTTCTATTGTGTACTTATGGCAATCCCCCTGCCTCAGCCTCCTGAGGGCTAGGATTTCATATAACACCATAGCTTACTTCCTATACAAAATTACTTTTAAAGATTGCATAGGATAACCTCCATGTTCTTTCATAACTGCTACTTATCCTACAGACCTTTGCCTAAGCGCCACACTCCCATGGCAGCCTCCTGGAATCCCCCAGGAGACGTATTCACAAGCAGATCTCTGTTGACACACTGTTCATAACTCACACTATCTCTCTATGGCACAGGCTGAACACCTGTGAACCAAACTGCGGGGAACCAGAAGCGTATCAGATTCTGAAGTATTTTCATAAACATAAGGAGTTACTTTGGATAAGAAATCCGTATCTAAACGTAAGACTCATCTAGGTTTCAGACGGTATGGCCCCAACAACACGCTCATGCCCTGAACACTGGGGCTCCAACCGCACGCAGGCCAGTGAGCAGACATGATGGCTCACTGAGTAGGCAGTGCTACAGACATTCAGAAGAGCGGCTTCATTCGTGGGACTGACCACTGGAGGGGCATCCCTAGGAGGAGCATCGGTCCAGCCCACGCTCTCTGCTCTCGACATCTTGGTTGCCAGGATGAGCAGCTTTGCTTGTCCGCATTCCCATCATGATGTTGGCCTCACCACAGGTCCGGAAACAAATTTCTCTCAGATTTTTTTTTCTTTTTTTAGTGTCCAAAAACTGACACATCCACCCTACACACATAACACAGAGGTTATCTTATACAATCCTTAAAAGTAATTTTGTATAGGAAGTCAGTTACAGTGTTATGTGTAATCCTAGCACTCAGGAGGCTGAGGCAGGGGAACTGCCATAAGTTCAAGGCAAGCTATATACAGTTAAGTATCAGGCCAGCCAGAAAGACACAGCAAGACCTGTTCTCCAAGAAACAAAATCAATGTTGTGTATGTATGGAATGTACATCTGGATACAGCATACTTACAGTTCACTAATGTCTCCGTTTAGTCGTTTTTACTCTTTTATTTGTTTTATGTAGACAGGGTCTCAGTATGTACCCCAGGCTAACCTGGAACTCACAGAGACGCTGCCTCTGCCTCCTGAGTGCTGGGATTAGTGTGCACCACCTACGCCCAGCTAGTTCTTTGTTCATAGAGTTGCTACTTCTTGAGGAAATGGACCTGGTTCACGCTATTTGTCAAGGGGAAGGTGCTTGGTGGATAGCCCTGGACTGACAAAACAGCCAAAATAGAATCAAAATCTGACCCAGTTGGTAAAGTGCTTACTGTAGCTTACAAAATTCAGAGGCAAGTGGCTCTCTATGATTCTCTAATGGAAGCAGCAATTCCATACAGCCTGAAAACAAACATGATTTCTCCTCTTTCCAAGGGTCATAATCTTAATGCATCTAACTTGCTTAAGTTCTCTCGGCTAGGAAACACTGTGTGTGGGAAGTGTGGGTGTATGTGTTTGTATGAGTAAGTACATGTTCACATATGGTTGTGAGGAGGGGACGGCGTCTTCCTCAACTGCTTCTCTGCTTTAAGTTTTTGAGTCAGGGTCTCTCACTGAACTGGCTATGCTGCCTGATCAGTGAGTGTGGAGATTACAGATGTGAGATGCTGTGTCCTGTTGTTTTGTGGTTGCTGATAATCCGAACTCATGTCCTCGTAATTGTACAAAAAACACTTTCCAACGGAATCACATCCCCTACCCTAAGAAACGTTTTTAAAGAGTGATTTCTTCTTTAGCTAATAGAAGGCTGCTCTTCAGTGTCTCGAAAGAAACTGACGGTACTTGCCTGTGCACCAGAGTAAGTGTATGAGTACAGTCACCAGTGACTTATAATATTTACCTGGCTAGAAGTCAATTAGAAGAGGACAAGTGAGAGGCGAGGGAATAGCTCAGCCCTTAAGAATACTTGCTGCTCCTCTAGAGGACCTGAACTTGAGTCCCAGAACCTGTAGTAGGAGGCTCACAGCTTCCTCTAACTCCAGCTACAGGGTCTCTGACCCCTTCTTCTGGCCTCCAAGGGCACTAGCCACACAGATCCACAAGCAAACATGCATGCACACATGCAGGCAGGCATGCACCCATACACATGAATTAACGTCTTTTTAAAAAGAGGATGACTACTAGGTCACAACCCTGTTAGCCCAGGCTACTGATTTCCTTGACGTGTTATGGAAAGAACAATGCAGGAACATGCTGTTTTACAACACTGCTTCTCCCTCCTTCTCTAAATGTGTGTTTTGCGTTATCTCCACAATAAACAAAGAACTAAAACGTTAGCCACTGTAGCTCTTAGGGTACATTTCCTGGCGTCTCACATATACGTACATACTGAGAGAGAGAACTAAAAATCTAAACCTTGATAAAAGTTTGTTCTTTTCGTAATCTTAAAAAACCCTACCCCACAGCCCCATGGGATTTTATGGGACTTCAAGCTTGTCACAATGTTCAATGGCTTTTCCTTTTGTCACACTCCACAATCTCTTAATCCCAACAACTGAAAAGTTCTGCTCTTTTTCAAATCTACATCTGCTTTCTAGGAATTTTTCTCTAAATTAAACACTGCAGTGTGGCAGAGCATGACAGTGACCATCTGCATTCCTAGTCTCAAGCAGGCTATGGCTAGAGGACCGAGAGATCAAAGCTGGCCTGGGGTACACAGCAAGTCTCAACAACTGCGGACAAGCGAGTGACAATCCCACATTACCATAAATGTTCTTTTCCTTCCCCAGTATTATTCTCACATGAATTAAATCTATGCACCCAGCACTGCTTCTTTGAGCATTTTATCACAGTATTACTTTGCTACACAAAGTGATCACAGAAAAATCAGAACAAAACAAAGAATCTTTCTCTGTGCTTTAAGCTCCCCATCACAAAAGGCAAAAATATGCCTGTCAATTATAAGACAAGTAGGGGAAAAGACTCTGACTATACACACAACATAATGCTAAACAACTGCTAAACAGTCAGAAATAAGATCTCTACCAACCACAAAAACCTCCCAAGCTAAGATATAACTCAACAGTAAAATTAAGATCTGTTTGAGCTTGGGTCAGACACTTCATACCCACTTCTCTGTCTCTTTTCTCAAGGCAGAGTCCTGCAAATGCACCGGCAAGCTCATACCTCCTCTGCTCCCGGGGTTCCACAGAGGCGTCTGCTGCAGGGGAGGAGAGCACCGTGGCGGCTGGAACCCCATTGGCAGTGCTTGGTGCAGGGCGGTTGGTGATCACACACAGGGGGGTGCTGGAGGAGCCGCTGTCTGTTCTCTCTGCTGTTGAGTCAGCCTGAGATTTGTAAGGAGTCCTGGAATTAAGAGAAGACAGGAGCAAAACGAGAAGGTCAGGCATGGTGTACAGCAGACACTGGCACAGAGAAAGAAGGCACGGGTCTAATGAGAATCTTCTTGCTCAGATTTTGTTTGTTGGTTTGTTAATTCTGAGCTTGTAAATCTGGAGCAGTATGATTATACATTTAGTCTGACACCTGCCCAGACTTATTTGTTACAGGATATTTTTTACATGACATTAAAAAACAAACAAACAAAAATCAGCTGTGGCACAAGGCAAGATACTGACATATGCAGGAGTGTCTTAATGACTCACCGCCACCTGACCTCCCTCCGCACATGCACAAAGAGAGAGGCTCTCACTACAGGTGAAGAAGACACTAGAATCACTTACGATGTTAGTCTCCACCTTCCCTCAGTTCTTGGCAGGGGAAGTCTTTGTGGCAGTCCTCAGCCTAGATTTGATGATCATCTTCTTGAGTTCTCCATTTGAAAAGTATTCTACAACCTCAGTCTATTTGGCTCTCTCTCACCTAGTCCAGCAACTGCAGTCTTTCTTCCATTTAGCCAAGTGCCTAATTCTCTACCTTCATAGCTGCCTAAGTAAGAGACTGAAGCAGAAATCGAGCAGGATCTATATGCAACCTTAACTACAGACTGCAACAGCAAGCTGTGTAATTAAAGTCATTTCTGTGGAAAGAAGATCTTTGTTTCTTAACAAAGAGTCAGGAGCAACCACTGGCTTTCCACCCAAAAAGCTATCATTTGTGATGTCACAGCTTGTTGCTGGGGTAACAGAGATCCAAACTGATACTTGCAGAGATGGGAAAAGCAATGAGAAGCATGAATGTTAAAAATCTGTTTTTCACCTACTCACAGTTATTATCAGAAATGTTTACAAATAGCTATAAGCTCACTTCCAGATAATCACATTATTAGAATAAGTGTAAAAAAGAAACCAAACCATAAAGTCTAAATATGGCATTAAGAAACATAAAAATATAACACTTTTGAAGATAGAAACTCCATCTTAAAAAATGAGCTACTTCTCCAGGAGGAATTAATATCTCAGCATAAGGTGATATTTATATTCATTTTCTCATCTAAAAAGTTGGAGATAAATAATTTCTCAAATTTATTTGTATACAGGAAATACTAATAAAACTAACAAGAGGCGTGGCCATAAGAAATGTGGGGCCAACCAGGAACAATGCACACCCTATAGCTCTTAGCAGGAGGAGTCTCTGAACCTAAGAACTGAGACCAGTCTGGGAAACAGACTCCACCCTCCCCACCAAAAAACAAAACAAAACAAAAAACAAAAAGATCAAGCAAATAAAACAATAACAACAACAAAAACAAACAAAAAACTCCTTTCTGTAAGCTCATACTTAACAAAAGCTCATTGAAGTTTCTTTTTGGGTTAATAATGTGTTTTGGCTTCTCTGCAATTTCTTTTTTTTTAAGTTTTATTTATTAATATGCCTGTATGTACACAATATATATGTGAGGAGGTCAGAGGACAACTCCTTTACATGGATTCCGAGGCTCAAACTCAGGTGACCAACCTGTGCCCAATGTACCTTTACCTGCTGAGCCATCCTGCCAAACCTGCAATTTCTTAGACTGTCGAAGTCACAGAAATTTTATTTTATTTTCCTGTGCAGTGGGATGTTACTATTGTTTGAAGCATGTTCTGACTTTACAAGCAAGCTGCTCAGAGCTTCAGGGAAAGTTCTACAACAGGAGCGGGAGCTGCACAATGGGGCCACGTAGTGCAACAACCGACTTAAAGATCTTATATCTTCACCTACACAATACAGAAAATAATACTGAATCATGCAGATATGAAACCTGTCCCCAATGGTTATGTGATCTGGGCAGATGATTAAGCTTCTGGTTTACTTTCCTCATTTAAAAATATATACAGAGGGGTTGGGGTTTAGCTCAGTGGTTAGAGCGCTTGCCCAGGAAGCGCAAGGCCCTGGGTTCGGTCCCCAGCACCGAAAAAAAAAAAAGAACCAAAAAAAAAAAAAAAAAAAAAAAAAAAAAAAAATACAGTGCTTAATACGCCAGGGGACTACTTACAAAAATATAAATGACATGAATGCCCAAGGCAGGAGCTACCTGACTAATATTCATTGCCTCCTACGAGATATCCCGAGACACAGCGTAGATGTAGTGTTTCTGGAAAGAGTACTAATTTAGAAGTCTCTCTTTGCCTATCACATCCTACGCAGAATGGAGGCACCATGGCTAGGGCTCTAGCAGTTACTCTGGACTGTGAAGCAAGCCCTGGAAATAAAATCCAGAAAGTAAAGAAAAAGCGCTGGATCTATTAGTGATTTTGGAGCTACTCTGAAAGCCTGTCTCTGGACTTTCTTACTTCTGAGAAAGAAGGAAGAAGCTTTATCATACTTAAAGCAATATTATAGAGACTTCCTGCTACTTGTCAGTAAACATAATCCCAGCATACGAATCCTTTTTGTAGAGAAACTAGTCCAGTACCTGTCACAAAATGGGGTTCAACAAAATTTTGCCCAGTTTCATCTGTGATTTCTTCAGTGCTGAGGATTGAACCCAGGCCCTTTAGGCATGCAAAACCATTTGAGCTCCCATCCTCCTGTCTGCATTCTTCATCTTTAGTGATAATATACACAAGGCCAACACAGCTGTATTATTATGGGACTCTAATAAATTTCTAGGCAACTACACAGTGTTATTAATGGGGTTATAAGCCTGAAATCTCCACATAATTATAACAGTATTAATGACAATGCATTATGAAATAGTTCTTCCTAACCAAATTAATGGTGACTTTGCTTCAGGGAAAGACATCTAGTAAGCTGGCAAACATCACCCAAGCACCACCATAACAGGTGCTCTGGCAACAACACTACCATCGTTTCTATTTCTTTATTTCTCATTCTACCACAAGACCTGTAAAGCCTTACGACCAAAACAAAACAGCCTCCAACACCCAGGAAAGGGTAAAAAGCTGTAATGTAGCTGACGGCTGGAGAAATGGTCTGTCTGGTTTTGAGAATTTGATACTCATACAGAAGACCCTGGTTCACTAGCACCCACTACAAGTGGCTCACAACCACCCCAAAATGGCGTTCCATGTCAAATGCCCTTTTCTGGCCTCAGCAGGCACTGTACACATACAGACAGGCAGGTATACACACAAACACATAAATTAAGTGTGTGTGAGAGAGTGTCAGCCAGGTGTGATGGTGCATGTCTTTAATCCCAGCACTTAGGAGGCATTCAGTTCTAAGCTACCTGGGTTTAGATAACGAATTCAAAGCTATTATAGGCCTACATTGTGGGACCCTGTCTCAAAACAATCAAACCAAACAACAACAAAAAAAAGGAACTGAAATCCTGACATGCTTTCACAGCCAGTCTGCTATGCTGTCGTTAGATGAATAGAAAAACCAGAATGATACGCTCCCAGTACAGTTCCTGAAAACACAAACCTCTCTCTTCTCTTGGTGCTCCCACAGGAATACTAATTAGCATTTCTCAGAAGGCTATCAGGAGGTTTTTGCAACCTGGACTAGCTTTCCCTCTAATCTGAGTTTGTTTGTCATCTTCTAAAAGACTACATAAGATTCTTACTAGAATGTTAATAAGTAAAATATATAACAACATTTTTAATACATGATTTACTATCTTGGGTCTGACTCTAAAACTGTGATCACAACTGGAAAGGTGGCTAAGAAATGAAAGCAATCGTGCTATGTTCACCTGAACATCAAGACAGTGACGTGGATCCAATGTTACTCAATGAGCAACTGTTGGCCAGCTAGTAAATCAAAACAAAAGCATCTTCAGTAAATTCTGGTTACGGTCACAGGAATTTAAACTTGCTCCTACACTGACAAAGCCTCTTTGCTTCAAATCTCATATGTGTTTTCGGAAGCATTAACTGTGACGATGCAACTCAAATGGCTCCAAGAGGCCTTACCTGACATGCTGCACAGATGCAGTAGTGTTTGTACTGACTGGTGCAGGGCAAGAAGAGGCAGGCTGCCACTGGCTGCCCCGAGAGGTTGATGAACCAATGGTAATGGGTGAGGTAGCAGGAGATGAATTGCGATTGGCTGAAATGTAGGGACTTGTGGGGTCACTACTTTTACCAAATGAAGCACTGCAAAACAGCATACAGTCACTTTCTTCAGGACATGCTGCTCACCCACCCTTTCCCAACACCACCTTCCCACCCACACTGTGCATGTGAAAGGAACGCAGGCCAAAGATGGCATGGCAACCTAGACGTGGAGAGGTAACTCCAGCCAGGGCCGAGTCTCCAGCAGCAATCACCCGAGAGTGAAGCAATCATCACTCTTTGAAGGATGATTTTTTGTTTTGATCAATTATCCAAAAGAATAAAGGAGGAGAGGTGGCATTCACCAACGGAGAGCGAGAAAGTAGAACACAGAACAAGAGACTATTAGAAGAGAAAATCCCCATCAAACCCAAGGCCCCACATCATGCGACACAACCACCTACACGAGAGAAGAAATGCTGCAAAAGCCAGAGGACCCAAGAATTGGGGGAGGTCTCAAGAAAGCACAGGAGAGAAAGGAGCTGGTAGGGAAATGGCTTGGAAGCTGCAGATATTTAGCTTAGAGAAAAAGGTCTTAGGGAGAATGTAAAGCTTTAACTCCACAGAGTAATAGTGTGTGGGCAGAAAGAAAAAGTCAGGGTTTTTGTTTCTTTGCTTTCAACTGAACACAGTAGGGACTGCCTCACTGCAGGAAACATTGTTTGGGCTAGGAGTTTGTAAGACGCTTTCTGACTGTAACAGTGCTGAGACCCTGGGGGGGTGGAGGGCAGTGATGATAAAACGCTCTGAAACCTTCACTAGCAAAGAGGCGTTTTACTGGACTGTATGAGATCACTTCCTGGCTGAATATAAGAGATGATGCAGAAGATGTGAGGAAGACCAAGGCTTAGCACAGCAGGGTTAAGGGGCTCCTCCTTGCTCTTTCTCTTTAAAATGGTGGTGGCACACAATTCTCTCTTCTTGGGAATAGCATGGTAGGGTCACAGAAAGGGAGCGCTAGAAATCTAAGGCATCAAGCAAATTGTAGATCTTTCCTCAAAAGCTGCTCATGTAATTAAGCACAATTTTCAGCCCTTTCTTCTTGTGTTCACTCTAACTTTCCCCAAACTACATCAAAGCAAAGCGACTCAAACCCATTTGTTGATGAGTGGGCCACAAACATCAACCTCAGCCCAGGTGACTCCACATTTGGAAACTAAATTGAGTTTCCTTTTTCCTGCATCTACAACATTATTCTCTTAGAGAAGCTTTCTTTGATGCTGGATTTGACTGTAAGAGATAAGTAATATATCTTGGTAAAGCAAAGCATATGTGACCCCCTCATGAAACCCCAACCTCCTGTCCGTGTAATAGCCGGTGGGCTGGGATGCGGCTCAGTTGGTCATACTCTTGCCTAGCCTGCAGGAAGCCCTGGGGTCAGTTTCTAGCCCCATAAACTCGTAGTGATAAATGCCTGTAATCTACACACTGAGCAGGTAGAGGCAGATAGATCAAAATTCCAGTTATTTCAGCCACAGGGTAAGTTCAAGGCCAGCTGAGATTACATGAGCCCTGTCTATATAAATAAATACATAAAATAAGTGCTATTGAGATCAATAAGCTGTACTTGTATACTTTCAAAATCAAGATCTTTCTTAGGATGTACCTGCCAAACTGAAGAATTAAAAGGCAACTATGTCTGTTTTCCATTATAGCTTATTTCCCATTTTCCAACATTAACTACTTGCTTAGAGTCTTCCTGTTGGGAAGAAATAGTTTGGATTGCAAACATCTAATCTGCTCATTTAAGGCATGGCTAAAGCCTGTTTCTGGGTGGCCATCTAGAAAGCCCAATGATGAAGGCAGAAGGTGGCAGCTAGAAGGGTTAAGTGGAAGTGAAGAAAGAATTCAAAGTAAGCAATGAAAAACAGATTCTTCTACATCAGCAGCAAAATTCAAACCAAAATATTCTCAAGTGTCTCTTGTAGCTTAATGGTTCTGGCAGAGGTGCTTTGCTGGCTAGCTTGTGGCAAAGAAAATAACTGCAGGAAAGAGAGTATAGATGAGAGCAAAGGAAACCCATGTACCTTCTCTGCACACCAAACTTGCGAGTTTCACATCTTGATGGATCTGAGGGCCATTAAAGTCATAAAAAATAAAAACAACTCAAGTCCCTAAATTAACAGGCTCAATATGATATATCTTAAATCCAACAGAAAACTGTCCCCATTTCCCACTCCTTACCACCCTGTGATGCCCTCCCTCTCCCAACCCTCAAGTATAACATGTGATGAACCTGCCCTAGTTTTACAAAAGGGAAAACCAGGACTAGACAAGAGTGCATATGTCCCACCTTCCCCAGAGGTCACCAGATGCTGCCTCAGACTGTGGTTTTAATAGGGCTGAAGGATGGAGTATAAAGTCAGGTCTTTGGTGGGGACTGGAATGGGCTAACGTTAATTCATTAAAGAACAATTAATCTGAAATCAGTGAAAATGTTGATCCCAAGAAACCTAAAAGCCATTCATTTCTGTGGTGCTAATCAGATATAAAAGCATGCAAGCATTGCCCATACCCCACGGTCAGAATGAGGAAGTCACCTCCCTCCCCTCTGCAGCTGGTACCTTTTCAAGTAAGTTGACGTGTAAGTGGAAGGAGCGACTGTCTGTGGGGTTTCATTTCCCTTTGCTTCATCCCTCCACAGCTGCCTGGTGTGGGAGCCACTCCTTACTAGATTAACAGCTGACTCTCTGGAGAGGCAAGGAAGAACAACAACACAATGACTCCTACACCAATTTGGACTATAAAGAGAGAAAAGCCAATAGAAAACTGTAACATGCTAAAGAAACAGGCACATTTTTCATGTGATTCTGTTTTTCTAAATATCTGTTTCTTATACTACTGTTGGCTTTCTTCTATCAACATTAAAGCCAAGTTTTCCCACTGGGAACCAAATTCTCCTTCACATCAAACAGCCTGACTCCTTTGTGATGAGGACTCCTTCATTACTCTCATTTAAAAGCCCGTGCACTGATGTCCAATGGCAGGCTGCAAAGGAGCGAATGAGGTTTCTACAGAGGGAAAAGGGCAGGGGGCTGCTGGTGCCTCCTTACCATTACAGTATTAAGATGTCCAGAAGGGCCTGTCATTGGTTTTTACACTCATAATTGAGAACTGGGGGTCTTCATGGGTTTTAATGTTTACTGAGTCACCTAGGAAATTCTGCCAAAATTCAGATTCTGATTCAGCATCTCTGGGCTGCACGCCTTCAAAAAAAAGGGGTCTAGTTTGAGTATGCCTTAAAGTGTAGCAATATTTTTAATCTCCTTTATTCATTTAATTGATGAGGAAGGCATTAAAATTTATTTCCTTACTAATTAGAAGCTGATGCTTTCAAGTAAACGATCTATTCAATGTTTTCTATGTGGTATTCAGTACACAGGTGTGGCAGACACAGACTGCTTTTACACAAACTGCTGGGGCCCAAAAACTAACTCACACTTGGAAGGTCAGGGTCCTACAGACAGCACTGCCTAAGCTGGAGTTATAATCTAAAGGGTGAAGGACTGGCAGAGAGAAGAGAGAAGGCCGGGAGGTACACTCTGAGCAGAGGGACAAGCACTCCATAAGGTACCCAGAACATCTGTGGGAAAAGGCAGAGGAAGAAGAGCCAGGTCACCATGACCCAAGGGCTAAAAGAAATCATGTCTGGCATGTGTTGTGATTACCTGTTCTCCTTTTCTTCAATGTCACTTGTGCTACTGAGCCTCCGGGGTACTAGTGTACTGAAATAGCTTCTGTTTTCTCTTTCCTATAAAATAAAAGAAAGTAAAATGCAAGAAAGGTTCAATGCTGACACAGCATAAGCAACTCTGGTAAAAAAGCAGGACCGTGCTAGGCACAGTGGCATACTTGCGACCCCTGCCCTCGGGAGCAAAAGCAGGAGATTTCCGTTCAGGGCCAGCCAGGGCTACAGCACTGAGACTTTCCTTAAATCTCAAGAAGCCCCTGCTTGGGGATAGAAAGTGGAGAGGGGAATGGTTACATATTACATATCTCATATCTGGATTCATCTTTAATTCTATTTCCAGTAGTATCACAAAAGGTGAGCTTTCCAATGTTTATTCCTACCTTTCCTTCCGCAATATCCTACAGAGAGGGAAATAATTCTCAAGAGGAAAGTCAGAATGTTCCAGTGAAGAAAACAGCACAGCTAATACAAAGGACGGCCCTGAGGGGAGTGAGGGGTCTGAGGAGCCACAGCCCTGAGGGGAGTGAGGGGCCTGAGGAGCCACAGTCCTGAGGGGAGTGAGGGGCCTGAGGAGCCCCAGCCCTGAGGGGAGTGAGGGCCTGAGGAGCCACAGCAGCTCCGTGCAATGCCCTGTGGGCAAAGATCTCCTTCCGCCTCCAGCTATTTTTCCTTGGGGACACATACGACTGACATCATGCAGCTCATCCAACTGCTGGCCCTCATCTCTTCCAGTGGTCTCCAGAAAAGCAAGATAGTAAGAGGACAATGATAACCAGAACCCAGATAAGAATACTGAGTAAGCCTAGTACAATCTAGAACCAAATTCTTCTTTGATGAATAAGATGGTGAACTATTTGTGAAGTTGGCCTAATCATATATTTCTATAAATTAAAAAAAAAAAATTACAGGTTAAACTTTTCTACCAGGCAGGGCATGGTAGTGTATACCTGGAATTCCAGCACTTGGAAGACTGATCCAACATAGCAAGATCCAGGCCAACCTGTCTTAATTTTTGATAAAGAATCAATAAGCTATTAAGTGCTAATGTGCCCTGCTGCGTTAGAGTTCAAAGTTCAACTATACTTCTAAGCATCAAAAGAGTAAGTGTTTCTGGTACTTAGTTAGAAGAACCATTTGGGCCATGTTCAACTTTTCCTCAGTCACTGTTCTGCTCTAGGGGGGGGTGGGAGATGGAGGGAAGGAGGGAGGGAGAGTGGGAGGGAGGGAGAGGGAGGAAGGGAGAGAGAGAGAGAGGGAGAGACAGAGACAGAGAGACAGAAAGTTGGGGTGAGAGGAAGGAAGGAAGAAGAGAAGAGGAGAGAGAGGAGGGAGAGGAGAGGAGAGGAGAGGAGAGGAGAGGAGAGGGGAGGAGGAGAGGAGAGGGAGAGGAGAGGAGAGGAGAGACAAGACATAAGAAAAGCTGGAAGGAAAAACTATTTTAAAGGATTTCTTTTTTGGCCAAGAAAATGCTAGCAACTAAATAACTGCTTGATGAAACTATTAGAGTGACCAGATCAACTCCTTTTTACAGACACCAAATACATATCCCAAAACTCCTCCTTTTGTAATGAGGAATTACTTTTGTTCTCCACTTAAAAACATCTTCACAGTCTGTACTTCCGCAGTCAACTTGGGGACTAGCAAAAAGAATTCCATTTGTTGTCGTGACTGAACTTTCAGGGAAGCACACTGCCTTGGCATCCCCCGCATGGACCCTTCCGTCCCCCCATGCACCTTATCTTTGTCATCCAGCAAAGCGGAGATCCGAGGGCTTGAGGAGGAACGGTAGATGGAAGAGCCTCGGTCCCTGAGGGCCTCCCTGGGATTGGCCACTTCACTCAGCATGTTGTGGCTACCAGTTTTTCTGAGTCCCAGTCTCCATGAAGAAGGAGATTCATCTTTAGGCTCTTCTGCCTTGTTGAAAAGACCAGACAACTATAGGGGAAGAAAGAGAAGGGAGAAAAGTTCTGGTGGTCTAGTCCGCTCTGCCCTACTTCTTTTCCCTACTTGATCGAGTTCAGTGGAGCAGCCTCGGATGTACTGGAACAGAGCCCGGCAGGCTGCTGCCCTGTGCCTACTCACTTGGCAGATGCTAGTTCTCCCAAGGGCTCTTCCTTCAGAAGCCAGCAGTGAACTCCCATCCTTGGTGCTCCTACCCACAAACCTGCTCCGAGAGAGGAAGGAGCCCCTTTGCTGTCCTTGTGAACCAGCACCGCCTCGGAGCACCAGCAGACTGCGCTTCAGTGACTCATCTCCTCTTGACTGGCTGGGTCCCTAAGAACAAGCTACTTTTCTTCTCTATGTCTTAATGCACAAATCTGTAAAACTGATAATGAGCGTAATTCTCCCCTCTAACACAGTCTGAGGAAACAGGATGAGCTAATGCATAAATATACATAACAGCAGGGTTCTTTCATGTGATGAGCCAATTATTTCCTCTTATTGAAAACATTTCTTTTACTCACACAACATACTATGATTACAGTTTCCCTTCTGTCTGCTTGCAGTTCCTCCCGACCCTGCCTCCCACCTGGACCCCCTCCCTTTTAATCTGTCATCAGAAAAAAAAAAAAAAATCAGGCTCCTATGTGCTAGTCCTAAAATATAAAAATAATAATAACAACAAAAACTAACATATTAGAATTGAACAAACAAACAAACAAAAGGAATAGACTCAAGGAGAAGGTGTAAGAAACAGTTCCCACACTTAGGAATCCCATAAAAACATTAAACTAGTATAATATACACAAAAAGTCTGGTTCAGACCAGTGCACGGTGCCCTGTGCATGCTGCCTCAGTCTCTGTAAGTTCATGTGAGCTTTGACTGTGTTGATTCAACAGAGCCTTGGTTTCTTGGTCCCCTCTATCGACCCTCTCTGGCTCTTACAAGTGTTCCTGCCTCCTCTTCCACTGGGTTACCAGAGCCTTGAGGGGAGGAATTTGAGGGAGACTTCCCATTTCAGCCTGAGTGTTTCAAGCTCTCTCATGTGATGAGTTAATTTTAAGTTAATACTAATGGTGACTTTACAAAATTCTAACTATAATATTAGGAAAATAATCTATTTGATATTAAGAAGAAATTTCAAAGAGTTTAACAATTTCATTGAATAAGAAATTTTAAAAGGTAAAATCTTCACCATATTTTTTATTCTGCCTAGACAGAATATCTTTCAAAGAGATCACTAGCTCACTACCACCACAATTTCATTAAAAACAATTTTTTAATATAAAAAAAGGAAGTGTTGGTTGAGCATGGTGACATATGCCTATAATTTTAGCATTTAGAAGGCAAAGTTTGTTAGATCAAGGTCATGCTCAGCTACACACGAAGCTTGAGGCCAGCATGGCCTATGGCTATGGAAGACCCTGTCTCAAAACCACAGGAATGGAAAGTTAAGTCTCCAGTGGACTATAGCTCATAGTAATATGCTTGTCTAGCATGTTCAAGACCTTACCATCTAGTGTCAGCACTAAAACCACAAAAACACTGCATGAACAATTTTACACAAAGCAGGGACAGGCTACAAATGTGGTTCAGTGGTAATAGTGCTTGCTTAGTGTATACAAGGCATATCCATACAAGTTCAATTCTGCAAAAACAGAGAAGCACAGCAGGGCAACATCATAGGCTAGCATTAGCCAGAAACCAGATTAGGGTCTTTAGGGCATAACTGGTCCTTCAGATGCCAGGAAACAGTCCTTTTGCTGGGGTCTAGGGACCTTTATCAAAAACAAAAACACCCAAAGAACTTGGATCTTTCTTCCAAACCCAGGTCATCTTTGCTGCTTCACCACTAAAATCAGCCAGTCACTTCCATCCACCGTCCACTCAGATTTTCTCTTGTCTCCAATCATCTGGATATACACATTTATGAGCCCCTTCCTTTTTACGAACCACTGTGACTCTACTGGAAATCCTTCCTCCCTTCCCAGTATTATTTTACAAAAACAGAGGAAGTACATGTGTCTGTATTTCTTAAGCTGGCATTGTTCTGTTATAAAAAGTAGGAAGTGCAGTCACACCTAGCAGTGCCAGCATCTGAGGTGCAGCGAATGGCTGGATAGTGGGCAAGGAGATCACTCTACCTAAAGCCTGGCTAATGAGTCATTCACAACGATGCTTCCCAGACTAAAGAAGGCCTGGCTACACTTTGTCTCATTTGCACTAAGGAGGCCAACCTCTAAGGCCACAGAGTTTTCCCAACTGTCCATTCCAGATACCTCAGACCTTCCTGCCAGAAGCCTACAGCTTCTGAGAAGCCTACATAAAGTTGATCTGGGAATGTCTCTGGCATTTCAACAGCTCCTTCTTCTCCCACCCTTGCCCATCGCACACGACAACAACCTTACTCATGAGACTAAACCTTTCCTGAGAAGTAAAAAAAGGAATAGCCATAAAAACCGTTCTGGATGCTAGGTGCCTTCTACCCAGTCTACTCTGTACACAGCTATCTTTGTTCTCACTGTGAAGAAAACAGGTAAAACAGGATCTGTCTGGCCCTGGGATACTTTCTTCCTGTTATTGGAGCACTTTGGAGACATATTTGTTTGGCATTGACTTTTCAAGGACATGAGGAGCAATGTTATGGACAGAATTTGTGTCCCTCCCTCTAAAATTCATATTGAAGCCTTAAAGCATCAGGGCTGCATCTGGAGCCTGAGCCTCTGAGGAAATAACAAAGGTGGAATGAAGTCAACAGGGTAGCTGGTGCCCTTCTCAGAGGGAGACACTGCTACCCTTTCTACATGTCAGGCACAGCAGGAAGGAGGCATTAACACAGGAAGACAGCCCTTGTGGGTAACTGGACTGGCCAGCACATTGTTCTGGGAACTCTCCAGCCTCCAGAACTGTAAGAAGCAGATTCCTATTTTTAGAGTCACAAGTTACAGTAATTTGGTGTAAGGGCCTAATACAGACAAGAACCTGCTCCTACTGTTCCGCAAGAGTGAGTCGTTGAGGCCTCTGTGCATTGCTGTAGTACAGAGAAATACAACTCAGATCAATCCCAAGTACTCACTCTCCTAGCTGAAGAGGCAGAGAAGGTGTTCTGAGCTGGGGTTGGGATCTGCTCCATGATCCGACTCTTGCTTTCAGAGTTGGAATGGTTGACAGTCACTTCTGGCTTTTTATCTGTTATTGAAGACAAGAGATGCAACAAGTATAAAGATGAAAATCTTATCTTAGTGTGTATAAATCCCTTTCTACTAAGAAAAAAAGTTTTGCTATTATCAAAGCAGATTATTAGGACCATGGAATGTCTGAACTCATAGTAGAACAACTTCTAGCAAATACACGTAGAAAAAAATAAACTGAAGGGTACCCTTATCTTGGTAGGCTCCAATTCTGATAAAAACTGTCTGTGCATCAGTGCATGTGGATAGTTACACTGTAAAAACTGACTGTTGTGGAAGAATCTGTTCAGTTTTGTAGGGAACTCGGCTGGGAGACAAATGCACACAAAATGCACATAGAAAATGCACATGCTAAACTTTGCTTTCTAGGAGATTACATAAAAAAGGAATAAGACGCATTATAATAAAAACACAAGATGATATGGTTGATGCTGTAAATGTTAAAGAAGAGCAGAGCCTCTGAGGAAGAAAATAAGGAAGCTGCTTCTCCAGTCGGTCAGGGTTCTCTAAAGAGCTCCAGAGAAAGCTGAAAGACAGACTGATGGATGGATGAACGGGTGGATGGACGGACGGACAGACGGATGGGGAATGCTTACTCAGAGTAATGAGTAGTTCTTAGGGGTTGCAATAGGACCTAACAGTAGAACGGATTTCAGACAACGCAGATTAAGTCGCAGAACTTTAGTCACGGAACTCGCATAAGTAGGAGAGGCCCAGCCCAGCAGGGTCACCGACCTGGCTGTGTATCAACTAATAACGAGCACAGTACCTGGACCTAGCAGCTATAATTCTGGAATGTATACTCTGAAAACAGATTCAGAGTAAACGACATGGATCCTGTGGTAATTATAAGCTACATCTGTGTGATAGTAAGTTACATATCATATTTAAAGCTCTATTCGCTAATTAATCAGAGAATTTTAATTCTTGCGTAAAGTGAATTTTTATGAAGATTAGAAATAGCGTTTTAAAACTACATAGCTCATTGACTATTGTAAGCTTTTTTACGTTATTAATGCTATTGTTTGGTAGCTATTATAATGATCAAGGCATTTTTTAGGTGCTAAGCTCAAAGAAACCTAGCACACTACCGAATGAAACAGGTGGTTACAGTACTGGCCAGCGATCATCATGCATCCCTGAACCTGTAGGCTCAGGCAGCACATGCTTCACACCAAGTCTGCGCTTGGCCAGGCGACTTGCTATGGCCTCTGAAGTGTCAGCAATTGAGACCCTCAGCCTCGCTCTCTATAAGTATCTTTGGAATCCAGCCGCCATGTGAAGAAATATGCAGGCCTGCTCGATGAGATGAGATCACTCACCTAAACATCACAGCAAACACCAGAAACGTGAGCACTGTCATCGAAGGCCAACTGCGCCCCCACATGCTTTACTAGCTGAAGGCACAGCATGAAGAAGCAGCACACAAGCCTTAAGGAAGACGCACGCTATCCAGCTGGTCCCCTCCCCAGTTACCTAGCCATACAACAGAGTTCACGGAGAATCTTGGTCTGTTTCTAACTCCCTTTCTCTCACTGAGACAGTCTTATGTAGCTCAGTTTGACATCACACCGGCTATGTAACTGAGGGTGAACTTGAATTTCTGATCCTCCTGCTTCTACCTTCCAATTGCTAGAATTACAGGTGTGTGTCAGCAGGCCAGGGTTTAGGCAGAGCTGGGGGTCTAACCCGGGGCCTGAATAAATCAGCAAGCACTCTACCAGCTGAGCCAGATCCTAGCTCAATGGTTACTGTTTTAAACCATTCAGTTTGGAGGTGGTTTATTATGAAGCAATAGAGAATTGATATATATCTAAATATCTAAGTTGGACTAAAAAGAGAGAGAGAAAATAGAATTTCTAATCAAAATGCTTATATTCACCTCAAAATACAATTGATATTTTTAATAATATTAATGTGTAAGATACATGAAACTATAATTTTTTTGAGGTTGTATCCATGGAGCTTTAAAAATGGAAGAACTGCGGTAAATCTCTATTTTTAGTATCTACTCATGTGATAAGCAACATCAGGAAAGGCTTAGGTAAACCCACTTCTGTGCACCAGCTAATATTTAAAGAACACCTACACACAGAAGGCCATATGGCATGCAGAAAGCTAGAGAAGACATAAGAATGTCCAAACACACCCAAAGCTTGTCCACTGGGACAGCAGGAGGGGTGAGGAAAAAACAAATAACTTGAATATTAAGTAACATGATAAAATTAGTGTAAAAGATTTCAAACAAACAGCTACTAAAGTCAACAGAGGGGGAACATGTCATCTCGATGGTAAGGTAACAGAAGTTGATGTGTACTGAGCTGAGACATGAGTAATATCCCAGTTGACACAGAACTGCAGAACTGAGCAGAGGAGTTTGCTGGAACCATTTGGCTTCTGCTAACGCCAGGCCACTAGACCTGCTCTCTGGGGTTACTGGTGATGTCCTGAGTGCTGTATGATCCATACATGCCCCCACTGCTCAGCACTGTGGCTTCTCTGAGACAGAAAAAATGCATGTCCTCTTGTTCATCCGTCTCCTTCTCCCTCACTAACATCACCTCCATTTCTAAACACAGAATGCCGAGATTCTTTCTCATCTCTTCTACAGTCTCTGGGAACCTCATACTTTTATACAATTTTAATTATTATTATTTTTCTGCATATGTATGTGCATCACAAGCCTGTCTAGTGACCACAGAATCAGAATCCTCAGGAATCCTCTGCCTAGAGTTACAGATAGTCGTGAGCTGCTGCCGTGGGAGCTGGGAACTGAATTTAGATCCTCTTCAAGAGCAGCGAGTGCTCTTAAATGCTGAGCCATCTCTCCAGCCTCTTTTCTACAGTTTTTATCTTTCACTTCTTTCCACTGTCCCTTTCTACCATGTAAAGTTCCACGCCCAGTGAGCAGTGCCACTGACTAGCTCTGAAACCTAGTTCACCTAACATTATTCAGTGTCAATATCTCATTCTAAAAGAGAAGTAATAAGGATATATGCCCCAAGGTATGGTTATGGGGATTAAATAAAATTGCTTAAGTGTGCTGCAAAGTAAAAAGCACTATACAGATATAAAGTTGTATTCTAATTCCCAGAATGAGCCATAATCTTACCTACTAGTGACTGGCACTGACTGCATTTACTTCTCTCCCATGACCTGTACTTTATTACACAGTGCTATTCCCCTACTAGGTATAGTCAACAGAACCACTTAATGAATACGGATGGCTGCCATATGCTGAAGCCTGGAGTAAAATAACAAACGCAGTAGAAACTGGTAAGGACTAGAACAGAAATAGGTGCACCATGCTGCAGAGAAACGGAGTAAAAAGCACAGGGTAGAAAAACCACAGAAAGGGATTTGTATTACTTACTTGCTTCATAACAAAAGACCTGACAAAGCAACTTAAAGAAGGTGTTGTTGTGGCTTACACTTCTGGGATATGTAGTCCATCATGAACGGAAAGCTAATGGGCAGGAGCAGAAGTGGCTGGCCTCATAATGAACAGAGTTGGACAAATGCTCAGCTAGCCTGCCCTTCTTTCTGTAGTCTAGAAACCCAACCTATGGAACTGGGCCGCCCAAACTTACAGAGCATCTTCCCATCTCAACCATAACCTAATCTAGAAAGTCCTTCACAGACACGACCTATGAACCTGAGAAATCTGCCTTCAAAGTGATTCTAGACCCCAACAAGTTGGTAAGAATAGCCATTCCGGGGCTAGGATCAGTCCTTACTTACTGTTTATACTCACTGAGAGGCGAACGGATCCTAGGGCTCTGCCTGACTGATGATATGCACTGACACACTCAGAATTTGCTAGCACCCTTAGGAGATAATAGGAGGTGAACAGGGCACTGGGAGTATATTGTCTCTGACCCTTTTCTGTCTCTACTTCCAGGCTGCTATACTAGGAGCAGCTCTGGTCTACCACATCTATCCCATCCCATGACATTCTTTAACCACAGTTCTGAAACATGGAGGCAGTTGACTGTGGACTGAAACCTTGAAACCATGAGCCAAAATAAATCTTCCCTCCCCTTACACAGTTCCTCTCAGGTACTTGTCACTGTAATATAAGATAATTAATACCAAATTGTTCTAACTTTCTGTAAAACACTTCAATCTTCTAGACCCTATACTTTCTAAAAGAATTCACCCAGCAAGTATTTTTGATGGTATGAAGAGAATTCAAAGGTAAAAATAAACACTCAAGGCCAGGAATGCTGAGGTCATATTTGAGAAAGGAAGCAATCCAATTTAGTTACAATATGCCCTTGCCTATGCAGAGCATTGGGAATGTCTGTTGGACCCATACTCCAGAAGCCTTGAAGGCTAAACTACAGGGTTTAGAACTTACTCTGCAGACAAAAACAGAATGAGGGGGCTGGCCATAGAAGATTTGTGAACAGAAGTATACTCTAATCATGAGGGTATTGTCAACATTTTATTCCAATAGTAGTATGGGCATGGTCTGTGTACTAGACAAAACTAAGACTAAACTAAAACTAAAACTAAAACTAGACTGTGTACTGACAAAAACTAAAAGGTTGGAGAAGAAGAAAACTCAATTACAAAAATGTCCCGAGCCAGGCAGCGGTAGTAAATACCTTGAATCCTAGCATTTGAGAGGCAGATGAAGTCTAT